>NC_091990.1:75852961-76452961 GCF_044704955.1 Pristiophorus japonicus
GAAATTGGAGCTGAGTCCATGATGAGATCAGCCATGATCTTATTGAATTGTGGAGCAGGCTCGAGGGGCCAGGTGGCCTACTCCTGTTCCTATTTCTTATGTTCTTATGTTTTTGAACCAAACGTAACAAATCACACCTCACGCAGTTCTCAGAATCATTCACTGATCCACTCCTGGGACAGAGGTCAATGACCGGCTCTGAAATGGCGATGTGCCAACACTGATCTCCTGCTGTAATTTTGGAGGAAGACGGGCCGAAAGTCCAGAGTAACGGCATAAACAGCCATATGGTCTTCTCCTGAGTGTAAAATGTAAGTCACTGCCCAGTATATAACAGTCACTACAGCAAATATAATGAATGGTGTTAAAGATCATGAAGGGGAAATCATGTTTAACTAATTTACTGGAATTCTTTGAGGATATAACGAGCATGGTGGATAGAGGTGTACCGATGGATGTGGTGTATTTAGATTTCCAAAAGGCATTCGATAAGGTAACACAAAAGGTTACTGCAGAAGATAAAGATACGCGGAGTCAGAGGAAATGTATTAGCATGGATAGAGAATTGGCTGGCTAACAGAAAGCAGAGAGTCACGATAAATGGGTCCTTTTCGGGTTGGAAATCGGTGGTTAGTGGTGTATCACAGGGATCGGTGCTGGGACCACAACTGTTTACAATATACATAGATGACCTGGAAGAGGGGACAGAGTGTAGTGTTTCAAAATTTGCAGATGACACAAAGATTAGTGGGAAAGCGGGTTGTGTTGAGGACAGAGAGAGGCTGCAAAGAGACTTAGATAGGTTAAGCGAATGGGCTAAGGTTTGGCAGATGGAATACAATGTCGGAGAATGTGAGGTCGTCCACCTTGGAAAAAAAAACAGTAAAAGGAAATATTATTTGAATGGGGAGAAATTACAACATGCTGCGGTGCAGAGGGACCTGGGGGTCCTTGTGCATGAATCCCAAAAAGTTAGTTTGCAGGTGCAGCAGGTAATCAGGAAGGCGAATGGAATGTTGGCCTTCATTGCGAGAGGGATGGAATACAGAAGCAGGGAGGTCCTGCTGCAATAGGGTATTGGTGAGGCCGCACCTGGAGTACTGCGTGCAGTTTTTGTCACCTTATTTAAGGAAGGATATACTAGCTTTGGAGGGGGTACAGAGACGATTCACTAGGCTGATTCCGGAGATGAGGGGGTTACCTTATGATGATAGATTGAGTAGACTGGGTCTTTACTCGTTGGAGTTCAGAAGGATGAGGGGTGATCTTATAGAAACATTTAAAATAATGAAAGAGATAGACAAGATAAAGGCAGAGAGGTTGTTTCCACTGGTCGGGGAGACTCGAACAAGGGGGCACAGCCTCAAAATATAGGGGAGCCAATTTAAAACCGAGTTGAGAAGGAATTTCTTCTCCCAGAGGGTTGTGAATTTGTGGAATTCTCTGCCCAAGGAAGCAGTTGAGGCTAGCTCATTGAATGTATTCAAATCACAGATAGATAGATAGATTTTTAACCAATAAGGGAATTAAGGATTATGGGGAACGGGCGGGTAAGTGGAGCTGAGTCCACGGCCAGATCAGCCATGATCTTGTTGAATGGTGGAGCAGGCTCGAGGGGCTAGATGGCCTACTCCTGTTCCTAATTCTTATGTTCTTATGTTCTTATGACTGTGTGTGATGTCATGACCGCAGCGATATTAAATATTTGGTGACCACACCTATGCCCCTGGTCTGGGTATAGGGGGCGTACTGATGCCTGAGCTTCCAGTGACCCAGCATCTCGTAAAGGTCTCCCGAGATATTGCCACTTAAACATGATTGGCAACTGGCGAAGATTTGGGTCTAAGTTTAAATGTCTCAATTTCAAAGAAATTCCAGCGCTAACTTGTGCCTTTACCTGGAGGATTATAGTGGGAAGGTTCTCCTGGAAAAGAAGAAATAACATTTGAATGAAGATTAAACAGGAAGGTGATTGTTGGACACACACGGGATGAAAGAACAGATGGAGAATATGCAAAATAATTTCCAAAACAAAACTGTACAACACACACAACTAATGCTCGCTTGTTAGAACTGCTAGAGCACCAGGAAATAACAACTGCGGAACAGACTCGAGGGTGCAGAATACCCTACTCTTGTTCCTATGTGAAGCTCAATCGCCGGTCGTCTGGATAAATGGCAAGAGACCAATTTGACCCATGATTGATTCTGATCGAAGGAGCGGACCAGAGGCAACAGAACACACCTCTCTCATTTATTAGATTCTCTCACTGATCCGATCCTGGGCCAGTGGTCAATGACATCGGTCCTGAAATTCTGCTGAGCCACCACTGAACTCCTGCTGTAATTGCGGAGGGATTCTGGCAGAAATCGCAGAGAATCAGCGTAACCCGTCATTTGGTCCTCACCTGAGTGTAAATTGTAAGCACTGTCCAGTTTATAACAACTAATACTACAAATGTAATTCATGCCCGGCCAAGGGTGGGCTTTCGGTAGATTATCACTTCTCAGTACATTGCCAGATCTCAGGCTGTAAACCTCGTCCAGGTACACAGTCCAGCTGACTTTGTGTGTTGTCATGATGTGTGTACATGCCTATACTCCTGGCCCGGGTACAGGGATCATATTGCTGCCTGGGCTTCCAGTGAGCCAGCAGCTCTTCAAGGACTCCCGAGCTACTGTCACATCAAAATGATTGGCCATACTGGGAAACAGGTGTGGAGGTCAAAACGTGCAGAAATCAATGTCATCAAACTCTGACGAACACATTACTTTACCTGGTAGATTGTAGTGGGTAGTTTCTGCTGGAACAGAAGGAATAAGATTTTAATTACAGTGAAACAGGAAGAAGATTGTTGGACACACACATGTTTTTGTGGGAAAGACACAAAATAATTACATTCTCAAAACAGTACAATCCAAGCCGCTAATGCTCGCTCGTTACGACTGCCAAAACATTCAGCAACAGAAAGTAACACGCGTGTGGATCAAGCTCGAGGGTACAGAATGCCCTACTCTTGTTCCTGTGTGGAGCTCAATAGCTGATAGTCTGGATAAATGGCAAAAGACCAATGTGACCATGATTTATTCTGATCGAAGGAGCGAACCAGAGGCAACAGATCACACCTCTCTCATTTATTAGATTCTCTCACTGATCCAATCCTGGGCCAGTGGTCAATGACATCATAATGCTCAGCCACCACTGAACTCCTGCTGTAATTGTGGAGGAAGACTGCCAGAAATCCCAGAGAATCAGCAAAACCCGTCATTTGGTCCTCACCCGAGTGTAAATTGTAACTACTGTCCAGTTTATGACAGCAATTACCACAAATGTAATTCATGCTCTGCCAGGGGGTCAGCTTACGGTAGATTATTGTAAGGCCCAATTGGCCTTGTGTGATGTCATGAGGTCAGCTCATTTAAATAAAAGGAGAAATGGGAAAGTCACTAACTAATGTCCTACATATAGCTGTACAATACAAGCAACTAATGGTCGCTTGTTAGAACTGCCAAAACAGAGAGCTACAGAGTAAATTGAGCGGAATAGGTGTGAGGGGCTGAATGCCCTTCTCTTGTTCTCAGGGAGGCAGATCTCAGGGTTTAAACCTTGACCATGTGCACAGTCCCGCCTACTGTGTGTGATGTCATGGTCGCAGCGATATTAAATATTTGGTGACACACCTGTGCCCCTGGCACGGGTATAGGGAGCATACTGACTGTTTGTTAACTCCTCTTTGGCAAGTCTGAGTAGTTGCTGTTTCTTTGCTCGATTGTGTACACTGAGGGCTGTCAGCTCTGCTTGACATGACTGGGTTTCCAGTGACTTAGCTTCTCTTCAAAGTCTCCCGAGATATTGCCACTTAAAAATTATTGGCAACTGGTGAAGATTTGGGTCGAATTCAAAAAGTCTCAATATCAAAGAAATTCCAGCGCTAACATGTGTCTTTACCTGGGGGATTATAGTGGGAAGGTTCTCCTGGAAAAGAGGAAATAACATTTGAATGAAGATGAAACAGGAAGGTGATTGTTGGACACACACGGGATGAAAGAACAGATGGAGAATACACAAAATAATTTCCAAAACAAAATTGTACAACACACACAACTAATGCTCGCTTGTTAGAACTGCTAGAGCACCAGGAAATAATATTTGCGGCACAGGCTCGAGGGTGCAGAATGCCCTACTCTTGTTCCTATGTGAAGCTCAATCGCCGGTGGTCTGGATAAATGGCAAGAGACCAATCTGACCCATGATTGATTCTGATCGAAGGAGTGAACCAGAGGCAACAGATCACACCTCTCTCATTTATTAGATTCTCTCACTGATCCGATCCTGGGCCAGTGGTCAATTACATCATTCTGCTGAGCCACCACTGAACTCCTGCTGTAATTGTGGAGGGAAACTGGCAGAAATCTCAGAGAATCAGCGTAACCCGTCATTTGGTCCTCACCTGAGGTAAATGGTAACTACTGTCCAGTTTATGACAGCAATTACCACAAATGTAATTCGTGCTCTGCCAAGGGTCAGCTTACGGTAGATTATTGTAAGGCCCAATTGGCCTTGTGTGATGTCATGAGGTCAGCTCATTTAAATAATCCGTGTCCAGGCCGATGCACACTGCTGGATCGGATTGATCCCTGGGGATCCAGTGATCCAGCAGCCCCTAAAAGGATCCTGAGATACTGTCACTTAAACATAGTTGGGCGTATGGGGAAGAGTGGGTAGAAGTCAAAATGTCTAAAAATCAAAGAAATTTAAACTCTGAAAATAAAGTTTTTTTTACCTGATGGATTGTAATAGTGAGGTTCTTCTGGAAAAGGAGAATTAAAAGTTGAATTAACGTTGGATAAAAGTAGATTATTGACGAGGCACTTATTAACAGGATACATTGGAAAGTCCCTCACTAATTTCCTACATACAGCTGTACAATACAAGCAACTAATCGTTAGAACTGCCAAAACTGAGAGCTACAGAAAGTAAAGTGAGCGGAACAGGTTCGAGGGGCTGAATGCACTTCTCTTGTTCCTTTGTGAAGTACAATGGCTGGTAGTTTCCATACCCGATGGACACCAATCCGCAGCGATATTAAATATTTGGAGTGTTTGCTAGTGCTGTTGGGGAGGAATTAAACTAATACGGCAGGAGAATGGGAACCTATGCAGGGAGACAGAGGGAAATAAACTGGAAGCAGAAGCAAAAGATAGAAAGGAGAATAGTAAAAGTGGAGGGCAGAGAAACCCAAGGCAAAAAACAAAAAGGGCCACATTACAGCAAAATTCTAAAGGGGCAAAATGTGTTAAAAAGACAAGCCTGAAGGCTCTGTGCCTCAATGCGATGAGTATTCGGAATAAGGTGGACGACTTAACTGCGTAGACAGCAGTTAACGGATATGATGTAATTGGCATCGCAGAGACATTGCTCCAGGGTGACCAAGGCTGGGAACTCAACATCCAGGGGTATTCAACATTTAGGAAGGATAGGCAAAGAGGAAAAGGAGGCAGGGTGGCATTGCTGGTTAAAGAGGAAATTAATGCAATAGTAAGAAGGGACATTAAGCCTGGATGATGTGGAATTGGTATGGGTGGATCTACGGAATACCAAAGGGCAGAAAACGCTAGTGGGAGTTGTGTACAGACCACCAAACAGAAGTAGTGAGGTTGGGGACAGCATCAAACAGGAAATAAGGAATGTGTGCAATAAAGGTACAGCAGTTATCATGGGCGACCTTAATCTACGTATTGATTGGGCTAACTAAACTGGTAGTAATGCAGTGGAGGAGGATTTCCTGGCATGTATTAGGGATGGTTTTCTCGACCAATATGTCGAGGAACCAACTAGAGAGCTGGCCATCCGAGACTGGGTGATGTGTAATGAGAAAGGACGAATTAGCAATCTTATTGTGCGAGGCCCCTTGGGGACCATAATATGGTAGAATTCTTCATTAAGATGGAGAGTGACACAGTTAATTCGGAAACTAGGGTCCTGAACTGAAGGAAAGGTAACTTCGACGGTATGAGGCATGAATTGGCTAGAATAGACTGGCAAAGGATACTTAAAGGGTTGACGGTGGATAAGCAATGGCAAACATTTAAAGATCACATGGATGAACTTCAACAATTGTACATCCCTATCTGGAGCAAAAATAAAACGGGGAAGGTGGCTCAACCGTGGCTAACAAGGGAAATTAAGGATAGTGTTAAAACCAGGAAATAGACATATAAATTGGCTAGAAAAGTAACAAACCTGAGGACTGGGAGAAATTTAGAATTCAACAGAGGAGGACTAAGGGTTTCATTAAGAGGGGGAAAATAGAGTACGAGAGGAAGCTTGCAGGGAACATAAAAACTGACTGCAAAATCTTCGATAAATATGTGAAGAGGAAAAGATTAGTGAAAACAAATTTAGGTCCCTTGCAGTCGGATTCATGTGAATTTATAATGGGGAACAAAGAAAAGGCAGACCAATTGAACAAATACTTCGGCTCTGTCTTCACGAAGGGAGATACGAATAACCTTCCGAATGTACTAGGGGACAGTGGGTCTAGTGAGAAGGAGGAACTGAAGAATATCCTTATTAGGTGGGAAATTGTGTTAGGTAAATTGATGGGATTGAAGGCTGATAAATCAGCGGGGCCTGATAGTCTGCATCCCAGAGTACGTAAGGAAGAGGCCCTCGAAATAATGGATGCATTGATGATCATTTTCCAACAGTCTATCGACTCTGGATCAGTTCCTATGGATTGGAGGGTAGCTAATGTAATGCCACTTTTTAAAAAAGGAGGGAGAGAGAAAATGGGTATTTATAGACCGGTTAGCCTGACATCAGTAGTGGGGAAAATGTTGGAATCAATCATTAAGGATGAAATAGCAGTGCATTTGGAAAGCAGTGACAGGATCGGTCCAAGTCAACATGGATTTATGAAAGGGAAATCATGCTTGACAAATCTTCTAGAATTTTTTGAGGATGTAACTAGCAGAATGGATCAGGGAGAACCAGTGGATGTGGTGTACTTGGACTTTCAAAAGGTTTTTGACAAGGTCCCGCACAAGAGATTGGTGTGCAAAGTCAAAGTGCATGGTATTGGTGGTAATGTACTGACGTGGATAGAGAACTGGTTGGCAGACAGGAAGCAGAGAGTCGGGATAAACGGGTCCTTTTTAGAATGGCAGGCAGTGACCAGTGGAGTGCCGCAGGGCTCAGTGCTGGGACCCCAGCTCTTTACAATATACATTAACGATTTGGATGAAGGAATTGAGTGTAATATCTCCAAGTTTGCAGATGACACTAAACTGGGTGGCGGTGTGAGCTCTGAGGGGGATGCTAAGAGGCTCAAGGGTGACTTGGACAGGTTAGGTGAGTGGGCAAATGCATGGCAGATGCAGTATAATGTGGATAAATGTGAGGTGCAACGAGACCTGGGTGTCATGGTTCATCAGTCATTGAAGGTTTGCATGCAGCTACAACAGGCGGTGAAAAAGGCAAATGGTATGTTGGCCTTCATAGCTAGGGGATTTGAGTATAGGAGCAGGGAGGTCTTACTGCAGTTGTACAGGGCCTTAGTGAGGCCTCACCTGGAATATTGTGTTCAGTTTTGGTCTCCTAATCTGAGGAAGGACGTTCTTGCTATTGAGGGAGTGCAGCGAAGGTTCACCAGACTAATTCCAGGGATGGCTGGACTGTCATATGAGGAGAGACTGGATCAACTGGGGCTTTATTCATTGGAGTTTAGAAGGATGAGAGGGGATCTCATAGAAAAGTATAAGATTCTAATGGGACTGGACAGGTTAGATGCGGGACGAATGTTCCCGATATTGGGGAAGTCCAGAACCAGGGGCATAGGCTTAGGATAAGGGGTCGGCCATTTAGGACGGAGATGAGGAGAAACTTCTTCACTCAGAGAGTTGTTAACCTGTGGAATTCCCTGCCGCAGAGAGTTGTTGATGCCAGTTCATTAGATATATTCAAGAGGGAGTTAAATATGGCCCTTTCGGCTGAGGGGATCAAGGGGCATGGAGAGAAAGCAGGAAGGGGGTACTGAGGGAATGATCAGCCATGATCTTATTGAATGGCAGTGCAGGTTCGAAGGGCCGAATGGCCTACTTCTGCACCTATTTTCTATGTTTCTATGTTTCTATGACCACACCTATGCCCCTGGCCTGGGTATAGGGAGCGTACTGAATACTGGGCTTCCAGTCACCCAGCATCTCGTAAAGGTCTCGAGAGATATTGCCACTTAATCATGATTGGCAACTGTTTTTTGATTTGGGTCGAATTCAAAACGTATCAATATACAACAAATTCCAGCGCTAACATGTGTCTTTACTTGGGAGATTATAATGGGAAGGTTCTCCTGGAAAAGAAGAAATAACATTTGAATTAAGATTAAACAGGAAGGTGATTGTTGGACACACACAGGATGAAAGAACAATGGAGAATACACAAAATAATTTCCAAAACAAAAAGTACAACACACACAACTAAGCACGTGCAGCGAGTTGGTCGTACCGCAGGTGAAGGGTCCACAGCCAGATAGGGAATGGAAGACCAGCAGGAAGAGCAGTGCAAGGAAGGTAGTGCAGGGGTCCCCTGTGGTCATCCCCCTGCAAAACAGATACACTGCTTTGAGTACTATTGAGGGGGATGACTCATCAGGGGAGGGCAGCAGCAGCCAAGTTCATGGCACAGGAGGGCAGGAAAAAGAGTGGGAGAGTGATGGTGATAGGGGATTCAATTGTAAGGGGAATAGATAGGCGTTTCTGCGACCGTAACCGAGACTCCAGGATGGTATGTTGCCTCCCTGGTGCAAGGGTCAAGGATGTCTCGGAGCGGGTGCAGGACATTCTAAAAAGGGAGGGAGAACAGCCAGTTGTCGTGGTGCACATTGGTACCAACGACATAGGTAAAAAAAGGGATGAGGTCCTACGAAACGAATTTAAGGAGCTAGGAGCTAAATTAAAAAATAGGACCTCAAAAGTAGTAATCTCGGGATTGCTACCAGTGCCACGTGCTAGTCAGAGTAGGAATCGCAGGATAGCACAGATGAATACGTGGCTTGAGCAGTGGCGCAGCAGGGAGGGATTCAAGTTCCTGGGGCATTGGAACTGGTTCTGGGGGAGGTGGGACCAGTACAAACCGGACGGTCTGCATCTGGGCAGGACCGGAACCAATGTCCTCGGGGGAGTGTTTGCTGGTGCTGTTGGGGAGGAGTTAAACTAATATGGCAGGGGGATGGGAACCAATGCAGGGAGACAGAGGGAAACAAAAAGGAGACAAAAGCAAAAGAAAGAAAGGAGATGAGGAAAAGTGGAGGGCAGAGAAACCCAAGACAAAGAACAAAAAGGGCCACTGTACAGCAAAATTCTAAAAGGACAAAGGGTGTTAAAAAAACAAGCCTGAAGGCTTTGTGTCTTAATGCAAGGAGTATCCGTAATAAGGTGGATGAATTAACTGTGCAAATAGATGTTAACAAATATGATGTGATTGGGATTACGGAGACGTGGCTCCAGGATGATCAGGGCTGGGAACTCAACATCCAGGGGTATTCAACATTCAGAAAGGATAGAATAAAAGAAAAAGGAGGTGGGGTAGCATTGCTGGGTAAAGAGGAGATTAATGCAATAGTTAGGAAGGACATTAGCTTGGATGATGTGGAATCTATATGGGTAGAGCTGCAAAACACCAAAGGGCAAAAAACGTTCGTGGGAGTTGTGTACAGACCTCCAAACAGTAGTAGTGATGTTGGGGAGGGCATCAAACAGGAAATTAGATGTGCATGCAATAAGGGTGCAGCAGTTATAATGGGTGACTTTAATATGTACATAGATTGGGCTAACCAAACTGGAAGCAATACGGTGGAGGAGGATTTCCTGGAGTGCATAAGGGATGGTTTTCGAGACCAATATGTCGAGGAACCAACTAGGGGGGAGGCCATCTTAGACTGGGTGTTGTGTAATGAGAGAGGATTAATTAGCAATCTCGTTGTGCGAGGCCCCTTGGGGAAGAGTGACCATAATATGGTGGAATTCTGCATTAGGATGGAGAATGAAACAGTTAATTCAGAGACCATGGACCAGAACTTAAAGAAGGGTAACTTTGAAGATATGAGGCATGAATTGGCTAAGATTGATTAGCGAATGATACTTAAGGGGTTGACTGTGGATGGGCAATGGCAGACATTTAGAGACCACATGGATGAACTACAACAATTGTACATTCCTGTCTGGCGTAAAAATAAAAAAGGGAAGGTGGCTCAACCGTGGCTATCAAGGGAAATCAGGGATAGTATTAAAGCCAAGAAAGTGGCATACAAATTGGCCAGAAATAGCAGCGAACCCGGAGACTGGGAGAAATTTAGAACTCAGCAGAGGAGGACAAAGGGTTTGATTAGGGCAGGGACAATGGAGTACGAGAAGAAGCTTGCAGGGAACATTAAGACGGATTGCAAAAGTTTCTATCGCTATGTAAAGAGAAAAAGGTTAGTAAAGACAAACGTAGGTCCCCTGCAGTCAGAATCAGGGGAAGTCATAACGGGGAACAAAGAAATGGCAGACCAATTGAACAAGTACTTTGGTTCGGTATTCACTAAGGAGGACACTAACAACCTTCCGGATATAAAAGGAGTCAGCGGGTCTAGTAAGGAGGAGGAACTGAGGGAAATCCTTATTAGTCGGGAAATTGTGTTGGGGACATTGATGGGATTGAAGGCCGATAAATCCCCAGGGCCTGATGGACTGCATCCCAGAGTACTTAAGGAGGTGGCCTTGGAAATAGCGAATGCATTGACAGTCATTTTCCAACATTCCATTGACTCTGGATCAGTTCCTATCGAGTGGAGGGTAGCCAATGTAACCCCACTTTTTAAAAAAAGGAGGGAGAGAGAAAACAGGGAATTATAGACCGGTCAGCCTGACATCGGTAGTGGGTAAGATGATGGAATCAATTATTAAGGATGTCATAGCAGCGCATTTGGAAAGAGGTGACATGATAGGTCCAAGTCAGCATGGATTTGTGAAAGGGAAATCATGCTTGACAAATCTTCTGGAATTTTTTGAGGATGTTTCCAGTAGAGTGGATAAGGGAGAACCAGGTGATGTGGTATATATGGACTTTCAGAAGGCTTTCGACAAAGTCCCACACAAAGTTAAAGCACATGAGATTGGGGGTAGTGTGCTGACATGGATTGAGAACTGGTTGCCAGACAGGAAGCAAAGAGTAGGAGTAAATGGGTACTTTTCAGAATGGCAGGCGGTGACTAGTGGGGTACTGCAAGGTTCTGTGCTGGGGCCCCAGCTGTTTACACTGTACATTAATGATTTAAATGAGGAGATTAAATGTAGTATCTCCAAATTTGCGGATGACACTAAGTTAGGTGGCAGTACGAGCTGCGAGGAGGATGCTATGAGGCTGCAGAGCGACTTGGATAGGTTAGGTGAGTGGGCAAATGCATGGCAGACGAAATATAATGTGGATAAATGTGAGGTTATCCACTTTGGTGGTAAAAACAGAGAGACAGACTATTATCTGAATGGTGACAGATTAGGAAAAGGGGAGGTGCATGGGTGTCATGGTACATCAGTCATTGAAGGTTGGCATGCGGGTACAGCAGGCGGTTAAGAAAGCAAATGGCATGTTGGCCTTCATAGCGAGGGGATTTGAGTACAGGGGCAGGGAGGTGTTGCTACAGTTGTACAGGGCCTTGGTGAGGCTACACCTGGAGTATTGTGTACAGTTTTGGTTTCCTAACCTGAGGAAGGACATTCTTGCTATTGAGGGAGTGCAGCGAAGGTTCACCAGACTGATTCCCGGGATGGCGGGTCTGACCAATTAAGAAAGACTGGATCAACTGGGCTTGTATTCACTGGAGTTCAGAAGAATGAGAGGGGACCTCATAGAAACGTTTAAAATTCTGATGGGTTTAGACAGGTTAGATGCAGGAAGAATGTTCCCAATGTTGGGGAAGTCCAGAACCAGGGGTCACAGTCTAAGGATAAGGGGTAAGCCATTTAGGACCGAGATGAGGAGAAACCTCTTCACCCAGAGAGTGGTGAACCTGTGGAATTCTCTACCACAGAAAGTTGTTGAGGCCAATTCACTAAATATATTCAAAAAGGAGTTAGATATAGTCCTTACTACTCGGGGGATCAAGGGGTGTGGCGAGAAAGCAGGAATGGGGTACTGAAGTTGCATGTTCAGCCATGAACTCATTGAATGGTGGTGCAGGCTAGAAGGGCCGAATGGCCTGCTCCTGCACCTATTTTCTATGTTTCTAATGTTTCTATGTTAATGCTCGCTTGTTAGAACTGCTGGAGCACCAAGAAATTATATTTGCGGAACAGACTCGAGTGTGCAGAATGCCCTACTCTTGTTCCTATGTGAAGCTCAATCGCCGGTAGTCTGGATAAATGGCAAGAGACCAATCTGATGCATGATTGATTCTGATAGAAGGAACGAACCTTAGGCAACAGATCACACCTCCCTCATTTATTAGATTCTCTCACTGATCCAATCCTGGGCCGGTGGTCTGTGACATTGGTCCTGAAATTCTGCTGAGCCACCACTGAACTCCTCCTGTAATTGTGGAGGGAGACTGGCAGAAATCCTAGAGATTTGTAAGTACTGTTCAGTTTATAACAACTAATACCACAAATGTAATTCATGCTCTGCCAAGCTTGAGCTTACGGTAGATTATCACTTCTCAGTACATTGCCAGATCTCAGGGTGTAAACCTCGTCCATGTACACAGTCCAGTTGACCTTGTGTATTGTCATGATGTCAGCTCATTTCAATGATGTGTGTACATGCCTGTGCACACTGGCCCGGGTATAGGGATCATATTGCTGCCTGGGCTTCCAGTGAGCCAGCTGTTCTTCAAGGACTCCCGAGCTACTGTTATGTAAACATGTTTGGACATTCTAGGAAAAAGTTGTGGAGGAGAAAACGTGCAGAAATCAGAGACATCAAACTCTAACTAACACGTTACTTTACCTGGTACATTGTAGTGGGCAGGTTCTGCTGGAACAGAAGAAATAGCATTTCAATTAACATTAACCAGGAAGGAGATTGTTCGAGTCACGTGTTTGAAGAACAGATGGGAAAGACACTAAATAATTACATTCTCAAATCTGTACAATCCAAACCGCTAATACTTGCTTGTTCCGACTGCCACTACATTGAGCAACAGAAAGTAAAGTTTGTGCATCAGCCTCAAGAGTTTGAATGACCTACTCTTGTTCCTCTTGGAAGTGCCATGACTGTTTTTTTCTCGAGACCATATAGACACCAATCTGATCCATGATTTCATTCTGATCCAAGCAGAGAACGAAACATGCTCAATCACACCTCACGCATTTCTTAGAATCACTCACTGATCCTCTCCAGAGTAATGGCATAAACAGCCATATGGTCTTCTCCTGAGTGTAAAATGTTAGTCACTGTCCAGTGTATAACAGCCACGACAGCAAATATAATGAATGGTGTTAAGGGTCAGCGGGCGGTGGATCAGTCGCTCTCAGGACTGAGCCAGATCTCAGCCTGCAAACCCCACCCATTTGGCCTTGTGTGATGTCATGAGGTCTGCTCATTTAAATCATCCGTGTCCACGCCGATGCACACTGCTCGATCGTATTGATCCCTGGGAATCCAGTGACCCAGCAGCTCTTAAAGGGATCCTGAGATATTGTCACGTAAAAATAGTTGGGAGTATGGGGAAGAGTGGGTAGAAGTCAAAATGTCTCAAAATCAAAGACATTTAAACTCTGAAAATCATTTTTTTTACCTGATGTATTGTAGTGGTGAGGTTCTTCTGGAAAAGAAGCATAAACATTTGAATTAACGTTGGATGGAAGTAGATTATTGACGAGGCATTTAATAACAGCAGAAATGGGAAAGTCATTAACTAATTTCCTACACACAAATGTACAATACAAGCTGCTGAATGGTCGCTCGTTAGAACTGACAAAACTGAGAGCTACAGAGAGTAAAGTGAGTGGAACAGGTTCGAGGGGCTGAATACCCTTCTCTTGTCCCTTTGTGAAGTACAATGGCTGGTAGTTTCCATACCCGATGGGCACCAATCCTATAGCGGCAGATCTCAGGGTTTAAACCTTGACCATGTGCACAGTCCCACTGACTGTGTGTGATGTCATGGCCGCAGCGATATTAAATATTTGGTGATCACACCTATGCCCCTGGCCCGGGTATAGGGAGCATACTGATGCCTGGGCTTCCAGTGACCCAACGTCTCGTAAAGGTCTCCCGAGATATTGCCACTTAAACATGATTGGCAACTGGTGAAGATTTGGGTCGAATTAAAAAATCTCAATATCAAAGAAATTCCAACGCTAACATGTGTCTTTACCTGGGGGATTATAGTGGGAAGGTTCTCCTGGAAAAGAAGAAATTACATTTGAATTAAGATTAAAAAGGAAGGTGATTGTTGGACACACACAGGATGAAAGAACAGATGGAGAATACACAAAATAATTTCCAAAACATAACTGTACAACACAAACAACTAATGCTCGCTTGTTAGAACTGCTGGAGCACCAAGAAATAATATTTGCGGAACAGACTCGAGTGTGCAGAATGCCCTACTCTTGTTCCTATGTGAAGCTCAATCGCCGGTCATCTGGATAAATGGCAAGAGACCAATCTGACCCATGATTGATTCTAATCGAAGGAGTAAACCAGAGGCAACAGATCACACCTCTCTCATTTATTAGAATCTCTCACTGATCCAATCCTGGGCCAGTGGTCAATGACATCGGTCCTGAAATTCTGCTGAGCCACCACTGAACTCGTGCCGTAATTGTGCAGGGAGAGAAATCCCAGAGAATCAGCGTAACCAGCCATTTGGTCCTCACCTGAGTATAAATTGTAAGTACTGTCCAGTTTATAACAACTAATACCACAAATGTAATTCATGCTCTGCCAAGGGTGAGCATCTGATCGATTATCACTTCTCAGTACAATGCCAGATCTCCGGGTGTAAACTTCGTCCATGTGCACAGTTCAGCTGACCTTTTGTGTTGTCATGATGTCAGCTTATTTGAATGCTGTGTGTACATGCCTATGCACACTGGCCCAGGTATAGGGATGATATTGCTGCCTGGGCTTCCAGTGAGCCAGCAGCTCTTCAAGGACTCCCGATCTACTGTGATCTAAACATGTTTGGACATACTGGGAAAAAAGTGTGGAGGTTAAAACGTGCAGAAATAAGAGACATCAAATTCGTTACCTGGTGGACTGTAGGGGGTATATTCTGCTGGAACAGAAGGAGTAACATTTCGATTAAAATGAAACAGGAAGAAGATTGTTGGACACACACATGTTTAAAGAACAGATGGGAAAGACACAAAATAATTACATTCTCAAAACAGTACAATCCAAGCCGCTAATGCTCGCTCGTTCCGACTGCCAAAACATTCAGCAACAGAAAGTATCGTGCGTGTAGATCAAGCTCGAGGGTACAGAATGCCCTACTCTTGTTCCTATGTGGAGCTCAATAGCTGATAGTCTGGATAAATGGCAAAAGACCAATGTGACCATGATTGATTGTGATCGAAGGAGCGAACCAAAGGCAACAGATCACACCTCTCTCATTTATTAGATTCTCTCATTGATCCAATCCTGGGCCACTGGTCAACGACATCATTCTTCTGAGTCACCACTGACCTGCCGGAATTGTGGAGGGAGACTGGCAGAAATCCCAGAATATCAGCATAACCAATCATTTGGTCCTCACACGAGTGTAAATTGTAAATACTGCCCAGTTTATAACTGCTAATACCAAAAATGTAATTCATGCTCTGCCAAGGGTCAGCTTACGGTAGATTATCATAAGGCATATTTGGCCTTGTGTCATCATCGTCATCATCATCATAGGCAGTCCCTCGGAATCGTGGAAGACTTGCTTCCACTCCCAAAGTGAGTTCCTTGATGGCTGAACAGTCCGATACGAGAGCCACAGACCTTGTTACAGGTGGGACAGACATTCGTCGAGGGAAAGGGTCGGTAGGGTTGGTTTGCCACACGCTCCTTCCGCTGCCTGCGCCTGGCCTCTTCATGCTCTTTGCATCGAGATTCCAGTCTCCCTCCACAATTCAACGCCCTCCCGGATGTACTTTCTCCACCTCAGGCGGTCTGCGGCCAAGGTCTACCAGGTATCAGTGGTGATGTCGCACTTTACCAGGGAGGCTTTGAGGGTCTCCTTATAACGGTTCCGCTGTCCTCCTGTGGCTCGTTTACCATGAAGGAGCTCTGCATAAAGCATTTGCTTCGGGAGTCTCGTATCTGGCATGCATACTATGTGGCCTGCCCAGCGAAGCTGATCGAGTGTGATCACTGCTTCAATACTGGGGATGTTAGCCTGGTCGAGGACACTGATGTTGGTGCGTCTGTCCTCCCAGGGGATTTGCAGGATCTTGCGGAGACATCGTTGGTTATATTTCTCCAGCGACTTCAGGTGTGTTCTATACATCGTCCATGCCTCAGATCCTTACAGGAGCCCTGTAGACAATGAGTTTGGTGGTAGATTTGAGGGCCTGGTCTTCAAACACTCTATTCTGCAGGCGGCCAAAGGCTGCGCTGGCGCACTGGAGGCGATGCTGAATCTCCGCATCAATGTCTGCCTTTGTTGATAAGAGGCCCCCCGAGATATGGGAAATGGTCTATGTTGTCCAGGGCCGCGCCATGGATCTTGATGATTGGAGGGCAGTGCTGTGTGGCGATGACAGACTGGTGAAGGACTTTTGTCTTATGGATGTTAAGAGTAAGACCCATGCTTTCATATGCCTCAGTGAATACATTGACTATATCCTGGAGTTCAGCCTCAGAATGTGCACAGACGCAGGCATCGTCCGCATACTGCAGCTCAATGACAGAGGTTGGTGTGATCTTGGACCTAGCCTGGAGACGGTGTAGGTTAAACAGCTTCCCACTGGTTCTGTAGTTTAATGCCACTCCAGCGGGGAGCTTGTTGATTGTGAGGTAGAGCATAGCGGAGAAGAAGATTGAGAAGAGTGTTGGAGCAATAACGCAGCCCTGTTTGACCCCGGTCCGGACGTGGATTAGGTCTGTAATGGATGCGTTAGTAAGGATCACGGCCTGCATGTCATTGTGAAGCAGGTGAAGGATGTTGACAAACTTTTGGGGGCATCCGAAATGGAGGAGGACGCTCCATAGACCCTCACGGTTGACAGTGTCAAAGGCCTTTGTAAGATCAAAAAAGGCCATGTATAAGGACTGGCGCTGCTCCCTGCATTTTTCCTGCAACTGGTGCGCTGCAAAGATCATGTCTGTTGTGCCCGATAGGGGACGAAATCCGCATTGTGATTCCAGGAGGAGCTCCTCGGCCACAGGGAGAAGATGATTGAGGAGAACTCGAGCCACAACTTTCCCAGTGGCTGAAAGCAGGGAGATTCGGACTTGTCCCCCTTTTTAAAAATGGTCACGATCACTGCATCTCTGAGATCTCCCGGCATGCTCTCCTCCCTCCAGATGAGAGAGATGAGGTCATGTATCCGCACTAACAGTGCCTCTGCGCCATATTTTAGTGCCTCAGCAGGGATTCCATCCGCATCCGTAGCCTTGTTATACTTAAGCTGTTTTATGGCTTTGCCAATCTCATGCAACGTTTGGGTTTCATTGAGGTGGTGGCGGGTGGCATGCTGCGGGATGGAATTGAGAACACTTGAGTCAAAGGCAGAGTCTCGATTGAGGAGATCTTCAAAATGCTCCTTCCATCAGGCCCTGACAGCCTCGGTGTCCTTGATGAGTGTTTCCCCATTCTTGGCCAGGAGTGGGGTATGGCCTTGGGAGTTTGGACCATAGGTGTCCTTGACTGCAGTGAAGAATCCTCGCATATCGTGGCTGTCGGTCAGTTGTTGTATCTCCTGTGCTTTCTCCATCCACCACCTGTTCTTTAGGTGGTGGATGGAGAAAGCACAGGAGATACTTTTGAAATAAATTGGGAACCTTTATCAACTTTTAATCTTTTAAAATAACTTTGGAAGTCATCTTCCTAATGCCTGCTCCCCAACCAAGCCTTGGCCATCTACCATCAATGGCGCTACCCAGCGCCGAGCTTGCGGCCAACACTTTGCAATTAGGCTTATCGAGCTGTGCCTGGTCTCCAGTTGTCATGGACCCCCTTGCCATTGGACAACGACCTTGTTCAGCTAAGCCCGTGTGATTGCCGGTGTGCAACGGCCACCCAACGTTAAAAGAACTCACACACAGGCATCTTCCACTCCGTCAGCATGAAGTTCGGGACCTTGAACATCAGGACCCTCCTGGACAATCCCAACAGCAACAGGCCAGAACGCGCACCATCATTGTTGCCTGGGAACTCATTGACATCGCTGCCCTAAGCAAGACTCGGCGGGCAGGGGAAGGCCAGTTGAAGGAACATGGTGGAGGTTACACCTTCTTCTGGATAGGGAAACCAGAGGCAGAACGCCACCTTCATGAAGTCGGCTTTGCCGTCAAGAATGAGCTGGCCTTGTGTGATGTCATGACGTCTGCTCATTTAAATAATCCGTGTCCACGCCGATGCACACTGCTCGATCGTATTGATTCCTGGGTATCCAGTAACCCAGCAGCTCTTAAAGGGCTCCCGAGACATTGTTATGTAAAAATAGTTGGGCGTATGGGGAAGAGTGAGTAGAAGTCAAAATGTCTAAAAATCAAAGACATTTAAACTCTGAAAATCACTTTTTTTTAACCTGATATATTGTAAAAATGATCTGGAAAAGGAGAATTAAAATTTAAATGCACTTTGAATGGAAGTAGATTGTTGACTAGTCAATTATTTAAAGAAGAAATGGGAAAGTCACGAACTAATGTCCTACACATAGCTGTACAATACAAACAACTAATGGTTGCCTGTTAGAACTGCCAAAACAGGGAGCTACAGAGAGTAAAGTGAGCGGAACAGATTTGAGGGCTGAATGCCCTTCTCTTGTTCCTTTGTGAGATACAATGGGTGGTAGTTTCCATACCCGATGGACACCAATCCTATAGAGGCAGATCTCAGGGTTTAAACCTTGGCCATGTGCACAGTCCCACTGACTGTATGTGATGTCATGGCCGCAGCGATATTAAATATTTGATGACCACACCTATGCCCCTGGCCCGGGTATAGGGAGTGTGTACTGATGCCTGGGCTTCCAGTGACCCAGCATCTCTTCGAGGTCTCCCGAGATATTGCCACTTAAAAATGATTGGCAACAGGCGAAGATTTGGGCTGAATTCAAACCGTCTGAACATCAAAGAAATTCCAGCGCTAGCATGTGACTTTACCTGGTGGATTATAGTGGGAAGGTTCTCCTGGAAAAGAAGAAATAACATTTGAATTAAGAATCAAGACTTCAGAGAATCACATGTACCAGATCACACCTCACTCATTTATTAGAATCTCTTACTGATCCAATCCTGGGCCAGTGGTCAATGACATCCCGCCCTGAAATCTCACCTTACCATAATTTTGGCGGGACACTGGCAGAATTCCCAGAGCATGGGGGTAAACAGCCATTAGGTTCTTACCTGAGTGTAAAATGTAAGTCACTATCTACTTTTTAACAACTAATACACCGAATATAATGAATGCTCTGTCAAAGGTCAGTGGACAGTCGATTATCCGTTGTCAGTATAGAGGCAGATCTCAGGGTTTAAACCTTGACCATGTGCACAGTCCCGCTGACTGTGTGTGATATCATGGCCGCAGCGATATTAAATATTTGGTGACCACACCTATGCCCCTGGCCTGGGTATTGGGAGCGTACTGATGCCTGGGCTTTCAGTGACCCAGCATCTCGTAAAGGTCTCCCGAGATATTACCATGATTGGCAACTGGGGAAGATTTGGGTCGAATTCAAAACAGCTCAATATCAAAGAAATTCCAGCACTAACATGTGTCTTTACCTGGGGGATTATAGTGGGAAGGTTCTCCTGGAAAAGAGGAAATAACATTTGAATTAAAATTAAAAAGGAAGGTGATTGTTGGACACACACATGATGAAAGAACAGATGGAGAATACACAAAATAATTTCCAAAACGTAACTGTACAACGCAAACAACTAATGCTCACTTGTTAGAACTGCTAGAGCACCAGGAAATAATATTTGCGGAACAGACTCGAGTGTGCAGAATACCCTACTCTTGTTCCTATGTGAAGCTCAATCGCCAATAGTCTGGATAAATGGCAAGAGGCCAATCTGACCCATGATTGATTCTGATCGAAGGAGCGAACCAGAGGCAACAGATCACACCTCTCTCATTTATTCGATTCTCTCACTGATCCAACCCTGGGCCAGTGGTCAATGACATCCGTCCTGAAATTCTGCTGAGCCACCACTGAACTCCTGCTGTAATTGTGGAGGGAGACTGGCAGAAATCCCAGAGAATCAGCATAACCAGTCATTTGGTCCTCACCCGAGTGTAAATTGTAAGTCCTGTCCAGTTTATAACAACTAATACCACAAATGTATTTCATGCCCTGCCAAGGCTGAGCTTACGGTAGATTATCACTTCTCAGTACAATGCCAGATCTCAGGGTGTAAACTGCGTCCATGTATGTACACAGTCCAGCTGACCTTGTGTGTTGTCATGATGTCAGCTCATTTCAATGATGTGTGTACACACCTATGCACACTGACCTGGGTATAGGGATCATATTGCTGCCTGGGCTTCCAGTGAGCCAGCAGCTCTTCAAGGACTCCCCAGCTACTGTCACCTCAAAATGATTGGCCACACTAGAAAAAGGTGTGGAGGTCAAAACGTGCAGAAATCAGAGACATCAAACTCTGACTAACACGTTACTTTACCTGGTACATTGTAGTGGGTAGGTTCTGCTGGAACAGAAGAAATAAGATTTCAAATAACATCAAAGATGAAGGAGATTGTTGGAGTCACGTTTGAAGAACAGATGGGAAAACACAAAATAATTACACTCTCAAGACTGTACAATCCAATGCTCGCTCATTCCGACTGCCACAACATTGAGCAACAGAAAGTAAAGCGTGTGGATCAAGCTCGAGGGTTTGAATGAACTAATCTTGTTCCTCTATGAAGTACAATGGCTGGCTTTCGAGGAACCATATAAACAGCAATCTGACCCATAATTTCATCCTGATCGAAGCAGAGAACGAAACATGCTAAATTATACCTCATGCATTTCTTAGAATCATTCACTGATCCAATTCTGGGACAGTGGTCAATGACCCTGAAATTCCGCTGGAGGTCTTTGAAGATGTAACGAGCAGGGTGGATAAGGGGGAAACCAGTGGATGGGGTGTATTTGGATTTCCAGAACGGATTCGATAGTCTGCCACATAACAGGTTACTGCACAAGATAAAAGTTCATGGGGTTGGGGTAATATATTAGCATGGAAAGAGGATTGGCTAACTAACAGAAAACAGATAAATAGGTCAGTGCTGGGTCCTTGACTATTTACAATCTATATTAATGACTTCGATGAAGGGACCGAGTGCAATGTAGCCAAACTTGCTGATGATACAAAGATGGGTGGGAAAGCAAATTGTGAAGAGGACACCAAAAATCTGCAAAGGGATATCGAAAGGCTAAGTGAGTGGGCAAAAATTTGGCACATGGAGTACAATGTGGGAAAATGTGAGGTTATCCACTTTGGCAGAAATAATAGAAAAGCAAATTATAATTTAAATGGAGAAAAATTGCAAAATGCTGCAGTACAGAGGGACCTGGGGGTCCTTGTGCATGAAATATAAAAAGTTAGTATGCAAGCACAGTAAGTAATCAGGAAGGCAAATGGCGCAGTGGTCAATGACATCGGCTCTGGAATGGCGCTGTGCCAACACTGAACTTTTGCTGTAATTTTGGAGGAAGACTGGCAGAAATTCTGGAGTAATGGCAAAAACAGCCATATGATCTTGTCCTGAGTGTAAAATGTAAGTCACTGTCCAATGTATAACAGCCACTACAGCAAATATAATGAATGGTGTTAAAGATCAGCGGGCAGTAGATCAGCCGCTCTCAGGACTGAGCCAGATCTCAACCGGCAAACCCCGCCCATTTGGCCTTGTGTGATGTCATGAGGTCTGAACATTTAAATAATCCGTGTCCACGCTAAGCACAGTGCACGATCGTATTGATCCCTGGGGATCCAGTGACCCAGCAGCTCTTGAAGGGCTCCCGAGATACTATCACATCAAAATAATTGGAAATACTGCGAAAAAGGTGTGGAGGTCAAAACGTGCAGAAATCAAAGTCACCAAACTCTGACTAACACATTTATTTACCTGGTGCTGTGTAATGGGTAGTTTCTGCTGGAACAGAAGGAATACAATTCCAATTAACATTAAACAGGCAGGGGATTGTTGGACTCACGTGTTTAAGAACAGAGGGAAAAGCACGAATCATTTTCCGCCACAAATCTGTACAATACAAACAGCTATCGCTCGCTTCGCAGAACTGTGAAACTGTGAAACGTTTGAAGTTATGCAAGCACAGAAGCTTGTGGAACAGGCTCGATGGCCTGAATTCCCTCCTCATGTTCCTTTGTGAAGTACAATGGTTGGTAGTCTCGACACCCGATGGATAACCAACCTCACACAAGATTGATTCTAATCAAAGTAGAGAACTAAACGTAACATAGAAACATAGAAAATAGGTGCAGGAGTAGGCCATTTGGCCCTTCGAGCCTGCACCACCATTCAATATGATCATGGCTGATCATGCAACTTCAGTACCCCACTCCTGCCTTCTCTCCATACCCCTTGATCCCTTTAGCCATAAGGGCCACATCTAACTTCCTTTTGAATATATCTAACGAACTGGCCTCAACAACTTTCTATGGTAGAGAATTCCACAGGCTCACAATTCTCTGAATGAAAAGTTTCTCCTCATTTCAGTCCTATATGGCTCACCCCTTATCCTTAGACTGTGACCCCTGGTTCTGGACTTCCCCAACATCGGGAACAATCTTCCTGCATCTATCCTGTCCAATCCCATCAGAATTTTGCATGCTTCTATGAGATCCTCTCATATTCTTTTAAATTCCAGTGAATATAAGCCGAGTCGATCCATTCTTTCTTCATATGCCAGTCCTGCCATCCCGGGAATCAGTCTGGTGAACCTTTGCTCCACTCCTTCAATAGCAAGAACATCCTTCCTCAGATTAGGAGACCAAAACTGCACACAATACTCAAGGTGTGGTCTCACCAAGTCCCCATACAACTGCAGTAAGACCTACCTGCTCTTATACTCAAATCCCCTAGCTATGGAAGCCAACATACCATTTGCCTTCTTCACCGCCTGCTGTATCTGCATGCCAACTTTCAATGACTGATATACCATGACACCCAGGTCTCGTTGTACCTCCCCTTTTCCTAATCTGCCGCCATTCAGATAATATTCTGCCTTCGTGTTTTTGCCACCAAAGTGGATAACCTCACATTTATCCACATTATACTGTATCTGCCACTCATTTGTCCATTCACCTAACCTGTCCAAGTCACCCTGCAGCCTTTTAGCGTCCTCCTCACAGCTCATACCGCCACCCAGCTTAGTGTCATCTGCAAACTTGGAGATATTACACTCAATTCCCGCATCCAAATCATTAATGTATATTGTAAATAGCTGGGGTCCCAGCACTGAGCCCTGCGGCACTCCACTAGTCACTTCCTGCCATTCTGTAAAGGACCCGTTTATCCCGACTCTCTGCTTCCGGTCTGCCAACCAGTTCTCTATCCATGTCAGTACATTACCCCCAATACCACGTGCTTTAATTTTGCACACCAATCTCTTGTGTGGGACCTTGTCAAAAGCCTTTTGAAAGTCCAAATACACCACATCCACTGGTTCTCCCTTGTCCACTCTACTAGTTACATCCTCAAAAAATTCTAGAAGATTTGTCAAGCAGGATTTCCCTTTCATAAATCTATGCTGACTTGGACCGATCCCGTCACTATTTTCCAAATGTGCTGCTATTTCATCTTTAATAATTGATCCAACATTTTCCCCACTACTGATGTCAGGCTAACCGGTCTATAATTACCCGCCTTCTCTCTCCCTCCCTTCTTAAAAAGTGATGTTACATTAGCTACCCGCCAGTCCATAGGAACCGATCCAGAGTCGATAAGACTGTTGGAAAATGATCACCAACACATCCACTATTTCTAGGGCTACTTCCTTAAGTACTCTGGGATGCAGACTATCAGGACTCGGGAATTTATTGGCCTTCAATCCCATCAATTTCCCTAACACAATTTCCCACCTAATAAGGATTTCCTTCAGTTCCTCCTTCTCACTAGACTCTCGGTCCCTTAGTATTTCCGGAAGGTTATTTGTGTCTTCCTTCGTGAAGACAGAACCAAAGTATTTTTTTAACTGGTTCACCATTTCTTTGTTCCCCATTATGAATTCACCTGAATCTGACTGCAAGGGACCTACGTTTGTCTTCATTAATACGGGAACTACAGTCTCTGTCACAGTTGGGACAGACGGTCATTAGAGGAAAGGGTGGGTGGGGAGTCTGGTTTGCCGCACACTCTTTCCGCTGCCCGCACTTGACTTCTGCATGCTCTCGGCAACGAGACTCGAGGTGCTTAGCGCCCTCCCGGATGCTCTTCCTCCACTTCGGGCAGTTTTTGGCCAGGGCCTCCCAGGTGTCAGTGGGGATGTTGCATTTAATCAAGGAGGCTTTGAGGGTGTCCTTGAAACGTTTCCTCTGCCCACCTGCGACTCGCATGCCATGTAGGAGTTCCGAGTAGAGCACTTGCTTTGGGAGTCTTATGTTGGGCATGCGAACAATGTGGTCTGCCCAACGAACCTCGTAGAGTGTGATCAGTGTTTTAATGCTGGGGATGTTGGCCTGATCGAGAACACTGACGTTGGTACGTCTGTCCACCGAGGGGATTTGCAGGATCTTGCGGAGACATCGTTGGTGGTATTTCTCCTGCAATTTGAGGTGTCTACTCTATATGGCCCATGTCTCTGAGCCATATAGGAGGGCAGGTATTACTACAGCCCTGTAGACCATAAGCTTGGTTGCAGATTTGAGAGGCTGATCTTCAAACACTTTCTTCCTCAGGTGGTCAGTGGCTGCGCTGGCACATTGAGGTGGTGTTGAATCTCGTCGTCGATGTCTGCCCTTGCTGATAGTAGGCTCCCGAGGTATGGAAAGTGGTCCACGTTGTCCAGAGCCGCACCGTGGCTCTTGATGACTGGGGTGCAGTGCTGTGTGGCGGGGTCAGGTTAGTGGAGGATCTTTGTCTTACGGATGTTTACTGTAAGGCCCATGCTTTAGTACACCTCGGTGCAGGTGTTGACGATGACTTGGAGTTCAGCCTCTGAATGCGCGCAGACGCAAGCGTGGTCCGTGTCGTGTAGTTTGACAACAGAGGATGGGACGATCTTCGATCTGGCCTGGAGGCGACAGTTAAACAGGTTCCCACTGGTTCTATAGTTTAGTTCCATTCCAGCGGGGAGCTTGTTGAGTGTGAGGTGGAGCATGGCAGCAAGGAAGATCGAGAAGAGGGTTGGCGCGATGATGCAGCCCTGCTTAACCGGGTGTGGACGTTGATTAGGTCTGTGGTGGATCTGTTGGTCAGGACCACGGCCTGCATGTTGTCGTGGTGCAGGCGGAGGATGGTGACGAACTTTTGGGGCCGGCTGAATTGGAGGTGGACGCTCCATAGTCCCTCGGAGTTAACAGTGTCAAAGGCCTTTGTAAGGCCAAAGAAGGCCATGTACAAGGGTTGGTGCTGTTCACTGCATTTCTCTTGCAGTTGTAGCGTCGTAAAGATCATATTCGTTGGGCTCCGTAGGGGATGGAATCCGCACTGTGACTCCGGGAGGAGCTCCACAGCCACAGGAGAAGACGGTTGAGGAGGATTCCAGCAATGATTTTCCCATTGTTCGAGGGGCCAGGTGGCCTACTCCTGATCCTATTTCTTATGTTCTTAAAAGCTAGCGCATCAGAAACTAATATTCGTGGGACAGGCTCGAGAGGCTGATTGCCCTACTCTTGTTCCTATGTGAAGCTCAATCGCCGGTAGTCTGGATAAATGGCAAGAGACCAATCTGACCCATGATTGATTCGGATCGAAGGAGCGAACCAGAGGCAACAGATCACACCTCTCTCATTTATTAGATTCTCTCACTGATCCAATCCTGGGCCAGTGGTCAATGACATTGGTCCTGAAATTCTACTGAGCCACCACTGAACTCCTGCCGTAATTGTGGAGGGAGACTGGCAGAAATCCCAGAGAATCAGCGTAACCCGTCATTTGGTCCTCACCCGAGTGTAAATTGTAAATCCTGTCCAGTTTATAACATCTAATATCACAAATGTAATTCATGCCCTGCCAAGGGTCAGCTTACGGTAGATTATCACTTTTCAGTACAATGCCAGATCTCAGGGTGTAAACCGCACCCATGTACACAGTCCAGCTGACCTTGTGTGTTGTCATGATGTCAGCTCATTTCAATAATGTGTGTACATGGCTGTGCCCCTGGCCCAGGTATAGGGATCATATTGCTGCCTGGGCTTCCAGTGAGCCAGCAGCTCTTCAAGGACTCCCGAGCTACTGGCACATCAAAATGATTGGCCATACTGGGAAACAGGTGTGGAGGTCAAAACGTGCAGAAATCAACGTCATCAAACTCTGACTAACACAGTTATTTACCTGGTGCATTGTAGTGGGTAGGTTCTGCTGGAACAGAAGGAATAACATTTCAATAACATTAAACAGGCAGGAGATTGTTGGACTTATGTGTTTAAAGAACAGAGGGAAAAACACCATTTAGTTTCCGCCACAAAACTGCAATACAAACTGCTATCACTCGCTTCGCAGAACTGTGCAATGTTTGAGCAACAGCAACAGAAGCTTGTGGAACAGGTTCGATGGGCTGAATGCTCAACCCTTGTTCCTTTGTGAAGTAAAATGGTAGTCTTGATAGGAAACGAAGGAGATTGTTGACGAGTCACTTATTTAAAGAAGAAATGGACATGTCACTAACTAATGTCCTACACATAGCTATACAATACAAACAACTAATGGTCGTTTGTTAGAACTGCCAAAGCAGAGAGCAACAGAAAGTAAAGTGAGCGGAACAGGTTCGAGGGGCTGAATGCCCTTCTCTTGTTCCTTTGTGAAGTACAATGGCTGGTAGTTTCCATACCCGATGGACACCAATCCTATAGAGGCAGATCTCAGGGTTTAAACCTTGACCATGTGCACAGTCCCGCTGACTGTGTGTGATCAAACTGTGAATGACACATTACTTTACCTGGCGTATTGTAGTGGGTAGGTTCTGCTGGAACAGAGGAATAACATTTCAATTAACATTAAAAAGGCAGGACATTGTAGGAGTCACGTGTTTAGATCAGATGGGAAAGACGCTAAATAATTACATTCTGAAAACTCAATCCAAACAGCGAATGCTCGCTCGTTACTCCTGCCAAAACATTGAGCACCAGAAAGTAAAGTGTGTGGATCAGGCTCGAAGGTCTGAATGACCCAAACTTGTTCCTCTGTGAAGTACAATGATTGGTAGTCTCGAAACCAGAGAGACACCAATCTGACCCATGATTGATTCTGATCGAAGCAGAGAACCAAATGTAACAAATCACACCTCACTCATTTTTGGAATCGCTCACTGATCCAATCCTGGGACAGTGGTCAGTGACATCGGTCTGAAATGCCGCTGAGCCACCACTAATCTTCTGCCATTATTTTTGTGGAAGACAGTCAGAAATCCCAGAGTAATGGCATAAACAGCCATATAGTCTTTTCCTGAGTGTGAAATGTAAACCACTGCCCAGTTTATAACAGTCACCACAGCAAATATAATGAATGGTGTTAAGGGTCAGCAGGCGATGGATCAGCTGCTCTCAGGACTGAGCCAGATCTCAGCCTGTAAACCCCGCCCATTTACAGGTTTGACATGTGTGATGTTATGAGGTTCCTCATTTAAATAATCTGTGTCCACACCGATGCACACTGCTCGATCGTATTGATCCCTGGGGATCCAGTGACCCAGCAGCTCTTAAAGGGATCCTGAGATACTGTCACTTAAAAATAGTTGGACATATGGGAATGTGTGGGCAGAAGTCAAACTGTCTCGAAATCAAAGACATTCAAACTCTGACTGTGGCTGTGATGGATTGCAGTCAGTTTTTTTTGGAAAAGAAGGTTTGAAATTTGATTTAATGTTGAAATGAAGGAGATTGTTGACAGACACTTATTTAAAGAAGAAATGGGAAAGTCACTAACTAATTTCCTGCACATAGCTGTACAATACAAGCAACTAATCGTTGAACTGCCAAAACTGAGAGCGACAGAAAGTAAAGTGAGCGGAACAGGGGTTTGAGGGGCGGAATGCCCTTCTCTTGTTCCTTTGTGAAGTACAATGGCTGGTAGTTTGATACCCAATGGACACCAATCCTATAGCGGATGATCTCAGGGTCATTGACCTGAAACATTAACCCTGTTTCCCTCTCCACAGACGCTGCCTGACTCGCTGAGATTTCCAGCATTTTCTGTTTTTACCTCAGGGTTTAAACCTTGATCATATGCACAGTCCACCTGACTGCGTGTGATGTCATGTCCGCAGCGATATTAAATATTTGGTGACCACACCTATGTCCCTAGCCCGGGTATAGGGAGCGTACTGATGCCTGGGCTTCCAGTGACCCAGCATCTCTTAAAGGTCTCCCGAGATATTGCCACTTAAAAAAGATTGGCAGCTGGGGAAGATTTGGGTCGAAGTCAAATTATGTCAAAATCGAAGAAATTCAAATGCTAACAAGTATCTTTACCTGGTTGATAATTGTGGGAAGGTTCTGCTGGAAAAGAAGAAATAACATTTGAATTAAGATTAAAACGGAAGACGATTGTTGGACACACACGTGATGAAAGAACAGATGGAGAAGATGTTAATTATTTTGAAAACAAAAATGTACAACACAAACAGCTAACGCACCTTGTTAGAACTGCGAGAGCACCAGAAACTAATATTCGTGGAACTGGCTCAACGGGCTGAATGCTTAACTCTTGTCCCGATCTCTGTAATCTCTTTCAGCCTCACAACTGCACGAGATGTCTGCGCTCCTCAAATTCTGGCAACTTATAACTGCTCAACCATCAGTGGCCGTGCCTCCAGCTGCCTGGGCTCTAAGCTCTGGAACTTCGTCCCAAAACCTCTCCACCTCTCTACCTCTCTTTCCTCCTTTAAGATGCCCCTTAAACACTACCTCTTTGACCAAGCTTTTGGTAATCTGCCGTAATTTCTTCTTGTGTTGCTCGGTGTCAAATGTATTTATTTTGTCTTGTTCACACTACTGTGAAATGCCTTTGGATGCTTTAATACATTGAAGGCGCTATATAAATAAAAGCTTTTGTTGTGAAGTGCAATGGATGGTAGTCTATGTGAAAGATAAAAAACCAATCTGACCCATGATCGAATCTGATCGAATTAGAGAACCAGCCATAACAGATCACACCTCACTCATTTATTAGATTCTCTCACTGATCCAATCCTGGGCCAGTGGTCAATGAGATTGGTCCTGAAATTCTGCTGAGCCACCACTGAACTCCTGCTGTAATTGTGGAGGGAGACTGGCAGAAATCCCAGAGAATCAGCTTAACCAGTCATTTGGTCCTCACCAGAGTATAAATTGTAAGTACTGTGCAGGAGCAATTAGAGAGCTGGCCATCCTAGACTGGGTGATGTGTAATGAGGGAGGATTAATTAGCAATCTTGTTGTGCGAGGCCCCTTGGGGAGAGTGACCATAATATGGTAGAATTCTTCATTAAGATGGAGAGTGACACAGTTAATTCAGAGACTAGGGTCCTGAACTTAAAAAAAAGGTAACTTTGATGGTATAAGACGTGGGTAGACTAGGATAGACTGGCGAATGATACTAAAAGGGTTGACGGTGGATAGGCAATGGCAGACATTTAAAGATCACATAGATGAACTTCAACAATTGTACATCCCTGTCTGACGTAAAAATAAAATGGGGAAGGTGGCTGAACCGTGACTAACAAGGAAAATTAGGGATAGTGTTAAAACCAAGGCATATAAATTGGCCAGAAAAAGCAGCAAACTTGAGGACTGGGAGAAATTTAGAATTCAGCAGAGGAGGACAAAAGGATTTAATAAGGAGGGGAAAAATTGAGTATGAGAGGAAGCTTGCCGGGAAGATAAAAACTGACTGCAAAAGGTTCCATAGATATGTGAAGAGAAAAAGATTAGTGAAGACATATGTAGGTCCCTTGCAGTCAGAATCAGGTGAATTTATAATGGGGAACAAAGAAATGGCAGACCAATTGAACAAATACTTTGGTTCTGTCTTCACTAAAGAAGACACAAATAACCTTCCAGAAATACTAGGGGACCGAGGGTCTAGCGAGAAGGAGGAACTGAAGGAAATCCTTATTAGTCAGGAAATTGTGTTCGGGAAATTGATGAGATTGAAGGACGATAAATCCCCAGGGCCTGATAGTCTGCATCCCAGAGTACTTAAGGAAGTGGCCCTAGAAATCAATAGTGGATGCATTGATGGTCATTTTCCAACATTCTATAGACTCTGGATCAGTTCCTATGGATTGAAGGGTAGCTAATGTAACCCCACTTTTTAAAAAAGGAGGGAGAGAGAAAACAAGTTAGCCTGATATCGGTAGTGGGGAAAATGTTGGAATCAATTATTAAAGTTGTAATAGAGCGCATTTGGAAAGCAGTGACAGGATTTGTCCAAGTCAGCATGGATTTATGAAAGGAAATCATGCTTGAGAAATCTTCTAGAATTATTTGAGGATGTAACGAGTAAAGTGGACAAGGGTGAACCAGTGGATGTGGTGTATTTGGACTTCCAAAAGGCTTTTGACAAGGTCCCACACAAACGATTAATGTGCAAAATTAAAGCACATGGTATGGGGGTAATGTATTGACATGGATAGAGAATTGGTTGGCAGACAGGAAGGAAAGAGTAGGAATAAACGGGTGCTTTTCAGAATGGCAGGCAGTGACTAGTGGGGTACCGCAGGGTTCAGTGCTGGGACCCTTCTATTTACAATATACATTAATGATTTAGATGAAGGAATTGAATGTAATATCTTTAAGTTTGCAGATGACACTAAGCTGGGTGGCAGTGTGAGCTGTGAGGAGGATGCTAAGAGGCTGCAGGGTGATTTGGACAGGTTAGCTGCATGGCAGATGCAGTATAATGTAGATAAATGTGAGGTTATCCACTTTGGTGGCAAAAACAGGAAGGCAGAATATTATCTCAATGGTGACAGATTAGGAAAAGGGGAGGTGCAATGAGACCTGGGTGTCATGGTACATCAGTAATTGAAAGTTAGCATGCAGGTACAGCAGGCGGTGAAGAAGGCAAATGGCATGCTGGCCTTCATAGCGTGAGGATTTGAGTATAGGAGCAGGGAGGTCTTGCTGCAGTTGTACAGGGCCTTGGTGAGGCCACACCATGAATATTGTGTTCAGTGTTGGTCTCCTAATCTGAGGTAGGACATTCTTGCTATTGAGGGAGTGCAGCGAAGGTTCACCAGACTGATTCCCGGGATGGCAGGACTGACATATGAAGAAAGACTGGATCGACTAGGCTTATATTCACTGGAATTTAGAAGAATGAGAGGGGATCTCATAGAAACATATAAAATTCTGACGGGATTGGACAGGTTAGATGCAGGAAGAATGTTGCCGATGTTGGGGAAGTCCAGAACCAGGGGTCACAGTCTCAGGATAATGGGTAAGCATTTAGGACCGAGATGAAGAGAAACTTCTTCAGTCAGGGAATTGTGAACCTGTGGAATTCTCTACCACAGAAAGTTGTTGAGGCCAGTTCATTACACATATTCAAAAGGGAGTTAGATGTGGACCTTATGGCTAAAGGGATCAAGGGGTATGGAGAGAAAGCAGGAATGCGGTACTAAAGTTGCATGATCAGCCATGATCATATTGAATGGTGGTGCAGGCTCGAAGGGCCTATTCCTGCACCTATTTTCTATGTTTCTATAACAACTAATACCACCAATGTAATTCATGCTCTGCCTAGGGTGTCCGTGTTACATTATATTAGTGATGGGTAGAAGGATTAGAGGTGAGTTGAGGAGAACGATTTTCACCTCGTGGGCGGTGGGGATCTGGAACTCACTGCCTGAAAGGATGATGGAGATAGTAATGCTCATCACATTTACAAAGTACTTGGATACGCACCTAGGAACATAGGAAATAGGAGCAGCAGTGGGCCATTCGGCCCCTTGAGCCTGCTCCGCCATTCAATAAGATCGTGGCTGATCTGATCTTGGGCTCAGCTCCACTTCCCCGCCCTTGCCCCATAACCCTTGACTCCCGAATCTTACAAAAGTCTGTCTATCTCCACCTTAAATATATTCAATGACCCAGCCTCCACACCTCTCCGAGGCTGAGAATTCTACAGAGTTACGACCCTCTGAGAAGAAATTCCTCCTCATCTCAGTTCTAAATGGGCGATCCCTTCTTCTGAAACTATGCCCCCATGTTCTTGAAGTGCCATAACCTACAGGGTACGGAGCAAGAGCTGTAAAGCGGGATTAGGCTGGATAGCTCTTTTTTGGCCGGCACAGACACGATGGGCTGAATGGCCCTTTTCTGTGCCGTAAATTTCTATTTTTAATTTCTATGCAAGTGTCAGCGAATGGTGGATTATCACTGCTCCGTACAATGCCAGATCTCAGGGTGTAAACCTCGTCCATGTACACCGTCCAGCTGATCTTGTGTGTTGTCATGATGTCAGCTCATTTCAATGATGTGTGTACACGCCTATGAACACTGGCCCGGGTATAGGGATCATATTGCTGCCTGGGCTTCCATTGAGCCAGCAGCTCTTCAGTGACTCCCGAGCCACTGTCACGTCAAAATGATTGGCCATACTGGGAAAAAGGTGCAGAAATCAAAGTCATCAAACTCTGACTAACACGGTTATTTACCTGGCACATTGTAGTGGGTAGGTTCTGCTGGAATAGAAGGAATTACATGTTAATTAAGATGAAACAGATCGGAGATTATTTAATGAACAGATGGGAATGACACTAAATATTTTCCTTCTCAAAACTGTACAATACAAACAGTTAATGCTCGCTCACTACGACTGCCAAATCTTTGAGCAAGAGAAAATAAAGTGAGTGGAACAGGTTTGAAGGGCTAAATGTCATAACCTTGTTGCTTTGTTTAGTAAAGCGGCTGGTAGTTTCGATATCCGATGGACACCAATCTGTCCCATGATTGTAGAGACTGACATGTACCAGATCACACCTCATTCATTTATTAGAATCTCTTATTTATCCAATCCTGGGCCAGTGGTCAATGACATCAACCCTGAAATCCCACCATGCCACCACTGCTCTCCTGCCATAATTTTGCCGGGACACTGGCAGAAATCCCAGAGCATCGGACGAGGGAGAAGGTTGAAATTGAGCTTGACAGGCTCCAGGGTGAAGGGATCATATCACCGGTCGAGTTTAACGAATGGGCCAGTCCTATTGTTCCTGTGTTGAAGAGTGATGGCACTGTCAAGATTTGTGGAGACTACAAAGTTACGATTAACCAATTTTCGAAACAAGATCAGTATCCGTTACCGAGAGCTTATGACCTGTTCGCCATGCTAGCTGATGGAAAGTTGTTCACTAAACTGGATCTGACGTCGGCCTATATGACACAGGAGCTTGTCGACACTTCGAAGAAACTTACCTGCATCAACACTCATAAAGGACTGTTTGTCTACAACAGATGTCCCTTTGGAATTCGTTCGGCTGCAGCCATATTTCGGAGGAATATGGAGAGTCTACTAAAGTCCGTCCCTAGAACTGTCGTGTTTCAAGATAACATTCTGGTCACAGGTCGCGACACTGCTGAACATCTGAACAACCTTGCGGAAGTTCTACATCAACTGGACAAAGCGGGACTCAGGCTGAAACATTCAAAGTGTGTCTTCATTGCACCTGAAGTTGAATTCCTGGGGAGGAAGATTGCTGCTGATGGCATCAGGCCTACTGATTCGAAAATCAAGGCCATCAAAAATGCACCCAGACCTCAGAATGTGACGGAGCTGCGTTCATTCCTTGGCTTACGCAACTACTTCGGTAATTTTTTACCCGGATTGAGCACTTTACTGGAGCCACTGCACATGCTGCTCAGAAAAGGCGACAACTGGGTCTGGGGTGTACCTCAAGGTAGAACTTTTGAGAAAGCTAAGAATCTGCTCTGTTCAAACAAGCTGCTGGTTCACTATGATCCATGTAAGCGTCTTGTATTGGCCTGTGATGCTTCATCATATGGGGTTGGCTGCGTACTCCAACAAGCAAATGAATTGGGCAAGCTACAAGTCTGTCTAAAGTGGAAAGAGCTTACAGTGTAGTATAGAAAGAAGCTTTGATCTGTGTGTTTGGGGTTAAAAAAAAATGCACCAGTACCTGTTTGGTCTTCGTTTTGAACTAGAAACGAATCACAAGCCACTCATTTCATTGTTTGCAGAAAACAATGGTATTGATACCAATGTATCTTCCCGCATTCAAAGGTGGGCGCTGACATTGTCTGACTATGATTATGTCATCCGTCATAGACCTGGTACTGAGAATTGTGCCAATGCACTGAGTCGTCTGCCCTTACCCACAACTGAGATGGAGACGCCTCAATCTGCAGATCTACTGTTAGTAATGGATGCTTTTGAGAGTGAAGGAACCCCTGTCACTGCTCAACAAGTTAGGATCTGGACCAGCCATGACCCTATTTTATCGGTTGTGAAACGGTGTTTACTCAGTGATGATTGATCTGCCATACCTATGGAGATGCGTGAGGAGACGAAACCTTACAACCGTCGCAAGGATGAGCTGTCCATTCAGTCAGACTGTTTGTGGGGTAATTGTGTAATCATGCCTAAGAAAGGTCGAGAAAAATTTGTACGTGAACTTCATAGCACTCATCTTGGTATTGTCTTGATGAAGTCCATTGCTAGGTCTCATGAATGGTGGCCTGGAATTGACTCTGATCTGGAATCATGCATGCATCAATGCAATACTTGCGTGCAGCTAAGTAAAGTACCAGCGGAATCTCCGTTGAGTCTTTGGTCGTAGCCATCCAAACCATGGTTGAGGATCCACATTGATTTTGCGGGCCCGTTCTTAGGAAAGATGTTTTTTGTCGTAGTAGATGTATATTATAAGTGGATAGAGTGCGTTATTATGTCATCCAGCACATCTACAGCTACCATTGAGAGCCTTCGTATCATGTTTGCTACTCACGGTTTGCCTGACATTGTTGTGAGCGACAACGGATCTTGCTTCACAAGTCTTAAGTTCCAGAAGTTCATGAAACTCAATGGCATCAGGCATGTGAGATCAGCTCCATTCAAGCCTGTTTCTAATGGTCAAACAGAGCGTGCCGTTCAAACGATCAAGCAAAGTATGAAACATGTAACTCAGGGCTCACTGCAGAGACGGTTGTCATGTATATTGCTCAGTTACAGGTCAAGACCTCATACACTTACTGTGATCCTCCTGCTGAACTACTGAAGAAGAGAAGTCTCAAGACCAGGCTTTCTTTTGTTCATCCTGATTTGAATGATCGTGTTGAAAACAAATGTCAAAGTCAGCAATGGTGTCATGATCGTGTTGCCGTGTCACGTGACATCTCGGTCAACGATCCGGTTTATGTACTGAACTAGGGTCAAGGTCCAAAGTGGATCGCCGGCACTGTTACAGCCAAGGAGGCTAACAGAGTGTTTATTGTCGTGCTCAAGAATGGGCACACATGCAGGAAACACCTTGACCAGGTTAAACTGCGGCACACGGATGAACTGGAACCGAGTGAGGAAGATACAGTCAGTGACCAACCAACCATTGTTCACTCATCAGAGGACTCTGCTGACATTACTGACTCTGAACCTTCAGTCTCTGATGTGGTCATGACCACTCCCATCAGATTGGCTACTCAGCCCTTAGTCTCAACGGACTCAGAACGCTCGCCCAGGGCAAAAGTTGAACTGAGACGATCAACTCGTGAGAGAAAAGCCCCAGACCGTCTTAATTTGTAAAAATACTGTTGTTAAGATTTTAAAAGGGGGATGTTGTTATGTATTAATGCTTGGGGGTCACCGGACACCAGAGGGCACCGCGGTCGGAGGTCATCGGGCTGTACGCATGTGGCTTGTGTGCTTGGTCACCTGTATATAAGCTGGGTGTCTTTGTCATGCTGGCACTCTTGGGCTGGAATAAAGATGGATCAGGTTGCACCTGAGTGAGTTTATAGTAACCAGATCTTGAGTCATTACAACAGCATTAGATTCTCGCCTGAGTGTTAAATGTAAGTCACTGTCTACTTTATAACAACCAATACGACAATTATAATTAATGCTCTGTCAAAGGTCAGTGGACAGTCGATTATCCGTTGTCAGTATAGAGGCAGATCTCAGGGTTTAAACCTTGGCCATGTGCACAGTCCCGCTGACTGTGTGTGATGTCATGGCCGCAGCGATATTAAATATTTGGTGACCACACCTATGCCCCTGGCCCGGGTATAGGTAGCACACTGATGCCTGGGCTTCCAGTGACCCAGCATCTCGTAAAGTTCTCCCGAGATATGATATAAAAAATGATTGGGCAACTGGGGATGATTTGGGTCGAAGTCAAAATATCTCAGAATCGAAGAAGTTCAAACGCTAACATGTGCCTTTACCTGGTTGATAATTGTGGGAAGGTTCTGCTGGAAAACATGAAATAACATTTGAATTAAGATTAAAACGGAAGACGATTGTTGGACACACAAGAGATGAAAGAACAGATGGAGAAGATGTTAATTAATTTGAAAACAAAACTGTACAACACAAAGAGCTAACACTCCTTGTTGGAACTGCGAGAGCACCAGAAACTAATATTCGCGGAACTGGCTCGAGGGGCTGAATGCTTAACTCTTATCCCTATCTCTGTAATCTGTTTTTCTCTAATCTCTGTAACCTCGCCGCACAGCACTGTCCCTCAGTCATCAAAATCCACGGCACGACCCTGGACAATGTGGACCACTTCCCATATCTTGGGAGCCTCCTATCAACAAGAGCAGGCATCGACGACGAGATCCAACACCGCCTCCAGTGCACCAGTGCAGCCTTCGGCCACCTGAGGAAAGGAGTGTTTGAAGACCAGGCCCTCAAAACTGCCACCAAGCTCATGGTCAACAGGGCTGTAGTAATATCCGCCCTCCTGTATGGCTCAAAAACATGGACCATGTACAGCAGATGTCATGTATCTCACATTACTGTATATAACTGTATCTTACCATGCTATACATGACTGTAACTGGATATGACCTGTAACAATAAGCATACCTTACCACCAGGGGTGCACTTGCAGGAGACACTCCATACCTGTCCCACAGAGAGGTCTCAGGCAAGTGCAGCACTGGAGAGCTGGAATTAAAGGTGCAGGTCCTGAGTGACCTTGACTTCAGCATGTGTCTTGTGTAAGTCAGTACATTAGAGTCAGGACTTAAGAGCAGACACCTCAAGTCGCTGGAGAAATACCACCAACGATGTCTCTTCAAGATCCTACAAATCCCCGGGAGGACAGACGCACCAACATTAGCGTCCTCGACCAGGCCAACATCCCCAGCATTGAAGCACTGACCACACTTGATCAGGTCCACTGGGCAGGCCACATAGTTCGCATGTCAGACACGAGACTCCCAAAGCAAGCGTTCTACTCGGAACGCCTTCACAGCAAATGAGCCAAAGGTGGGCAGCGGAAACGTTACAAAGATACCCTAAAAGCCTGCCTGATAAAGTGCAACATCCCCACCGACACCTGGGAGTTCCTGGCCAAAGACTGCCCTAAGTGGAGGAAGTGCATCCGGGAGGGCGCTGAGCACCTCGAGTCTCGCCGGCGAGAGCATGCAGAAATCAAGCGCAGGCAGCGGAAAGAACGCACGGCAAACCAGTCCCACCCACCCCTTCCCTATCTGTCCCACCTGTAACAGAGACTGTGGTTCTCATATTGGACTGTTCAGCCACCTAATAACTCATGTTAAGAGTGGAAGGAAGTCTTCCTCGATTCCGAGGGACTGTCTTTGATGATGAATCTCTTTCAGACTCACAACCCCACGAGATGTCTGCGCTCCTCAAATTCTGGCCGCTTGATCATCCCTGATTATCAGACTGATTCCCGGGATGACGGGACTGACACATCAAGAAAGACTGGATCAACCGGGCTTGTATTCACTGGAGTTCAGAAGATGAGAGGCGATCTCATAGAAACATTTAAAATTCTGACGGGTTGAGACAGGTTAGATGCAGGAAGAATGTTCCCAATGTTGGAGAAGTCCAGAACCAGGGGTCACAGTTTAAGGATAAGGGGTAAGCCATTTAGGACCGAGATGAGGAGAAACTTCTTCACCCAGAGAGTGGTGAACCTGTGGAATTCTCTACCACAGGAAGTTGTTGAGGCCAATTCACTAAATATATTCTAAAAGGAGTTAGATGTAGTCCTTACTACTAGGGGGATCAAGGGGTATCGCGAGAAAGCAGGAATGGGGTACTGAGGTTGCATGAACTCATTGAATGGCGGTGCAGGCTCGAAGGGCCGAATAGCCTACCCCTGCACCTATTTTCTATGTTTCTATGTCTATAACTGCTCAACCATCAGTGGCCGTGCCTTCAGCTGCCTGGGCCCTAAGCTCTGGAACTTCCTCCCTAAACCTAACCACCTCTCTACCTCTCTTTCCTCCTTTAAGATGCCCCTTAAACCTTACCTCTTTGACCAAACTTTTGTTAATCTTGTGTTGCTCGGTGTCAAATTTATTTGTTTTGTCTTGTTATCACTACTGTGAAACGCCTTTGGATGCTTTACTACATTAAAGGCGCTATATCAATAAAAGATGTTGTTGTTGTGAAGTGCAATGGCTGGTAGTCTATGTAAAAGGTAAGAGACCAATCTGACCATGATCGAATCTGATCGAATTAGAGAACCAACCGTAACAGATCACACCTCACTCATTTATTAGATTCTCTCACTGATCCAATCCTGGGGCAGTGATCAATGACATCAGTCCTGAAATTCTGCTGAGCCACCACTGAACTCCTGCTGTAATTGTGGAGGGAGACTGGCAGAAGTCCCAGAGAATCAGCATAACCAGTCATTTCCTCCTCACTGGAGTTTAACTTGTAAGTACTGTCCAGTTTGCAACAACTTAGACAACAAATATAATTAATGCCCTGTCAAGGATCATCTTATGGTAGATTATCACTTCTCAGTACAATGCCAGATCTCAGGGTGTAAATCGCGTCCATGTACACAGTCCAGCTGACCATGTATGTTGTCATGATGTCAGCTCATTTCAATGCTGTGTGTACCCGCCTATGCACACTGGCCCAGGTATAGGGAGCCTGGGCTTCCAGTGAGCCAGCAGCTCTTCAAGGGCTCCCGAGCTACTGTCACATCAAAATGATTGGCCATACTGGGAAAAAGGTGTGGAGGTCAAAACATGCAGAAATCAACGTCATCAAACTCTGACTAACAAGTTACTTTACCTGGTACATTGTAGTGGGTAAGTTCTGCTGGAATAGAAGGAATTACATTTTAGTTAAGATGAAACAGACAGGAGATTGTTGGACAGAAAGATGTTTAAAGAACAGATGGGAATGACACAAAATATTTTCCTTCTCAATACAAACAGCGAATGCTCGCTCGTTACGACTGCCAAATCTTTGAGCTGCAGAAAGTAAAGTGAGCGTAACAAGTTCGAAGGGCTGAATGCCTTTCTCTTGTTCCATTGTTTAGTACAATGGCTGGTAGTTTCAAAACCCGATGGACACCAATCTGTCCTATGATTGTAGAGAATTACATGTACCAGATCACACCTCATTCATTTATTAGTATCTTTTTCTGATCCAGTCCTGGGTCAGTGGTCAATGACATCGGCCCTGGGATCCCACCCTGCCACCTCTGCTCTCCTGCTATAATTTTGGCAGGACAATGGCAGAAATCCCAGAGCATCGGGGTAAACATCCATTAGGTTCTCACCCGAGTGTAAAATGTAAGTCACTGTCTACTTTATAACAACCAATACAACAAATATAACTAATGCTCTGTCAAAGGTCAGTGGACAGTCGGTTATCCGTTGTCAGTATAGAGGCAGATCTCTGGCTTTAAACTTTGACCATGTGCACAGTCCCGCTGACTGTGTGTGATGTCATGGCCTCAGCGATATTAAAAAATTGGTAACCACACCTATGCCCCTGACCCAGGTATAGGGAGAGTACTGATGGCTGGGCTCCCAGTGACCCAGCATCTCTTAAAGGTCTCCCGAGATATTGCCACTTAAAAATTATTGGATAACTGCCGAAGATTTGGGTTGAAGTCAAAATATGTCAAAATCGAAGAAATTCAAACGCTAACCATTGTCTTTACCTGGTTGATAATTGTGGGAAGGTTCTGCTGGAAAACAAGAAATAACATTTGAATTAAGATTAAAACGGAAGACGATTGTTGGACACACAAGAGATGAAAGAACAGATGGAGAAGATGTTAATTATTTTGTAAACACAACTGTACAACACAAAGAGCTAACACTCCTTGTTCGAACTGCGAGAGCACCAGAAACTAATATTCACGGAACTGGCTCGATGGGCTGAATGCTTAACTCTTGTCCCTATCTCTGGAACCTCTTTCAGCCTCACAACTGCACGGAGATGTCTGCGCTCCTCAAATTCTGGCTTCTTGATCATCTCTGATTATAATTGCTCAAACCATTGGTGGCCGTGCCTTCAGTTGCCTGGGCCCTAAGGAATATCCTCCCTAAACCTCTCCGCCTCTCTTTCCTCCTTTAAGATGTCCCTTTAAACCTACCTTTGGCCAAACTTTTGGTAATCTGCCGTAATTTCTTCCAATGTGGCTCGGTGTCAAATTTATTTATTTTGTCTTATATTACTGCAGTGAAACGCCTTGGGATGTTTTACTATGTTAAAGGTGCTATATAAATAAAAGTTGTTGTTGTGAAGTGCAATGGCTGATAGTCTCCATAAAAGCTAAGAGACCAATCTGACCCATGATTGATTGTGATCGAAGGAGCAAACCAGAGGCAACAGATCACACCTCTCTCATTTATTAGATTCTCTCACTGATCCAAACCTGAGCCAGTGGTCAATGACATCGGTCCTGAAATTCTGCTGAGCCACCACTGAACTCCTGCCGTAATTGTGCAGAGAGACTGGCAGAAATCCCAGAGAATCAGCGTAACTAGTCTTTTGGTCCTCACCTGAGTGTAAATTGTAAGTGTTGTCCAGTTTATAACAACTTTGACAACAAATACAATTCATGCTCTGCCAAGGGTCACCTTACGGTAGATTATCAGTTATCATCATCATCATCATCATAGGCAGTCCCTCGGAATCGAGGAAGACTTGCTTCCACTCCCAAAATGAGTTCTTTGGTGGCTGAACAGTCCAATACAAGAGTCATAGACTCTGTCACAGGTGCGACAGACATTCGTCAAGGGAAGGGGTGAGTGGGGCTGGTTTGCCGCGCACTCCTTCCGCTGTCTGCGCCTGACCTCTTCACGCTCTTTGTGTTGAGACTCGAAGAGCACAACGCCCTCCCGGATGCACATTCTCCACCTCAGGCGGTCTTCTGCCAGGGTCTCCCAAGTGTCAGTGGAGATGTCGCACTTTACCAGGGAGGCTTTGAGGGTGTCCTTGTAGCGCTTCCGCTGCCCACCTTTGGCTCGTTTACCACGAAGGAGCTCCGCATAAAGCATTTGCTTAGGGAGCATCGTATGTGGCCTGTCCAGCGAAGCTGATCGAGTGTGGTCAGTCCTTCAATGCTGGGGATGTTAGCCTGGATGAGGATGTTGGTGTGCCTGTCCTCCCAGGGGATTTGCAGAATCTTGCAGAGACATCGTTGGTGATATATCTCCAGCGACTTGAGGTGTCTTCTGTACATCGTCCATGTCTCAGACCCATACAGGAGGACGGGTATTACTACAGCCCTGTAGACAATGAGCTTGGTGGTAGGTTTGAGGGCCAGGTTTTCAAACACTCTTTTTGTCAGACGGCTGAAGGCTGCACTGGTGCACTGGAGACGATGTTGAATCTCTACATCAATGTCTGCCTTTGTTGATAAGAGGCTCCCGAAATATGGAAAATGGTTTACGTTGTCGAGGGCCGTACCGTGAATCTTGATGATTGGAGGGCAGTGCTGTGCGGCGGGGACAGGCTGGTGGAGGACCTTTGTCTTACGGATGTTAAGCGTAAGGCCTATACTTTCAAACGCCTCAGTGAATACACTGACTATATCCTGGAGTTCAGCCTTAGAATGTGTGCAGATGCTGACGTCGTCCACGTACTGCAGCTCAACGACAGGTTGGGGTGATCTTGGACCTGGCCTGGAGGCGGTGTAGATTAAACAGCTTCCCACTGGTTCTGCAGTTTAGTTCCACTGCAGCGGGGAGCTTGTTGACTGTGAGATGGAGCATTGCAGCGAGGAAGATTGAGAAGAGGGTTGGGGCGATGATGCAGCCCTGTTTAACCCCGGTCCGGACGTGAATTAGGTCTGTAATGGATCCGTTGGTAAGGATCACGGCCTGCATATCGTCGTGAAGCAGGCAAAGGATGTTGACAAACTTTTGGGGGCATCCGAAACAGAGGAGGACGCTCCATAGACCCTCACGGTTGACAGTGTCAAAGGCCTTTGTAAGATCGAAAAAGGCCATGTATAAGGCCTGGCACTGCTCCCTGCATTTTTCCTGCAACTGTCTCACTGCAAAGATCATGTCCGTTGTGCCCCGTAGGGGATGAAATCCGCACTGTGATTCGGGAGGAGCTCCTCGGCCACAGGGAGAAGACGGTTGAGGAAGACTCTAGCGACAACCTTCCCAGTGGCTGATAGCAGGGAGATTGCCCTGTAGTTGCCGCAGTCGGACTTGTCTCCTTTTTAAAAAATGGTCACAATCACTGCATCTCTGAGATCTCCCGGCATGCTCTCCTCCCTCCAGATGAGAGAGATGATGTCATGTATCTGAGCCAACAGTCCCTCTCCGCCATACTTTTGTGCCTCAGCCGGGATTCCATCCGCACCCGTAGCCTTGTTATTCTTGAGCTGTTTTATGGTTTTCAGTATATTGCCAGATCTCAGGGTGCAAACCTCATCAATGTACACATCCAGCTGACCTTGCGTGTTGATGTGTGTACACGGCTGTGCACACTGGCCCAGGTATAGGGATCATATTGCTGTCTAGGTTTCAGTGAGCCAGCAGCTCTTCAAGGACTCCCGAGCTACTGTGACATGTAAATGATTGGAGATATTGGAAAACAGGGGTGAGGACAAACCGTGTCGAAATCAAACTCTGACTAATACGTAGCTGTTTCTGGTGGATTGTAGTGAGTTGGTTTTGGTGGAACTGAAGGAAAAAATTCCAATTAACATTAAGCACTAAGGCGATTGGTAGAATCACATGTTTAACGAACAGAGGGAAAGCACCATATATTTTCATACAGAAAACTGTGCAATACAAACAGCTAAATTCAATGATTTGTGTACACGACTATGCACACTGGCCCAGGTATATGGATCATAATAAGAACATAACAACATAAGAAATAGGAGCAGGAGTAGGCCATACGGCCCCTTGAGCCTGCTCCGCCATTCAATATCATGGCTGATCTGATCATGGACTCAGCTCCACTTCCCTGCCTGCTCCCCATAACCCCTTATCCCCTTATCGTATAAGAAACTGTCTATTTCTGACTTAAATCTATTCAATGTCCCAGCTTCCAAAGCTCTCTGAGGCAGCAAATTCCATAGATTTACAACCCTCTGAGAGAAGAAATTTCTCCTCATCTCTGTTTTAAATGGGCGGACCCTTATTCTAAGATCGTGCCCTCTAGTTCTAGTCTCCCCCATCAGTGGAAATATCCTCTCTGCATCCACCTTGTTAAGCCCCCTCATAATCTTATACATTTCGATAAGATCACCTCTCATTCTTCTGAATTCCAATGAGTAGAGGCCCAACCTACTCAACCTTTCCTCATAAGTCAACCGTCTCATCCCCGGAATCAACCTAGTGAACCTTCTCTGAACTGTCTCCAAAGCAAGTATATTGTTTCGTAAATATGGAACCCAAAACTGCATGCAGTATTCCAGGTGTGGTCTCACCAATACCCTGTATAGCTGTAGCAAGACTTCCCTGCTTTTATACTCCATCCCTTTTGCAATAAAGGCCAAGATACCATTGGCCTTCCTGATCACTTGCTGTACCTGCATACTATGCTTTTGTGTTTCTTGCACAAATACCCCCTGGTCCTACTGTACTGCAGCACTTTACAATCTTTCTCCATTTGAGTAATAACTTGTTCTTTGATTTTTTCTGCCAAAGTGCAGAACTTCACATTTTCCAACAGTATACGCCATCTGCCAAATTTTTGCCCACTCACTTAGCCTGTCTATGTCCTTTTGCAGATTTTTTGCTTTTCCTCCCATCTTTGTATCATCAGCAAACTTGGCTATGTTCTACTCAGTCCGTTCTTCCAAGTCGTTAATATAGATTATAAATAGTTGGGGACATGAAAACATAGAAAATAGATGCAGGAGCAGGCTGTTTGGCCCTTCGAGCCTGCACCACCATTCATTATGATCATGGCTGATCATGCAACTTTAGTACCCCACTCCTGCCTTCTCTCCATACCCCTGATCTCTTTAGCAGTAAGGGTCACATCCAACTACCTTTTGAATATATCCAACAAACTGGACTCAACAACTTTCTGCGGTAGAGAATTCCGTAGGTTCACAATTCTCTGGGTGAAAAAGTTTCTCCTCATCTCGGTCCTATATGGTTTACCCCTTATTCTTAGACTGTGACGCCTGGTTCTGGACTTCCCCAACATCGGGAACATTCTTCCTGCAGCTAATCTGTCCAATCCCCTCTCATTCTTCTAAATTCCAGTGAATATAAGCTGAGTCGATCCAGTCTCTCCTCATATGTCAGTCCTGCCATCCCGGGAATCAGTCTGGTGAACCTGCGCTGCACTTCCTCAATAGCAAGAATGTCCTTCCTCAGATTAGGAGACCAAAACTGTACACAGTATTCGAGGTGTGGTCTCACCAAGGCTCTGTACAACTGCAGTTGGACCTCTCTGCGCCTATACTCAAATCCTCTCGCTATGAAGGCCAACATGCCATTTGCTTTCTTAACTGCCTGCTGTACCTGCATGCCTACTTTCAATGATTGATGTACCATGACACCCAGGTCTCGTTGCACCTCGCCTTTTACTCATCTATCACCATTTAGATAATAATCTGCCTTCCTGTTTTTGCCACTAAAGTGGATAACCTCACACTTATCCACATTATATTGCATCTGCCATGCATTTGCCCACTCACCTAACCCGTCCAAGTCACCCTGCATCCTCTTAGCATCCTCCTCACAGCTCTCGCTGCCACCCAGCTTAGTGTCATCTGTAAACTTGGAGATATTGCATTCAATTCCTTCGTCTAAATCATTAATATATATTGTAAATAGCTGGGGTCCCAGCACTGAACCTTGCGGTACCCCACTAGTCACTGCCTGCCATTCTGAGAAGGACCCGTTTATTCCCACTTTTTGCTTCCTGTCTGCCAACCAGTTCTCTATCCACCTCAATACATTACCCCCAACACTATGTGCCTTCATTTTGCACACCAATCTCTTGTGTGGGACCTTGTCAAAAGCCTTTTGAAAATCCAAATGCACCAAATCCACTGGTTCTCCCTTATTCACTCTACTAGTTACATCCTCAAAAAATAATGGATAATTTGTCAAGGATCTGAATTCCCTTTCATAAATCCATGCTGACTTGAACCGATCCTGTCACTGCTTTCCAAATGCACTGCTATTACATCTTTGATAATTGATTCCAGCATTTTCCTCACTACCGATATCAGGCTAACCGGTCTATAATTCCCTGTTTTCTCTCCCTCCTTTTTTTAAAAGTGGGGTTACATTAGCGACCCTCCAATCCATAGGAACTGATCCAGAGTCTATAGAATGTTGGAGAATGACCACCAATGTATGTACTATTTCTAGGGCCACTTCCTTAAGTACTCTTGGATGCAAACTATCAGGCCCTGGGGATTTATCGGCCTTCAATCCCATCAATTTCCCCAACACCATTTCCTGACTAATAATGATTTCCCTCAGTTCTCTCAGTTCCTCCCTCTCGCTGGACCCTCGGTCCCCTAGTATTTTCGGGAGGTTATTTGTGTCTTCCCAACACTGATTCCTGTGGCACCCCACTAGTTACTGGTTGCCAACCAGAGAATGAACCATTTATCCCGACTCTCTGTTTTCTGTCAGTTAGCCAATCCTCTATCCATGCTAATATATTGCCTCCAACCCATGAACTTTAATCTTGTGCAGTAGCCTTTTATGTGGCACCTTGTCAAATGCCTTCTGAAAGTCCAAATACACCACATCCACTGGTTCCCCTTTAACCACCCTGTTCGTTACATCCTCGAAGAATACCAGCAAATTTGTCAAACATAACTTCCACTTCATAAATCCATGCTGACTCTGCCTGACCGAATTTTGCCTTTCCAAATGTCCTGCTACTGCTTCTTTAATAATGGACTCCAACATTTTCCCAACCACAGATATGAGGCTAACTGGTGTATAGTTTCCTGCTTTTTGTCTGCCTCATATTGCTGCATGGGCTTCCAGTGAGCCAGCAGCTCTTCAAGGACTCCCGAGCTACTGGCACATCAAAATGATTGGCCATACTGGGAAAAAGGTGTGGAGGTCAAAACATGCAGAAATCAAAGTCATCAAACTCTGACTAACACGTTACTTTACCTGGTACATTGTAGTGGGTAGGTTCTGCTGCAAAAGAAGGAATTATATTTCAATTAACATTAAACAGATACTAGATTGTTGGACACACAGGTGTTTAAAGAACAGATGGGAATGACACAAAATATTTTCCTTCTCAAAACTGCACAATACACAGTTAATGCTTGCTCGTTACAACTGCCAAATGTTTGAGCAACAGAAAGTAAAGTGAGTGGAACAGGTTCGAGGGGCTGAATGCCCTTCTCTTGTTCCATTGTTTAGTACAGTGGCTGGTAGTCTCGATACCCGATAGACACCAACCTGTCCCATGATTGTAGAGACTCACATGTACCAGATCACACCTCATTCATTTATTAGAATCTCTCACTGATCCAGTCCTGGGCTAGTGGTCAATGACATCGGCCCTGGAATCCAACCCTGCCACCACTGCTCTCCTGCCATAATTTTGGCGGGACACTGGCAGAAATCCCAGAGCATCGGGGTAAACAGCCATTAGGTTCTCACCCGAGTGTATAAGTCACTGTCTACGTTATAACAACCAATACAACAAATATAATGAATGCTCTGTCAAAGGTCAGTGGACAGTCGATTATCCGTTGCCAGTACAGAGGCAGGTCTCAGGGTTTAAACCTTGACCATGTGCACAGTCCCGCTGACTGCATGTGATGTCATGGCCGCAGCGATATTAAATATTTGGTGACTACACCTGTGCCCCTGGCCCGGGTATAGGGAGCGTACTGATGCCTGGGCTTCCAGTGACCCAACCTCTCGTAAAGGTCTCCTGAGATATTGCCACTTAAACATGATTGGCAACTGGGGAAAGATTTGGGTCGAATCAAAATGTCACAAGCTCAAAGAAATTGCAGCGCTAACATGTGCCTTTACCTGGGGGATTATAGTGGGAGAGTTCTCCTAGAAAATAAGAAATAACATTTGAATTAAGATTAAACAGGAAGGTGATTGTTGGACACACATGGGATGAAAGAACAGATGGAGAATATGCAAAATAATTTCCAAAACAAAACTGTACAACACAAACAACTAATGCTTCTTGTTAGAACAGCATACAGTTTTGGTCTCTGTATTTAAGGAAGGATATACTTGCATTGGAGGCTGTTCAGAGAAGGTTCACTATGTTGATTCCGGAGATGAGGGGTTTGACTTATGAAGATAGATTGAGCAGGATGGGCCTCTACTCATTGGAGTTCAGAAGAATCAGAGGTGATCTTGTCGAAACATATAAGATAATGAGGGGGATCGACAAGGACAGCGCGGCGGTCTTTCAAGGGAAGGCTGCACTGCCGGCCGACTTCCTGATTGGCCGGCCAATTATCGTCCCCAGTTCGGCCCAGCCACCATCAGGTAGCCTGGCACCCCCTGTTGGTTGCCAGGCCACGGGCCCGACCGAAACTCTCCCTGGTGGTCCAGACGCCGAACCTGCACAATCGCCGATTCTCTCCCCTTTAAATGAGGGGAGAGACGTGGTGACACACATGTGCAGTGACTCGGTCCCGCCCCAACTTCCGCCCCTCACCAGGACTTTCCGCCGCATTTCCACCCCACTATGACTGACTTCCGGACCGACACGGAAAAAGTTCAAAGTGTAGAAAATCTCTCGGAAGGACGCCTCATTGCACCCGGCAGTAAAACCAAGTAAAAAAATCATAAGTCTGCCAGCTTTTGCCGGGCCTGAATTTCGGCCCCAAGGAATCAAGCAGTGCACGAGAAGGCGAAAGCTATTTTGCCAGTCATGATTGGTGCAGAGAATTATGGTATCTTTGTGAATTTATTAACGCTGAGAAAGGTTAAGGATGCTTTATTCTCAGGCACACTACAGATATTGCGGAATCATTTTGATCCACAGCTTTTAGATATAGTAGAGAGCTATAAGTTCATAATGAGAAACCAAAGACCTGAAGAACCATCAGTGAATACATTGTTGCCATAAGAAAATTATCTCTACACTGCATTTTTGGAGGATTCCTAGATAGGTCTCTTCGAGTTAAATTTGTATGTGGATTAATGGAGATGGCAGAGAAAAATATTAAGGAATTTCACCCATTACCGGCAGTAGTAGCATTCACAGTCACAAGCTGTAGAAACGCAGAGGAGGGTGAGCCCTAGTTGGAAGGGAAATAGAGGTTATAGGTGTAATGGCAACCATACCACACAACAGTGTCGGTTCAAGTGGGCAAGATGCTACCGGTGCCATGTAAGGGGACTCTTTGCAGCCACATGTAAATCCAAGGATAGGTCCAACCATAATCAAAGACTGCACTGGGTGGAAACCGATCAGAACAGTGTAGGTATAGGTGTATACGGAATATATGCAGTGAAGGGCAAGGCAATACATTCCTTGTCAGGATTTCAGAATGTTAGCACTGATTAACAATAGATGGATGACAATAGATATAGCGGCTGATCGCTCAATAATGAGTCAGGATGTGTATTACAAGAATTTCAGGGGCATACCACTAAAGGCAAGCTCAGCAGAGCCAACAACATTCAGGGAAAACGCTGTAGACGCTTGGACAAATGGAGTGTATATACAATACCGGGGGCAACAAACAAGATTATCTATTATTATAGCGAAATATGTCAATCGGCCGACAATTATGGGCAAAGATTGGCTAAGAGTGCTTCATTTGGATTGGTACAGTGTCTGTAGTACAGAAATGGTTAAGTCTCGGCTAGATACTCTGCTGGATAAATATGCTAATATGTTTGAGGACCCATACAAGGGCATCAATGGATACAATGCATATATTCGGAAAAGTTCGATATCAAATCTATTTTTTGCAGACCAAGGCTGGTACCACATACATTCAAATTGCAGGTTGAGCGAGAACTTGATAAGTTGGAGAGAAATGGAGTTTTAGTGAAGACTGATAAGAGTGACTGGGCCATCCCGTTAGTTGTAGTTCTGAAGGCAGACAAAACGGTACGTATAAACATAGAAACATAGAAAATAGGTGCAGGAGTAGGCCATTCGGCCCTTTGAGCCTGTACCACCATTAAATAAGATCATGGCTGATCATTCCCTCCGTACCCCTTTCCTGCTTTCTGTCCATACCTCTTGATCCCTTCAGTCGTAAGGGCTATATCCAACTCCCTCTTGAATATATCCAATGAGCTAGCATCAACAATTCTCTGCAGTAGGGAATTCCAAAGGTTAACAACTCTCTGAGTGAAGAAGTTTCTCCTCAACTCAGTCCTAAATGGCCTGTCCCTTATCCTAAAACTGTGTCCCCTGGTTCTGGACTTCCCCAACATCGGGAACATTCTTCCCGCATCTAACCTGTCCAGTCCCGTCAGAATCTTATATGTTTCTATGAGATCCCCTCTCATCCTTCTAAACTCCAGTGTATAAAGGCCCAGTTAATCCAGTCTCTCCTCATGTGTCAGTCCAGCCATCCCTGGAATTAGTCTGGTGAATCTTCGTTGCACTCCCTCAATAGCAAGAACATCCTTCCTCAGATTAGGAGACCAAAACTGAACACAATATTCCAGATGAGGCCTCACCAAGGCCCTGTACAACCGCAGTAAGACCTCTCTGCTCCTATACTCAAATCCCCTACCTATGAAGGCCACCATACCATTTACCTTCTTCACCGCCTGCTGTACCTGTATGCCAACTTTCAATGATTGATGAACCATGACACCGAGGTCTCGTTGCACCACTCCTTTTCCTAATCTGCTGCCATTCAGATAATATTCTGCCTTTGTGTTTTTGCCCCCAAAGTGGATAACCTCACATTTATCCACATTATACTGTATCTGCCATGTATTTGCCCACTCACCTAACCTGTCCAAGTCACCTCTTCAGCCTCTTAGCCTCCTCCTCACAGCTCACACCGCCACCCAGCTTAGTGTCATCTGCAAACTTGGAGATATTACACTCAATTCCTTCATCTAAATCATTAATGTATATTGTAAATAGCTGGGGCCCCAGCACTGAGCCCTGCAGCACCCCACTAGTCACTGCCTGCCATCTGAAAAGGACCCATTTATCCCGACTCTTTGCTTCCTGTCTGCCAACCAGTTCTCTATCCATGTCAGTACAGTACCCCTAATACCGTGTGCTTTGATTTTGCACACCAATCTCTTGCGTGGGACCTTGTCAAAAGCCTTTGGGGATTTTGTATGGCTCTGTGGGGATTATAAAATTACCCTGAATCGAGCAGTTGATGATGAACAGTACCCTTTACCGACATCACAGGACCTGTATGCAGAACTGGCGGGAGCCAAAGTGTTCACAAACTGGATCTCTCCCGCGCCTCTGCTCAACACATTGACCAGGATAGTCAGCAGTATCTGACAGTCAACACACACATACGAGGGGCAATGGTCAATGACATTGGCCCTGAAATTCTACTGTGCTACCAGTGATCAACTTCCCGACCCCACCTGTGAGGGAACAATACCGGCAGCAGCGGGGATAAAGTGCAAGCAGCTCCAGCCCCCGCAGGGAGCAGGGCGAGCAGGTAAGAGAGGGCAACAAAATAGAACAGGGCGACTACATTCAACGTCACAGGAAGGCAGAGAAGTGATTGGTTGGTGAGTTTTTCTCTCTCTTTTCTTGCTTTAACTTAAGGGCCTTAAATTAGGGACTGGGATTAATAACTAAAAACTAAATCTAATTAATTAAATACATTAGAGATGGCAGGGAAGACGATGTGTCACTGCTGCAGGATGTGTCACTGCAGGAAAGCCAGCAAGCAGCAGAGGTGCAGCTAGGCCGGGGTGAAGGAGCGGCGAGAGATTGTAGAGGGAAGTGCGAGTTCCCAGAAGAGGCGCGAGTTCGGGACCAGAAGAGGTGAGGGCCCAGGGGCAGCACGGGCCAGCCCACTTTGCGATATGTGTGTGCACTAGGTCCGTGCAGCAGATCTGGTCTCCAGTCGTCTTGGTTAATCCTCGCCACTGGACCAAGACCTGGTCCTGTCAAGCCCGTGTGGTGGCTGGTGTGCAATGGCCACCCCACGTTAAAAAAATCCACGCGCAGGCATCTTCCACCCTTCAGGATATAGTTCGGGATCTGGAATGTCAGGTCCGTCATTGAAACACTTATGAACTCATCCTTTTTTGGTGTGGAAGCAAGTCATCCTCGCTTCAAGGGACCGCCTAAGAAGGAAGAAGCTGCAACATTTGGGAGCTGGTGGACACCATTGAGGTCCACGGCGACCACATCTGCAGCAAGTGTCTGCAGCTCGAGGCACTTTGGCTCCGTGTTGATGAGCTGGAGTCTGAGCTGCAGATACTGCGACACATTAGGGAGGGGAAGAGTTACCTGGATGCCACGATCCAGGAACTAGTCACACCAATTAGAATAATTAATTCAAATTTGGTCCGTGGTCAGGGACAGGAGGGTGTGACTATGAGTGAGGAAGGTATGGGGACTCAGCATGGAGTGATGGAGGAGCCTCAGCCCTTGCTATTGTCCAACAGGTTTGAGGCTCTTACTCCCTGTGTGGACAAGAGCAGGGATTGCAGGGAGGATGATCAAACTGACCACAGCATCGTGGTACAGGGGGCCATTCAAGTGGGGGAGGTAAAAAGAAACATTGTAGTGGTAGGGGACAGTATCATTACGGGGATAGATACAGTTCTCTGCAGCCGAGAGCCTGAGTCCCGAAGGCTGTGTTGCTTGCCCCGTGCCAGGGTTATGGACATCTCCTCAGGGCTGGAAAGGAACTTGGAGTGGGAGGGGGAAGATCCAGTTGTTGTGGTCCGCGAGGGTACCAATGACATAGGTAGGACTAAGAAAGAGATTCTGCTGAGGGATTATGAGCAGCTAGGGGCCAAATTAAAAAGCAGAACCACAAAGGTAACAATCTCTGGATTACTACCTGAGCCATGAGCAAATTTGCATGGGGTAAATAAGATCAGAGAGTTAAAAATGTGGCTCAAAGACTGGTGTGGGAGAAATGGGTTTAGGTTCATGGGACACTGGCACAGTATTGGGATAAGAGGGAGCTGTTCCGTTGGGACAGGCTTCACTTCGACCGTGCTGGGACTAGGGTCCTAGCGAATCGAATAACTAGGGCTGTAGAGAGGGTTTTATTAAATAGTGGGGGCGGGGGGAGGAGGATTCAAGAGAGCAAAAATTTAAAAAAGTCAAAGAATAAGGAGAAGGCAATAGACCAGGGTAGCACTGGGGGAAATGAAAACCAGAGTGTGCCAGGAAGGGACAGAATGTATAAACATAAAAGTGAATCAGAAACTGAGGCCATAGCAGGAAAAAATGGCAAAGAAACCTAATTTAAAAGCTCTTTATCTGAATGCAACAAAATAGATGAGTTGATAGTACAAATAGATACAAATGTGTATGATCTGATAGCCATTACAGAGACGTGGTTGCAAGGTGACCAAGGTTGGGAACTAAATATTCAGGGCTGTTTGACAAGTTGGAAAGACCAACAGAAAGGAAAAGGTAGCACTATTAATAAAGGATTAGATCAGTGCGTTAGTGAGAAACGATATTAGCTCAGAAGATCAAGATTTGAATCAGTTTGGGTGGAAATAAGGAAAATAAGGGGAAAAAGTCGCTGGTGGGCATAGTCTATAGGCCCCCCAACAGTAGCTACACTGTTGGATGGAATATCAATCAAGAAATAATGGAGGCTTGTAAAATAGGAACAGCAATAATCATGGGCGGTTTTAACGTTCATGTTGATTGGACAAAGCAAATTGGCCAGGGTAGTCTTGAGGAAGAGTTCATAGAATGTATCCGGATAGTTTCCTTGAACAGTACATTGCGGAACCAACCAGGGAGCAGGGTATCTTAGATCTGGTACTGTGTAATGAGGCAGGATTAATCAATGACCTCCTCGTAAAAGATCCTCTCGGAATGAGTGACCATAACATGGTTGAATTTCAAATTCAGTTGGAGGGTGAGAAAGTTGGATTTCAAACCAGTGCCCTGAGTTTAAATAAAGGAGACTACAAAGATATGAAGGCAGAGTTGGCTAAAATGGACTGGGAAAATAGATTAAAGTATGGGATGGTTGATGAGCATTGACACACATTCAAGGAGATATTTCATAACACTCAACAAAAATATACCCCAATGAGAAGGAAAGACTGTAAGAGAAGGGATAACCATCCGTGGCTAACTAAAGAAATAAGGGATGGTATCAAATTGAAAACAAGGGCATACAATGTGGCCATGACTAGTGGGAGGCCAGAGGATTGGGAAACTTTTAAAAGCCAGCAAAGAACGACTAAAAAAATAATAAATAGAGGGAAGATAGATTATGAAAGTAAACTAGCATAAAATATAAAACCGATAGTAAGAGTTTCAACAGGTACATAAAAAGGAATAGAGTGGCTAAAGTAAACATTGGTCCCTTAGAGGATGAGACTGGGGAATTAATAATGGAGAACAGCGAAATGGTAGAGACATAGAACAAATATTTTGTATCGGTCTTCACGGTAGAAGACACTAAAAACATTCCGATAGTGGATAATCAATGGGCTACAGGGAGGGAGGAACTTAATACAAGCATTAATGAAGTAGTACTCGGTAAAATAATGGGACTAAAGGCAGACAATTCACCTGGACCTGATGGCTTAGGGTCTTAAAAGAAGTGGCTGCAGAGATAGTGGATGCATTAGATGTAATCTACCAAAATTCCCTGGATTCTGGGGTGGTTCAGCGGATTGGAAAACCGCAAATGTAACGTCCCTATTTAAAAAAGGAGGCAGACAAAAAGAAGGAAACTATAGACCAGTTAGCCTAACATCTGTCGTTGGGAAATTGCTGGAGTCCATTATTAAGGAAGCAGTAGCGGGACATTTGGAAAAGCATAATTCATTCAAGCAGAGTCAGCATGGTTTTATGAAAGAGAAATCATGTTTGACAAATTTGCTGGAGTTCTTTGAGGATGTAATGAGCAGGGTGGATAAGGGGGAACCAGTGGATGTGGTGTATTTGGATTTCCAGAAGGCATTCGATAAGGTTCCACATGAGAGGTTACTGCACAAGATAACAGTTCACGGGGTTGGGGATAATATATTAGCGTCGATAGAGGATTGGCTAACTAACAGAGAACAGAGAGTCAGGATAAATGGGTCATTTTCCGGTTGGCAAATAGTTACTAGTGGGGTGCCACAGGGATCAGTGCTGGGACAGCAACTATTTACAATCCATATTAATGATTTGGATGAAGGGGCCAAGTGTAATGTAGCCAAGTTTGCTGATGATACAAAGATGGGTGGAAAAGCAAATTGTGAGGACACAAAGAATCTGCAAAGGGATATAGACAGGCTAAGTGAGTGGGCAAAAATTTGGCAGATGGAGTATAATGTGGGAAAATGTGAGATTATCCACTTTGGCAGAAAAAATAAAAAGCAAATTATTATTTAAATGGAGAAAAATTACAAATTGCTGCAGTACAGAGGGATGTGGGAGGCCTTGTGCATGAAACACAAAAAGCTGTAAGTAATCAGGAAGGCAAATAGAATGTTGGCCTTTATTGCAAGGGGGATGGAGTATAAAAGCAGGGAAGTCCTGCTACAATTTTACAGGGGTATTGGTGAGCTCACACCTGGAGTACTGCATACAGTTTTAGTCTCCGTATTTAAGGAAGGATATACTTGCATTGGAGGCTGTTCAGAAAAGATTCACGAGGTTGATTCTGGAGATGAGGGAGTTGACTTATGAAGATAGGTTGAGTAAGTTGGGCCTATACTCATTGCAGTTCAGAAGAATGAGAGGTGATCTTATCGAAACATATAAGATAATGAGGGGGCTCGACAAGGTGGATGCTGAGAGGCTATTTCCACTCATAGGAGAAACTTAAACTAGGGGACATAGTCTTAGAATAAGGGGCCACCCATTTAAAACTGAGATGAGGAGGAATTTCTTCTCTCAGGGGGTTATAAATCTATGGCATTCTCTGTCCCAGAGAGCTGTGGAGGCTGGGTCATTGAATATATTTAAGGCAGAAATAGGCAGAGTTGTGAGCGATAAGGGAGTGAAGGGTTATGGGGAGCGGGCAGGGAAATGGAGCTGAGTCCATGATCAGATCAGCCATGATCTTATTAAATGGTGAAGCAGGCTCGAGGGGCCTATTTCTTATGTTCTTATCAGTCATTTGGTCCTCAGCTGAGTGTAAATTGTAAGCACTGTCCAGCTTATAGCAACTAATGTAATTCATGCTCAGCCAAGGGTCAGCTTACGGTAGATTATCACTTCTCAGTACAATGCCAGATCTCAGGGTGTAAACCGTGTCCATGTACACAGTCCAGCTGACTTTGTGTGTTGTCATGATGTCAGCTCATTTCAATGATGTGTGTACACACCTATGCACACTGGTATAGGGATCATATTGCTGCCTGGGCTTCCAGTGAGCCAGCAGCTCTTCAGTGACTGCTGAGATACTGTCAGTTAAAAATGTTGGACATATTGGGAGCCTTGGGCTTGAAGTCCAAATGTCTCGAAATCAAAGATATCAAACTTTGACTAACATCTTTACCTGGTGGATTGTAGTGGGTAGGTTCTGCTGGAAAAGAAGGCATAAAATTTCAATTAACATTAAAAAGGAGGGAAATTGTTGGACACACACATGTTTAAAAGAACAGTTGGAAAAGGGGAAGAGTGACCATAATATGGTAGAATTCTTTATTAAGATGGAGAGTGACACAGTTAATTCAGAGACTAGGGTCCTGAACTTAAGGAAAGGTAACTTCGATGGTATGAGACATAACAGGCAAATGATACTTAGAGGGTTGACGGTGGATAGGCAATGGCAAACATTTAAAGATTGCATGGATGAACTTCAACAATTGTACATCCTGTCTGGAGTAAAAATAAAACTAGGAAGATGGCTCAACCGTGGCTATCAAGGGAAATTAGGATAGTGTTAAATCCAAGGAAGATGCAAATAAATTGGCCAGAAAAAGCAGCAAACCTGAGAACTGGGAGAAATTTAGAATTCAGCAGAGGAGGACAAAGAGTTTAATTCGGAGGGGAAAATAGATATGAGAGGAAGCTTGCCGGGAACATATAAACTGACTGCAAAAGCTTCCATAGATATGTGAAGAGAAAAAGATTAGTGAAGACAAACATAGGTCCCTTGCAGTCAGATTCCGGTGAATATATAATGGGGAACCAAGAAATGGCAGACCAGTTGAACAAATACTTTGGTTCTGTCTTCACGAAGGAAGACACAAATAACCTTCCGGAAGTACTAGAGGATCGAGGGTCTAGTGAGAAGGAGGAACTGAAGGATATCCTTATTAGGCGGGAAATTGCATTAGGGAAATTGATGGGATTGAAGGCCGATAAATCCCCGCGGCCTGATAGTCTGCATCCCAGAGTACTTCAGGAAATGGCCCTAGAAATAGTGGATGCATTGGTGATCATTTTCCAACAGTCTATCGACTCTGGATCATTTCCTATGGACTGGAGGGCAGCTAATGTAACAACACTTTTTACAAAAGGAGGGAGAGAGAAAACGGGTAATTATAGATCGGTTAGCCTGACATCAGTAGTGGGGAAAATGTTGAAATCAATTATTAACGATGAAATAACAGCGCATTTGGAAAGCAGTGACAGGATCGGTCCAAGTCAACATGGATTTATGAAAGGGAAATCATGCTTGATAAATCTTCTGGAATTTTTTGAGGATGTAACTAGTAGAATGGACAAGGGAGAACCAGTGGATGTGGTGTATTTAGACTTTCAAAAGGCTTTTGACAAGGTCCCACACAAGAGAGTGCAAAATTAAAGCACATGGTATTGGGGGTAATGTACTGACGTGTATAGAGAACTGGTTGACAGACAGGAAGCAGAGAGTTGGGATAAATGGGTCCTTTTTAGAATGACTAGTGGGGTGCCGCAGGGCTCAGTGCTGGGACCCCAGCTATTTACAAAATACATTAATGATTTAGATGAAGGAATTGAGTGTAATATCTCCAGGTTTGTTGATGACACTAAACTGGGTAGCGGTGTGAACTGTGAGGAGGACGCTAAGAGGCTGAAGGGTGACTAGGACAGGTTATGTGAGTGGGCAAATGCATGGCAGATGCAATATAACGTGGATAAATGTGAGGTTATCCACTTTGGGGGCAAACATGAAGGCAGAATATTATCTGAATGGCGGTAGATTAGGAAAAGGGGAGATGCAATGAGACGTGGGTGTCATGGTACATCAGTCATTGAAAGTTGGCATGCAGGTACAGCAGGCGGTGAAGAAGGCAAATGGTATGTTGGCCTTCATAGCTAGGGGATTTGAGTATAGGAGCAGGGAGGTCTTACTGCAGTTGTACAGGACCTTGGTGAGGCCTCACCTGGAATATTGTGTTCAGTTTTGGTCTCCTAATCTGAGGAAGGACGTTCTTGCTATTGAGGGAGTACAGCGAAGGCTCACCAGACTGATTCCCGGGATGGCTGGACTGACATATGAGGAGAGACTGGATCAACTGGGCCTTTATTCACTGGAGTTTAGAAGAATGAGAGGGGATCTCATAGAAACATGTAAAATTCTGACGTAACTGGACAGGTTAGATGCAGGAACAATGTTCCCGATGTTGGGGAAGTCCAGAACCAGGGGACACAGTCTAAGGATAAGAGGTAAGCCATTTAGGACCAAGATGAGGAGAAACTTCTTCACTCAGAGAGTTGTTAACTTGTGGAATTCCCTACCGCAGACAATTGTTGATGCCACTTCGTTGGATATTTTCAAGAGGGAGTTAGATATGGCCCTTACAGCTAAAGGGATCAAGGGGTATGGGGGGAAAGCAGGAACGGGGTGCTGAGGTGAATGATCAGCCATGATCTTATTGAATGGTGGTGCAGGCTCGAAGGGCCGAATGGCCTGCTCCAGCACCTATTTTCTATGTTTCTATGTTTCTATAACTTCCTACACATAGCCTGTACAACATAAACAACTAAAGGTCTTTCTTCGAACTGCCAAAAATTTAGAGCACAAGAAACTAATATTTGCGGAACAGCTCGAGGGGCTAAATGCCATACTCTTGTTCCTATGTGAAAGAAAGAAAAAAGAATGACTTGCATTTATATAACGCCTTTCACAACTAATGGATGTCTCAAAGCGCCAATGAATGTACAATGTACAATGTAGTCATTGTTGTAATGTGGGAAACGAAGTGCAATGGCCGGTAGTCTGGATAAATGGTAAGAGACCAATCTGACCCATGATTGATTCTGATCGAAGGAGCGAACCAGAGGCAACAGATCATTTATTAGATTCTCTCACTGATCCAATCCTGGGCCAATGGTCAATGACCTCATTCTGCTGAGCCACCATTGAACTCCTGCTGTAATTGTGGAGTGAGACTGGCATAAATCCCAGAGAATCAGTGTAACCAGTCATTTGGTCCTCACCTGAGTGTAAATTGTAAGTATTGTCCAGTTTATAACCACTAATACCACAAATGTAATTCATGCCCGGCCAAGGGTAAGTTTACGGTAGATTATCACTTCTCAGTACAATGCCAGATCTCAGGGTGTAAACCGCGTCCGTGTACACAGTCGAGCTGACCTTATGTGTTGTCATGATGTCAGCTCATTTCAATGATGTGTGTACACGCCTATGCACACTGGCCCAGGTATAGGGATCATATTGCCGCCTGGGCCTCCAGTGAGCCAGCAGCTCTTCAACGTCTCCCGAGCTACTGTCACCTCAAAATGATTGGTCATACTGGAAAACAGGTGTGAAGGTCAAAACGTGCAGAAATCAACGTCATCAAACTCTGACTAACACGTTACTTTACCTGGTGCATTGTAGTGGGTAGGTTCTGCTGGAACAGAAGGAATAACATTTCAATTAACATTAAATAGGCAGGAGATTATTGGACTTATGTGTTTAAAGAGCAGATGGGAAAGAAACCATGGACTAGAAATTCATTATAGCCCAGGAATGGTCGGTACCATTAAAATAGTTGGAGAATTAGCGCCAGGCACTAATGCACTCGACTGCACACAGAATTCGTACGCACTGCTGAAAGAAATGATTGCAATCCTAATTCCAGTCTTTAAGCCGAACGCATAGAGTGGACCAATATCAGGTTCAATCTAATTGTAAGTCATGATTGTGCCTCTCTTCCGTGCCTACATCCGGGCCAGGGTGTCCCTAGAGATGGAGCACGCGGTGTCCACCGGTACGCTCGCGGCCTTCCGCGAGAGGTGGGCGCCGGAGGGACTGGAGTGCATGATCACCCCCGGCAACCAAATTTTAATTTGATTTTATGTTTTAAAGTTTAATTTGTTTTAATTGCCAGTGTTTTTAGTGTCCCCCTCCCCTTTTATAGGGGGCACTTGGAGAAAAAACTATGATTTTATGCCCAAAAAACCCCAAAAAACCCCACAAAAATTACCAAAAAAAACAAAAAAAAAGGGCCGTGTGAAATGTTTGTAGTGTCCCCCAGATCGGGGGGCACTTGATCTAATGTTTCTTTTGTTTACTCAAAAAGAGTTGTAAGTCATGATTGCCACAGGCTTTTTTCAGTACTTAAAGGGGCGGTTCATTGATGCTGCAGAACCTCATTCTCAGCCTTGTTGGTTGTGCAGCTGCCTCAGCAAGCAGGAGCAAGCCGGAGCTGGAGAACTGAAGCAGCAGCAGCACTCATTGCAAATCCATGCCCCAGATTGGGAGCCCGCAGATTCGGCGCGAAGCATTGGAGGTGTTGGTGTTTGCTGTGGAGCGATGGCGGGCGGTGCTGTACCCAGTGAGTGGCAGGAGGACCTTGCTGCAGGTCTTCCACACCAAATGGAGGGGGGTCGGCCAGTGTGTCTCAGGCCCTCGGGCAACGTAGCTCGGGTACCATGTCTCAGGCAGTGTGTCTTGGGCAGCCCCCCCAGGCTCTCTCTCTCTCCGTTCCTCCCCCCACCAGGCTCTCTCTTTCGCACCCCCCCATGCTCTCTCTCTCTCTCCGTTTCCCCCCCCCCATGCTCTCTCTCTCTCTCCGTTTCCCCCCCCCCCATGCTCTCTCTCACTTTCTCTCCGTTTCTCCCCCCCATGCTCTCTCTCTCTCTGCACCCACCCCCCCCCACAGCGCGCTCTCTCACTCTCTCTCTCTCTCTCTCTTCTCCACCCTACCCCACCCCACACCCCCCACCGCAGCTAAGCGGGAGGCTTGGGGGCAGAGTCTCGAGAGGACGCAGGTACAGAGGGATAGGAAAAGGTTAGTACAAATAGTCAGTCCCAATTGTGTAGGGAGACTGGCAGAAATCCCACAGAAACAGTGTAACCAGCCATTTGGTCCCCCCAAGTGTAAATTGTAAGTTCTGTCCAGTTTATAACAGCCACTACAACAAATATAATTTTTGTCTGTCAAGGGTGAGACGGTCGATTATCCGACCTCCGTCTAATGCTAGACGACAGGGTTTAAATCTCACTAATTTACAAGCTGACCTTGTGTGATGTCTTGAGCTCAGCTTATTTAAATATTTGGGGCGGGGGGGGGGGAATTGGGGGCGGTAACCGGTGCTGGGCGGAACTTCCTGCGCACAAGTCCCGCCCCCGGCAGTTGGATTAAGGTTACCACCCCCGAGAGGAAGTGGAGCGTACTGTCGCGCACGTCACTCCCTCTCGGGGGTGGGTCTGGGACGTTAACCGCGGGAATCTTCCAGCGCTACGTGGAGCGCTGGTGGGAGCACAGGGCCCTCCCCGTCCGTTAAAGGGGTGCGCTCTGCTGACCCTGCACCGGGGAGAAGGGGTCACCACTATGAGTGGGGTGCCATGGCCACACGGCCGGTAAGCTGGCCATTTTATTTTAAAGTACGCGCCACACCTCTCCTTTACTTTTCACCGTGCGAGTGGCATGCGGCCTAGTTCGTGACTTGCGACACAAGCATGGACATTGCTCGTGGCTCACAGGGTACTACCGAAGTTTCGCCCCGGTGTGAAAACGGGTCAGTGTGCACGCAGTGGCCCGAGGCACTACCGGCAGGAGCAGGGCACGACCGGTTTACACCGCCGCTAACTCCAACGGTATTTCGCGGGAGGTGCAAACGATGCAAAGTTCTCCCCTATGGTGTATGCACACCGGCCCAGGTATAGGGATCGTATTGATGCCTGGGCATCCAGTGACCCTGCAGCTCTGAAGGGCTCCTGAGATACTGCCACTTAAAAATGATGGTACGTTTGGGGAAATAGCAAGTTGAAGTCAAAATGTCACAAAAATCAAAAACATTCAAACTCTGACTAACGCATTTCTTTACCTAGTGGATTGTAGTGGGTAGGTTCTGCTAGAAACAAAGGATACAAATTGCAATTAACATTAAAAAGGAGAATGTTGGACACCCATGTATTGGAAGAACAGTTGGGAAAGATGCTGAGGAAGCTAAATTCGACAAGGCCCAAATATGGGCACGGGTATTGTGATCCACGATCTGTCTGTGGATGTTGAAAGTAATACAGTCAGCATGTGAAATTCAGCGCCATTTCTTGCTCAGACCCCAAAATGAAACATTTCATCCACTTTGCTTCCAATTTCCACCTCTCTCTCGCCTTCACATAGCCCATCTCCGACTCTTCCCTTCACTTCCTCCCATCCCGCTTCTGGTAAGGACTCTACTTCATTCTCCCAGTTTCTCTGTCTCCATCGCATCTGTTCTGACAATGCTATCTTCCATACTAGTGCTTCCTATGTGTCTTTCTTTTTCCTCAACTGAGGATTCCCCTGCAGCGTGGTTGTCTATGCCCTCACCCTGTTCAGTCCATTCCCCACACTTCTGCTCTCACCCCTTCCCTCCCAAAAGAACAATGGGGTTTCCCTTGCTCTCACCTACCACCACACTAGCCTCAAACATTCACTGTATTATGCTCCACCATTTCCGACAATTCCAGTGTGATGCCATCACCAAACACACCCTTCACTCCCCTCTCAGCATTCCGAAGGGACCATTTCCTCTGCGACACTCTGATCCATTCCGCAGTCGCCCCCAGCACCCCCTCCCCACGGTACCTTCCCGTACAAGTGCAGGAGATGCAACACCTTCCCTTTTGCCTCCTCCCTTCCCACCGTCCAGGACCCCAAACACTCCTTCCAGCGATGTACTTGTACTTTTATTAATTCAGCATACTACATTCACTGCAGTCAAAGCGGTTCCCACGCCACTGGGGAGACTAAACGCAGATTGGGTGAGCAGTGCCATTCAGTCCGTGACCCTTGCTTCCGGTCGCCTGTCACTTTACTTCTCTGCCCCACCCCCACTCTGACCTCTCTATCCTCGGCCTCCTACATTTTTCCAATGAAGCTCAACGTACATTTGAGGAAGAGCACCTCATCTTTCAATGAGGAACTTTACAGCCTTCTGGACTCAACATTGAATTCAACAATTTCAGATTTTAAGCACTGTCCCCATTTCTGCAGGTCTTGGTAATGATTCTGCTATTCCCATTTACACCTTCTCTAGACCCAGCTTTTGTTTCATGTCCCATGACCATATCCTTTGTCTTGCACCATAATCCCTCTTGTCATTTAACCACTCCTACCTATCACAAACCTTTCCTTTTGTAAATTCTTCCTCTCCCCCACTCCCTGCCTACGCAATTGCTTATAACCTGTTGCATCTCTAACTTTTTCCAGTTCTGATGCAAGGTCATCGGCCTGAAATATTATCTTTGCTTTTGTCTCCACAGATGCTGCCTGAACTGCTGAGTATTTCCCGCTGTTTTTAAAGCAGATTTCCAGCGTCTGGAGAATTTTGCTTTGGTATTAAAAAGGAAGGTGTTTGTTGACATCGAGTTTAAAGAACAGATGGGATCGAAACAAAATAACATCCTGGATAAATACAGTGCAATACGAACAGCTAATGCTCGATTGTAAAATTGAGAAAAAGTAGAACAATAGAAACTAACGTTTGCAGACCAGCAGAGAGGGTTCAATGGCCCACTTCTATCCTTTGTAGTCTCAAAATCAGATAGATACCAATCTGACCAAAGATTGACTCTGATCGAAGGAGAGAACCAAGTGCACCAGATCACACCTCATTCATTTATTAGAATCTATCACTGATCCAATCCTGGGCCAGTGGTCAATGACATCGGCCCTGGAATCCCACCCTGCCACCACTGCTCTCCTGCCATGATGTTGGAGGGACACTGGCAGAAATCCCAGAGCATCGGAGTAAACAGCCATTTGGTTCTCATCCGAGTGTAAAATGTAAGTCACTGTCTACGTTATAACAACCAATACAATAAATGTAATGAATGCTGTCAAGGGTCAGCAGAAGGTCGATTATCGGTTCTCAGTGTAGTGCCAGAGGTGTAAACCTCGCCAATTTACACAGTCCAGCTGTGCTCAAGAGGGCAGAATTAGAGGAACGCAGATATCTCGGGGGGGGTTGTGGGGCTGGAGGAGGTTACAGAGATAGGGAGAGACGAGGCCATGGAGGGATTTGAAAACAAGGATGACAATTTTGAAATTGAGGCGTTGCTTAACCGGGAGGTGGCCAGCGAGCACAGGGGTGATGGGTGAGTGGGGCTTGGTGCGAGTTAGGACATGGGCTGTTGAGTTTTGGATGACCTCAAGTTTACAAAGGGTAGAACGCGGGAGGCCAGCCAGGAGTGCATTGGAATAGTCACGTCTAGAGGCAACAAAGGCATGGATGAGGGTTTCAGCAGATGAGCTGAGGCAAGGGCGGAGACGGACAATATTACGGAGGTGGAAATAGGCGGTCTTAGTTATGCTGCGGATGTGTGGTTGGAACCACATTTCAGGGTCAAATATGACACCAAGGTTGCAAACAATGCGGTTCAGCCTCAGACAAATGCTAGGGAGAGGGACTGAGTCAGTGGCGGAGACCGAAAACAATGGCTTCAGTGTTCCCAATATTTAATTTGAGAAACTATCTGCTCATCCAGAACTGGATGTCGGACAAGCAATCTGACAATTTAGAGACTGTGGAGGGGTTGAGAGAAGTGGTGGTGAGGTAGAGCTGGGTGATATCAGTGTATATGTGGAAACTGATGCTGTGTTTTCGGATGATGTCGCCAAGGAGCAATATGTAGATGAGAAATAGGAGGGGGTCAAGGATAGATCATTGGGGGACACCAGAGGTAACGATGCGGGAGTGGGAAGAGAAGCCGTTGCAGGAGATTCTCTGGCTACGATTAGATGGATAAGAATGGAACCAGGTGAGTGCAGACCCACCCAGCTGGACGGTGGTGGAGAGGCGTTGGAGGAGGATGGAGTGGTCAACTGTGTCAAAGGCTGCAGACAGGTCGAGAAGGATGAGGAGGAATAGTTTACTTGTGTCACAGGTAAATTTGTGACTGATGAGAACCGTTTCAATGCTGTGGCAGGAGCGGAAACTGGATAGGAGGGATTAAAACATGGAATTGCGGGAAAGATGTGCACGGATTTGGAAGGTGACATCTCGTTGAAGGACTTGGGAGAGGAAAGGGATGTTGGAGATGGGGTGGTAGTTTGGAAGGATGGAGTGGTTAAGGGTTGGTTTGTTGAGGAGGGGGTGATGACAGCAGATTTGAGGGAGAGGGGGACAGTACCTGAGGAGAGAGAACCGTTATCAATGTCAGCTAACATGGGAATCAGAAAAGGAAGTTGGGTAGTTAGCAGTTTGGTCGAGGGAGCAGGAAGTGGGTTTCATGGACAAGATAAGTGCAGAGAGGTCGTGAGGGGAGATCGGAGAGAAAGTGGAGAAAGATGCGAGTTCAGGGCTAGGGCAGGGGGGGAACCTTAGAGGAAGTTTGGCTCAGTGGGCAAAGGGAAGGAAGGGAAGGGGCAGAGACAGTTGAATGGATGGTCTCAATCTTAGAGACACAGAAGTCCATGAGCTCCTCACAATTGTTATTAGTCATGAGGGTGGAGGAGACAGGGGAGAGCGGTTTAAGAAGATGGTTAGCGGTACAGAATAGAAGCAGGTGTCTATCATTGCATTCCAGAATGACTCGCAACCTTGGTGTCATATCTGATCATGAATTGAGCTTCCTACCGCGTATCCATTCTCGGACTCAAATTGTCCGTTTCCACTTTCGTAATATCGCCTGTCTCCGCCCTTACCTCAACTCCTCATCCCATGCCTTTATCACCTCTAGACTTGACTATTCCAACATGCTCCTGGCCAGCCTCCCGAGTTCCACCCTCCATAAACTTGAGGTCCTCTGACGCCCGTGTCCCACTCACCCATCTCCCCTTTGCTCGCTGACCTCCATTGTCTCCCAGTTCAGCAACACCTGGATTTTAAATTCTCATCCTTGTTTCCAAATCACTCCATGGCCTCGCTCCTCCTTCTCTGTAATCTCCTCCAGCCCTGTAATCCCCCGAGACCTCCACCTATTCCTATTCTGGCCTTTGAACTTCTCCAATTTTACTTGCTCCACCATTGGCGGTTGTGGCTTCAGCTGTGAGTGGGTCCACTTTAACTTTGATTAGTACGGTGCATCGTATTTTTTACTGAAAAAGGCAAGTTCTAAATTCTCCCACCAGAAGAAACCTTCTGAGACAAAGGGTGTTTCACACCTTATATGGACAATCTCAGTCTGTTTGGAACAGATTTTAAATTGAGAAATGAAAAGTGAGGGTATTCAGGGATGAGATTAGACGGTACAACACTATTGCCAGTACACGCGCAAGATTCCAGATCCGATGTAAAGTGAAAATGGTGTTGTCTCTATCCATACTCCACTGGCCGAAGTCGACATGCCGGTTTTCTTGAAATGCGTCCTGGCTACTTTGCTGTGCTCCCACCCTGTGTGTCCCCGGATTCGGTTTAGAAAATCTGGTCACCCTATCTTTAAGCACTCCTTAAACCTATCTCTTCGAACAAGCTTTTGTTCATCTGTCCGAACATCTCATTATATGGCCTGTGAAGCGTCTTAGGACGCGTTATATACATCTAAGTTATTATTGTTGTTGATGGATCGGGGTCCATCATGATCATCATCATCATCATCATAGGCAGTCCCTTGGAATCAAGGAAGACTTGCTTCCACTCTAAAAGTGAGTTCTCAGGTGACTGAACAGTCCAATACGGGAATTACAGTTTCTGTCACAGGTGGGACAGACAGTGGTTGAAGGAAAGGGTGGGTGGGACTGGCTTGCCGCACGCTCCTTCTGCTGCCTGCGCTTGTTTTCTGCATGCTCTCGGCGACGAGACTCGAGTTGCTCAGCGCCTTCCCGGATGCACTTCCTCCATTTCGGGCGGTCTTTGGCCAGGGACTCCCAGGTGTCGGTGGGGATGTTGCACTTTATCAGGGAGGCTTTGAGGGTGTCCTTGTAGCGTTTCCTCTGTCCACCTTTGGCTCGTTTGCTGTGAAGCAGTTCCGAGTAGAGCGCTTGCTTTGGGAGTCTCGTGTCTGGCATACGGACAATGTGGCCTGCCCAGCAGAGCTGATTGAGTGTGGTCAGTGCTTCAATGCTGGGGATGTCAGCCTGGTCGAGGATGCTAACGTTGGTGCATCTGTCCTCCCAGGGGATTTGCAGGATCTTGCGGAGACATTATTGGTGGTATTTCTCCAGCGACTTGAGGTGTCTGCTGAACATGGTCCATGTCTCTGAACCATACAGGAGGGTGGGTATTACTACAGTCCTGTAAACCATGAGCTTGGTGGCAGATTTGAGGGTCTGGTCTTCGAACACTCTTTTCCTCAGGCGGCCGAAGGCTGCACTGGCACACTGGAGGCGGTGTTGAATCTCGTCGTCGATGTCTGCCCTTGTTGATAAGAGGCTCCGAGGTATGGGAAATGGTTCACGTTGTCCAGGGCCACGTTGTGGATCTTGATGACTGGGGGGCAGTGCTGTGTGGCAGGGATAGGTTGGTGGAGGACCTTTGTCTTACAGATGTTTAGTGTAAGGCCCATGCTTTCATACGCCTCAGTGAATATGTTGACTATGATTTGGAGTTCAGCCTCTGTATGTGCGCAGCCGCAGGCATCATCTGCCTACTGTAGCTCGACTGGCTGGGTATCCATTAAACCATCAGCTCGCGATTTTGTCACTTAAAAGTATTTGGACTTATGGGAAGAAGGGTGTAGAAATCATAATATCCCAAAATCAAAGACATCAAATTCTGACTAACTTTACCTGGTGGATTGTAGTGGGTAGGTTCTGCTGGAAAAGAGTTAAAATTTGAATTAACATTCAAAAGTAAGGAGAGTGCTGGACATTCACATGTTTGAAGAACAAATGGGAAAGACACTAAATAACTTCCAACACAAAAGTTATCAATACAAACTGTTGTAGCTCGCTCATTCGAACTACCAAAACTTACAGCAACAGAAGCTTTTTCACTTGCCTCTGCACACTGCCCCAGGTTGTTACCTGGCCACCCAGTGACCAGCAGCTCTCAAAGGGGTCCTGACATACTGTCACTTAAAAATTATCAGAATCGAAAAGGGCTCTAAATTACATTAAAGTAATTTTTCTTGAATTTAATTTAGGACCCTGTCATTTTGCACTTCTTGTCTTACAATAATATAGTAGCTTAGAAGGTCAAAATGTCTCAGATTCAAAGAAATTAAAACTCTGCCAAACCCATTTCATCAGCTGATAGATTGCAGAGGGTAGGTTTTCTGGAAACAGAGGATTAATATTTGAACTAACATGAAAAATAAATGCAATTGAACAGGCAAAATTCGAATGAGATAAACCCAGTGTGGAGCTATGAAATGCAGTAAGTATGTAAATAAACCTGACGCCCCATTTGCTGGATGGAAAAGTAAAAGTACTGGGGCAGGTGCTGAGTGACAGGAACATTGCTGTCTTGTGAAGTTCTGGTATCCTGTCTTTCAGGAGGTGGCGTCAGGTTCTATGGTGTGGATACTAGCTGTCGGATACATGATCAAATGCAGGAGAAGGCAATATTCAGTTAAGGAATCTTGCAAGGTAGGACTATCCAACAGCCCCACATGCCAAGAAGATAATACAAAATTGTGATGCCCAAAAATGTTGCCTGTCTGTCATGTATCTTACATTATTATATATAACTGTATCCTAACATGCTATACATGACTGTAATAAGATATGACCTGTAACCACCAGCATACCTTTACAACCAGGGGTGCACTTGCAAGAGGCAGGTATATAAGGACAGGTCTCAGGCAAGTGCAGCATTCCAGAGCTGTGAAATAAAGGTGCAGGTCCAGAGTGACCTTGACTTCACGACATGCCTCGTGTGAATCTGTACTGAGGGGACAGGACTTTACAGTGGCGACGAGTTATGGGATTACAGAATCCACAGAATGGCGAACAACGGGTCAGATGAAAAGTACAATGTGGGAGACAATTGGGAGGACTTTATAGAAAGGCTCCAGCAAAGCTTTGTAACCAAAGACTGGCTAGGAGACGACAAAGCAGACAAGAGAAGAGCCCATCTCTTGACCAGCTGTGGCTCGAAAACATACGCTTTAATGAAGGATCTGTTGGCACCCGAGAAACCAGCAAGCAAGTCGTTTGAAGAATTGAGCACACTGATAAGAGACCACCTGAAGCCAGCGAGCAGCCTACACATGGCCAGACACAGGGTCTACAACTGCAGATGCTGTGTGGGCCAGAGCATACCTGACTTCGTGGCGGAACTTCGGAGGTTGGCTAGTTTATGTGAGTTCTCCGATGAACTGAGGAGAGAAATGCTGAGAGACTTTTTCATTGAAGGAACAGGCCACGCAGGCATATTCCGAAAGCTTGTAGAGACCAAGAACCTGACCTTAGAGGCAACAGCACTGGTTGCACAGAATTCTTGGTAGGGGAAGAAGAAACGAGGTTGATTTATAATGCAGGTACGACAACTAATGAAATATCAGAAGAAGTTCACAGCACTAAACAAGCTGCTACCCCCACACATAGACAAAACCGGGAGAACAGGCTCTCGACAGCAGCCAGAAGCCATCAAGGGCCACAGGAACGGCCGCTCACACCTCATTAACCCACAATGTGATCAATCAACTACAAACTGAGAGAAGCTCAAGAGAGATCAGCCAGACACAGCTCATTCTTTGGAAACACTTTAAACAATAGAACAGGTCTGCGCTGGAGGTGTGGGGGTGGGCACTCGTGAAGGGGATGTCAATTTTAGCAGGCTGTTTGCAGAAATTGTGAATATACAGGGCATTTGGCCCGCATGTGCAAAAAAATGGCAGCTCGGCTGGTATACGAATCGGATGGGTCGGAAAGCGGACCAGAAGATGGTGGGGACAGTACCCGGGACACCGATGTACAGCGGGTCAACACGATCAATGGCCGCTGCTCCTACAACAGGACGCCTCCTATAATGATGAGGGTCCTACTCAACGGGATATCTGTCAACATGGAGCTGGATACGGGAGCGAGTCAATCTCTCATGGGCGCTCAACAATTTGAACAACTGTGGCCACATAAAAGAGACAGACCAAAACTCACAAGGGTTGACACCACACTAAGGACCTATACCAAAGAAATCATACCAGTTCTCGGCAGCGCCATGCTCTCTGTCACACACAAAGGGACAGTGAACCGACTTCCCCTGTGGATTGTCCCCGGAGACCCCCCCAGCACTGCTGGGGAGAAGCTGGATGGCAAAACTAAACTGGAAATGGGATGATGTCCATGCCATGCTCAACAGTTATAAAGCGATTTGAACATCTCTTTCAGCCAGGTGTGGGCACTTTCAAAGGGGCCAAAGTCAAAATCTACATCACACAGGATGCTAGACCGGTCCATCACAAGGCCAGAGCTGTACCCTATGTGATGAGGGAAAAGATTGAACATGAACTGGACAGGCTTCTGCGGGAAGGCATTATATCACCTGTGGAATTTAGCGACTGGGCAAGTCCCATCGTCCCAGTCATGAAGCCTGATGGATCCATACAAATCTGTGGGGACTACAAATCTACCATAAACAGAGTCTCCCTACAGGACCAGTACCCGCTGCCCAGAGCAGAGGATTTATTTGCCACATTGGCTGGAGGTAAACTTTTCTCAAAATTAGACCTCACATCTGCGTATATGACGCAAGAATTGACCGAGGAATCCAAGCTACTCACCACCATCAACACACATCGAAGCCTTTTCATGTACAATCGATGCCCATTCGGCATCAGGTCGGCAGCTGCCATATTCCAGCGCAACATGGAGAGTCTGCTCAAGCCCATCCCGGGGACGGTTGTATTTCAAGACGACATACTTATCACGGGCAGGGACACCGACTCCCATCTCTGTAATTCGGAGGAAGTACTAAAGCGGTTGGATCGGGTAGGCCTACGAGTCAAGAAATCCAAGTGCCTGTTTCTCGCACCCGAGATTGAATTTTTGGGCAGAAGCATTGTCGCTGATGGAATCCGCCCAACAGAGTCCAAAACAGAAGCAATTCGCCTGGCACCCAGGCCCCGGAATGTCTCAGAACTGAGCGCCTTTCTCGGGCTACTCAATTGCTTTGGGAACTTTATGCAGAACTTAAGCACGCTGCTGGAGCCTCTCCATGTGCTACTCAGGAAGGGGTGCGATTGGTTTTGAGGGGACGCCCAGGAATGCCTCTTCAATAAGGCACGCAACCTTCTGTGTTCCAACAGTGTTTTGACTTTCTTTGACCCAGGTAAAAAGCTAGTTCTCACATGCGATGCGTCAGCGTATTGGGTCGGGTGCGTTTTGCAACATGTCAATAGTGCGAGCAAATTACAACCCATAGCTTATGCCTCCAGGTCACTTTCGCGGGCGGAGCGCGGGTATGGAATGGTAGAGAAGGAGGCGCTCGTGTGCATGTACGGTGTCAAAAATACCAATACCTTTTTGGGGCCAAGTTCGTGTTAGAAACCGACCACAAGCCCCTCACGTCCCTCCTATCTGAGAGCAAGGCAATAAACGCCAACGCCTCAGTGCGAATTCAACGGTGGGCACTCATGCTGGCGTCCTACGACTATACCATAAGGCACAGACCAGGCACAGACAACTGTGCCGACGCGCTCAGCTGGCTACCCCTGGCGACCACGGAAGGGTCTGACGAGCAGGACTGTGAGATAGTCATGGCAATCAATGCCTTTGAGTCCACAGGTTCGCCCATGACGGCTCGCCAAATCAGAGCCTGGACGGCCAGCGACCCCACGTTATCCTTCGTAAAAAGATGTGCCCTAACCGGTGACTGGGCAGAGGCTTGCGATGCCTGCCCCGAGGAATTAAAACCCTTTCACAGGCGCATGCATGAGCTATCACTACAAGCAGACTGCCTGATGTGGGGCAGCCGAGTAGTCATGCCTCTGTGAGGCAGAGAGGCATTTGTCTGGGAGCTCCACCGCGAGCACCCGGGGATCGTTCTCATGAAGGCCATAGACAGATCCCACGTCTGGTGGCATGGTATTGACGCGGACTTGGAGCTCTGTATCTGAAGGTGCACCATTTGTGCCCAACTCAGCAATGCCCCCAGGGAGGCTCCACTGAGCCCCTGGCCCTGGCCTACCAAACCTTGGTCGCGGGTGCACGTAGACTATGTGGGCCCATTCATGGGCAAAATGTTCCTCGTAGTTGTAGATGCATTTTCAAAGTGGATCGAATGCACCATTTTAAACTCGAGCACAACCTCCACCACTGTGGAGAGCCTCGCAACCATGTTTGCAGTGCATGGAATCCCTGACTTATTGGTCAGTGACAATGGTCCGTGCTTCACCAGCGCAGAATTCCAAGACTCTATAATTGACCACGGCATAAATCACGTCAAGACGGCATCGTTCAAGCCGGCCTCCAATGGCCAGGCGGAGAGAACAGTGCAAATCATTAAACAAGGCATGCTTAAAATCCAAAGTCCCACGCTGCAGGGTCGCCTGTCGCGACTGCTGCTGGCATACAGATCTTGTCCGCACTCACTGACTGGGATCCCCCCCGCGCAACTGTTGATGAAAAGGACTTTAAATCAAGGCTCTCATTAATCCTCCCAGACATGCACGAAATCATTGAGGCAAAGCGCCGTAAGCTGACTGAGTACCATGACAGAAATTCGAGGGGGTGATGGAATGAGATAGGGGACAAAGTGTTTGTACTAAACTATGGCAGGGGTCCCGAATGGCTTGTAGGGACAGTAACGGGCAAGGAAGGAAACAGGCTACTGGTAGTACAAAACCTGCCGGAGGCATGTAGACCAAGTCAAAATCAGATTTACCAACAACACTGCGGAACCAGAGGCAGACTACAATGTGGAACTTGCACCACACCTGATGGACAGACAGAGGGAACAACCTGTAGGAAAGGGCAATCCCAACAGACAGCCCAGACGAGTCAACAACAATCACACCAATCGAAACAGACAGCCCAGTGAGATACCAGCAACCACACCCAAAGAAAAACAGACACCAAGGCAAACAACTGAACCACAACTCAGACGCTCCACGTGAGAGCGTAGACCACCTGAGAGACTGAACCTATAAAGAGAATAAGACCTTGGGGGAGGGTGATGTCATGTATCTTACATTATTATATATAACTGTATCCTAACATGCTATACATGACTGTAATAAGATATGACCTGTAACCACCAGCAGACCTTACCACCAGGGGTGCACTTGCAAGAGACAGGCATATAAGGGCAGGTCTCAGGCAAGTGCAGCATTCCAGAGCTGTGAAATAAAGGTGCAGGTCTAGAGTGACCTTGACTTCACTACATGCCTCGTGTGAATCTGTACTGAGGGGACAGGACTTTACACTGTCAAAGCTTTGTCATCACATCTTCTGCATGCCCATACTTCAGCAGGGCACATATTCACACTGAAAACTATAATTGAAAGCCTTGGCACACTCACATCTTCCACAGGTTTTACATATCAATTCATGTAACAAAACCTAGGTGCATGAGGCAGGGTCACTTACTGACTGCAGGTTGTGATATGTCCATCACTTAGTATATGCTTTCTTACCGTACAATTGTTTCTGCTTGCCGACACTGATGTCACAAATGATAATGAAATGTGCTCCTCCAAGAGAAGAGCTCAGAAATCACAAGCCTGTGTCTGTCTTGGAGGAGACCGATTTGGATATAGAAACATTGAAATTTATAGCGCAGAAGCAGGCCATTATGGCCCATCGTGTCCACGCCGGCCGACAAAGAGCCGCACGGCCCTTGGTCAGCAGCCCTGAAGGTTACATATAAATCCATGAACAATGACGGAAAGGCAATGAGCACCCAGCCCAACCAGTCCGCCTCACACAACTGCGACACCCCTTATACTGAAACACTCTCCACTCCACCCCAACCGGAGCCATGTGACAGATCATATAACAGCACAGTATGTGTAGGAAAGCATAAACTCAGAAACAATATTCCCTTTGAGCTGCAGGTCCCATGCATGGGTGCCCCATTGTGTTTTCTTTGAGGAGGGTGGGGTTTTTGGGGTTGTTTAAGGGATGCGTTTCCAATAAAATGTAACGTTGAATGTTTCCTTCAGCCTCTGGTGTGTGACTCTTGACTTGTAATGGAGAGGTGGTATTATTGTGCCACAATACGTGCTTATTATAAGCTGCATCCCTCAGCTCCCTCCAGTTAAGCGAAGCATTCTCTTATGAGCCGCCGCCAACATTGGCAGGCTGCCTCCTCCGCCGATGCTGCTGGTCCTCATCGTGTTGCTGTTCATTCGGGGCATCGGCAGGCTCCTGTTCCTCCTCCTCCTCCCTCTCATCCTCCTGAGGTGGGCCTGCGATCCCCACTGGCAAGGCCTGAGACCTCATGATGGCCAAGTTGTGCAGCATGCAGCACACCACAAGGAATAGTGAGACCTGTTCAGGGGAGTATTGAAGGCTGCCTCCAGGGCGGTCCAGGCATCGGAATCGCTGCTCCAGCACCCCTATTGTCTGCTCTATGACGTTGCGGGTGGCGGCATGGCTCTCACTGTAGCGTTCCTCTGTGGTGGGATTGTGGAGGGGGAGTCATTAGCCAGGTGGCCAGGCTGTATCCCTTGTCCCCGAGCAGCCAGCCTTGGCCTTCGTGTGGGGCTGAAACAGTCGAGGAATAGTGCTCTCCCGCAGAGTAAAAGCATCAAATATGTTTCCATGATAGTGAGCATTGACAGCGAGGAGGCACTGCATGTGGTCACACACCAGCTGCACATTTAGGGAGTGGTATCCCTTTCTGTTTCTGAAGACCTTTGCATTCTGGAATGGTGCTCGCAAGGCCATGTGCGTGCAGTCAATTACTCCTTGCACCCTGGGGAAGTCTGCTATCCTGGCAAACCCACATGCATGCTCATTGTTTCTCCCTGCTCATCGGGAAGGTAATGAAGTCCATTCTGCATGTGTAGAGATCCTGTGTGACGTCGTGGATGGAGCGGTGTGCTGCAAATTGAGAGACCCTGCATATGTCCACTGATGCAGCCTTAAAAGGAGCTGGAGGCACAGAAGGTGAGATGAGTGTCACCTTCACTGTGACGGGCAGCACAGTCCTGGTGCCGATGTGAGACTGCAGGACTGCCTGCAGGAAAGGGAATATCTCTGCGACGACCTCCTTTCGGAAGCACATCGTTCTGACACACTGCTCCTCGGAGAGGTGCAGGTACGAGCGTTGCCGCCGGTAAAGCTGTGGGGGGTAAGGCCTCCTGCCCCGACGTAGAGGGGCTTTCCTCCTTCAGCCGCCGACATGGCCTTTGTCTCTTCACAACGCCTTGCCACTGGATAAAGGCCTAGCTCTGTCAAGCCCGTGTGGTGGCTGATGTGCAACGGTCACCACACATTAAAAAAAATCCACACACAGGCATTTTCCATCCTTCAGTTGGAGTTCAGGATTTGAACATCGGGTCCTTCATTGAAACATCTGTGAACTGTTGTGGAAGCAAGTCATCCTCGTTCGAGGGACCACTATGACATTTGCTAGAGCATGTAGAATGTGACATTGGTGAACAAGTAATTCCCCCATTAAAGTTTTAGAAACAAGTTTATCTCAAGTTGAATTGTTATGCCTGTCTGCCATTGCAAACTCGGAGGCTCACGCACCGTGCTGTGTGTAAACATTGCACTGACTGACCTCCAAGGGAAGCGCTTCCTCATCCCTTTAAGTAGCCACCAGTTAACGACTCTGCAAGCCTGCACCGACTGTTTTTCCAGACCTTGTTCTTGGCGATCGCTAAAGGAGGTGGCCGCACCTAATTTACCAACCGGGATGAAAGCGTGGGCGTTGCTCCAGGAATACGTCACGATCGAAGCGATCGTCAGCAGCCAGGCACTACTGGTTGGCGCTCCCATTGAGCCTCTAATGAATTTTCATTCAGGGCGCTAAAAGCTGCCCACCCAGTCGGCAACCTCTTACACTCCCATTGATGCCCCCTCTGGCTGCTAACTGGGGCGTTAGACAATCGAAAATCCAACCCCATGACTTTGGTTTTCCAATGTTTAATTGGACGAAATGTGGGATCTTACTCAGCAACCTGCCAATACAGGCAGTGGAGGGGTCAAGGGACGTGGTGGTGTGGTTCTCTACATTATTCCATGGTTAGAGAAGATCTGGCTATGATTGGACAGATCGAAGGAATCAAGTGAAGGCAGTCCCATGAGCTGGTAGATAAAGGAAAGGCATTGCAGGAGGATGGTGTGGTGAACAGTATAGCAAGAAAGAACTTATATTTCATTTTGTTAACACCTTTCACGACTTCAGTACGTTGTAATATACACCAGAGCCAATAAAGTACCTTTGAACTGTAGTTACTGTTATAATGTAGAGAAATTTACAGCAGCTAGTTTACACTCAGTAAGGTGCACAAAGAGCAAGGATTAGATCACCTGTTTTTTCAAGTGTTGTTAGTTGACGGATAAATACTGCCCAGGACTTCAGGAGATATCCCTAACACTTTTTGAAATCGTGCCGTGGGATGTTTTACATCCACCTGAGAGGCCTTGTAACAATGATCTGAGTTCTTGTAGGGGAGTGTACCTTTAAATAGCACTTCCACATGCCGTTTTATGCCTGTACTGCCCAACGGTATTGGGCGCTTCCAACACCGTGCGTTTCTTCTGCTTTCCCTAGTCAAATTGACCTTGTTCTCTGTTGAAATCATCGGGCCTCGAGTTAAATACTTTTAACGAGGCTCCTGCCTGCTCCAGATGGGCTCCTGGTCCATCTCAGGGAAAGCCCCAAGCCAAGTGGCCACGGACGTGATCGGAGTGGAAGCAAGGTAATAAGTGCAGGACAGTAACTTTGGGGCCACTGCCAGCCCATTACTATCGGGTGGAGCGAGTTAAAATCGGGCCAACTGAATGATAGCGTTTTGAGGCATTGAGGAGCTCAAACGATTTACCTTAGATTCTAAACCAAGCTCCACACTGATACCATGTGAGCAAACCTCCTGTAGACCCAAGGGTCTTGCACTACCCCAGGAACTGACTCCCAGTTATACTGTCACTTTGGCATAAATTCTACATGAAAGCCTTCAAATAATATCTATTCAAAGAGGCAGTACAATTACAGTTTACAAAGAAACTTATTTCAAGATCTAATACACTTTATGATGAATGTTTATTCATTCTGTAAGTGAATCGGAACGCATATTGCATTCACTATGCTCTAAATACATTAAATAGTGGCTTACCTGATGGAATAGCAATGGGATGTTCTGTTGTAAAAGAGGGTCAAAAGTTATCACTGTAGAAACTGAAGGTTGAGAAGGTAAACAAGGTGTGCTCCAAGCACATAATTCTAACCTCTAAATCTACCTCCCATCCTATCCTGTAGTTCACAGTTTCTGATTATACCTGACACTTTAATACAAATAATGACTGCAAAATCCTCCTCACTTACATCAGGGGACTTGTGTGAAAATTGGGAGAGCTATCCCACAGACTAGTCAAGCAACAGCCTGACATAGTCATACTCACAGAATCATGCCTTTCAGCCAATGTCCCAGACTCCTCCATCACCATCCCTGGGTATGTCCCGTCTCACCAACAGGTGTGGTAGCACTCTGGTATAAGGTCAGGAGGGAGTGGCCCTGGGATTCCTCAACATTGACGCTGGACCCCATGAAGTCTCATGGCTTCAGGTCGAGCATGGGCAAGGAAATCTCCTGCTGATTACCACTTAGTGCCCTCCCTCAGCTGATGAATCAGTCCTCCTCCATGTTGAGCACCACTTGGATGAAGCACTGAGGGTAGCAAGGGCGCAGAATGCACTCTGGGTGGGGGACTTCAATGTCCAACACCAAAAGTGGCTCGGTAGCAGTATTATTGGCCAAGCTGAAAGTCATAGTTGCCAGACTAGGTGCCGCTGAGCAACGGGTACCGCTATAACTGAATTCAGCAATCATTGAAATGTTCGAGTTCATCAGAGTGCAAGACATCTTGGGGGAGAAATTGGACTACTTTGCGCCTTCCGTTAGCACCCCCGGGGGCGCAGCGAGAGCAGCTTCTCCCGCAAAACACGTAGCGCCCACGATGCTGATGTCACTGCCGTGCGCAGCGCCCCATCACTGCCCCATTAGAAATATTGGCCCTTGTCCCCTGCTTTAATGCATGCCGCTAACAATGACAGTTTCAGCTGTTGTGTTTCAGTCGGATGTTGGCTGGAGGTGCGATATTTAAAGGCGCCAAGATCGGGTAAAGTTTTAATCAGCCAATAATGGTTGCGGCTTAGTTCCACATAGGCAGACAGGCGTTTTGATATATTTCACCAATCTGCAGTTGAAGGTACATCACAGAGTGCAAAATAAAAGGTACATCGCACATAGAGTGCAAAATACGAGGCCAATCATCTCAGCCCCCGGACATCAGGGCAGTGTTCTTAGGCCAAAACACCTTTGGCTGCGTTATCCATGATAGACCTTCCCTCCGTCATAAGGTCAGCAGTGGGGATGTTCGCTGATGATTGCACAGTGTTCAGTTCCATTCGCAACTCCCCAGATAATGAAGCAGTCCGTGCAGCAACATTCAGGCTTGGGCTGATAAGTGGCAAGTAAGATACATGCCGCACAAGTGCTAGGCAATGACCATCTCCAACAAGAGAATGTATAATAACCTCCCCTTGACATTCAAATGCATTACCATCACCGAATCCCCTCCCATCAACATCCAGCGGGGGTTACCATTGACCAGAAACTAACTAGACTAGTCACCTAACTACTGTGGTGACAAGAGCAGGTCTCAGGCTGAGGGCTAAAAATTCACAGTGGCCACAAGAGATGCTGGTGTCACCACAGCCTCGGGTTAACGGGTGAAGTGCTGTAAGAGAAAAATTCACACTGGGGGCTGGAGATTTTTAGCCGAGCGCTAACTCATGGTATGACGCCCTCCTGGTGGCATTAGTGCAGGTATGGGAATCGCAGTCACCATCCGTAAGCAGTGTTCCAGCTTCAAACAGCCTCAGGAACCAAGACAACAGAGTTCGCTTGGCATTGTGGGGGATTTAAAAGGGCAATGCATTTAAAGGGCAATGCCTTCTGAACTAATAAAAATAAGAATAAAGTGAAAAAAATGTAGTTTTCAGCTCTTACTGCCTTAAAAATTTTTTTAAAAGAATTCCCAAATGGGAGTCTTCAGCTCTTAAAGCTGAGTTCATTTCTGAACCTCAAAAAATGGGAAAAGTGCTTCAGCACCAACACAAATGGCTCAGCGAGCCAAGGAAGGGGCACCCAGGGTCTCCCACACAGCACTCCAGCTTTGTGCAGGGGGTCAACACTGTAAGGGAGGTCCCCTACCCACAGGGGCCAAGAGGCCCCCCCCAGAAAGAATAATGTGGGACCACATCACTGAGACCTTCATTGCCAGCAGTGTCACCCCCACCACCTGGCTCCAGTGCCCAAAGAAGCGTTATGACCTCAAGGTCAGTGAATGCATCTTCAAAAACCCTCTCCTACCAACTGAATTACTAGCCTCACACACTGCTCAATGCACGCCCCCCCCAATCACTCACCTACCAACAATCTGTACCAATCACAAGGCACACATCCCTTTCATAGCTTCACCTCACCCCCTTGGAGGAGAAGGTGCTGGTCATTCTTGGCAGGGGCATGTCTAAGCCCTTGGCCATTGGCGGGGCTAAAAGGATGCTGGTATCCTCAGACATTATCCCCCATCTGGCATGCACCTCTTGCTTTCCCATCCTCCCCTCACCACAACACCACCCTTGTGCTTTCCTCATTTCACACACCCAAGAAATGCAGCCGGCAAGAACAAGGAGAGGAGAGAAAGAAAAGGAAGAGGAAGAGGAAGAAGAAAAAGAAACACCATCACTCGATCTGACACTCCCAGTCACCAGCTCAATGTTGACCAGCAAGGCCATTTGTAGTCTCCCCCACTGATAGTCAGCAGCCTTCCACCAGTCATGCTGCAACCGCTGGGGTGCAGTGCGAGACATCAGTAGGGTAGGCAATGGCACACACAAGACACTCACTAAGACAACCATTCGGGTGATGAGTTGATATCTTATTGCATAGTTAATGGTGAGATGTATAAATTTGGATTGGAAAGTTTGCTTTGTGGTGTCTTTTATTTCAGCATTGTGGACAGGAGGACGCTGTGATGGTCAGTAACAGAGGGAAGGTAAGGTGTGGGACTAATGGTGAATGGGGAATTGGGGTCGTGCTCACTGGTACTGTAGGCGGATGATTCCATCCCAGATATCCCGGTCAGAAAGGCAGGGGTCTGGTTGGAATCTTCCTTCTGTTTACTCCTCTTCTGTTTACTCCTGTTAACTCCACTTTGGCTTCTTCCTCGACAGTTTCTTCCTCTTCTGCGTCTTCCTCTTCCCTCTGCGAGCCAATGCTGTAAATCTGAAATGACAGCATAAAATGCCGGAAATACTCAGCAAGTCAGGCAGCATCTTCACCTAAGATGTGAACTCTGTTTCTCTCTCCACAGATGTTGCCTGAGTATTTTCAGCATTTTCTGCCTTTCTTTACCATCCGAGGCCTTGCAAGCATCCAGTAGCACTCCCTGCACACCTTTAAAAAACTTTTAACGTGTATTGCTGCAAGCTACTACTGCAATAAAATTATTAAAAGTCCAAAAGCTTAAATGCAAGCTTCCCTGAAAGCTATGTGTTCCGTTTAAGCACCTCTCAGTCTGCTTTACGCTAGCTTTACATGGCGAGGTCAGGACCCAGTGCTGAACCCAGCGCAAAGCTCCAAGATTGCCGTGGTGATGTTTTGTCGGCGTGCACATCAGCTGTCTCTCATTTTAATTTGCAGGATGATGGATCTTACCACCCATGCTGCCTGAGTGAGGAAAACAGAAGACGCCTCAGGATACGCCACCAGCTGGCGAAAGACCGGTCATCACCTTTTTAATGCAACTTTTGGCTGGTAATGGACGCTTTAAGCCCCCAATATTCAGCCCTGGGTATTCTGCAGCACGTGCTTCACCTCCTGACCAATGTTCCCTCTCAGCTGTGCATATAAGCGGCTGTGCAGTAATCTGCAAGGCCCGCGCAGGCCGCTCACAAGCTTTTCCATTTGGAATACCGCGCATGTGCAGAAATTTAAAGGAACTGCGTATTGAAACAAACAGGCTGCACACAACAGAGACATTGCTCCTGACGGCCCAAAGCCTTTCCACCATCTACAAGGCACAAGTCAGGAGTGTGATGGAATACTCTCCACTTGCCTGAATGAGTGCAGATCCAACAACACTAGAGAAGCTCAACACCATCCAGGGACAAAGCAGCCCGCTTGATCAGCAGCCCATTCCCCTCCTTAAGCATTCACTCCCTCCAGCACTGGCGCACCGTGGCTGCAGTGTGCACCATCTACAAGATGCACTGCAGCAACTCACCTAGGTTTCTTTGACAGCTCTTCAACCCATGACCTCTACCACCTAGAAGGACAAGGGCAGCAGGTGCATGGGACCACCATAATCTCCAAGTTCCCCTCCAAGTCACACACCATCGTGACTTGGAAATATATTGCCATTGCTTCATCGTCGCTTGGTCACAATCCTGGAACTCCGCACCTAACAGCACTGTCGGAGTTGAGAGCATTTTGTTATGGATGAACGGGAATTTATGGAATGTGGTGAGGCAAATCGGGCCAGTGAAGCTTGGAAGTAAATGAATCTGAAGGTACCAATGGCATGTGTGATAGTTTCTCATCTGGGGTAAGGGGAAGAGATGGGCGATGTTACAGAAATAGAAATAGGAAGCATATGTGATGGACTGGATATGGGATCTGTTCCTCAGCTCAGGTCAAACAAGACTTGAGATTGTAAAACATCTTGTTCAACCAGAGCTAGTGGCCTGGGATGGTGTTTGAGTAAATCATAGTGGTACAGAGTTTGTAGAGGGGGAGTGGGGAGGGGGTGGCAGAGCAACATGATGGTTCCTATTGCCCTAATGTTTTGCTGGGGGAAATGATGGCTCATCCATGACGGAAAGTATGAGAAGCCTTTTGATAGCCGAAGAGCAGTATTGGGTTTGAAGGAGCAGATGAAGAGGCAGAGCTGGGCTTTGTTACAATAGCTATGGAAGCTGACCCCATTTCTGTGAATGATGTAGCCGCAGTAAGGCATACAGGTGAGGAAGACGAGTGAGACAAGATTGGTTCATTGGAGATTACATTAGAGGGCGGGCGGCGAATTTATACAAATAATCGTGATTCATTTTGTAGTTAAGCATGAATAGCAGTTACATTTCTCTTCTCCCACTCTCCTTAAGGGGACTGCTTTGAGAAATACAATTCCACAGGATAAGAACAAGTTTGATAGTTGAATTTAGATGGTCAATGCGTTGCTGACGTACAGCTCTGGCTGCTGGTGGGTGTTGGAGACCTCCTGCTGTTGCATCCTCGGGCTCATTCACCTTCCTCCTCTTCATGTCATGGATAGTTCTATCGCCAACAGTAGCTCTCCAAAGGCATGAAAAAGGTACCACTATCATCAAACTCTCCCAGTGCTGTGCTGTCGGGAACCCTCCGTTCCCAGGACTAGTCAAAGCAGCAGAATTGTTATGTAAAGACGCCGATTGACTGCTCTGTTTGAGCTGTGATTGATGTTGCTTCTGATCTCTGCTGGAAACCTATGCTTTCAACGAGGCAAGTGTGTAGTGGACAGCAGCCAACATCTGATGCGTTACTCCTCGTCAGAGAGAGGGGAGAGTTAGATTGTAGCGTGATGTAGGCACATACCGTTATCAACCAGTACCGCTGCTTTCAAACCAGATGGACATTAGAGGAGCGAAATCCTTTGCAGTACATGAAACGGCCAGGCTCACTGGCAGGAGCCCTGATCGTCATGTGTGCAGTTAATGGTGCCCTGCACTTGTGGGACGACTGGTCTCCAGTCGTCTTGGGTAATCCTTGCCACTGGACCAAGACCTTGCTCTGTCAAGCCCGTGTAGTGGCTGGTGTGCAACGGTCACCAAACGTTAAAAAAATCCACACACAGGCATCTTCCACCCCTTCAGGATGTAGTTCTGGATCTGGAATATTAGGTCCTTCATTGAAATACCTGTGAACTCATCCTTTTTTGGCGTGGAAGCAAGTCATCCTTGAGACGATGATGATGACGATGATGCACTTGTGGGAATATTGCAATTGTTGCAAGCCCCACAGCCCTTTCCCGCAGGCTCCTGAAATCTATGAGAATTCCATGGAATTACATAGGGGGGAACTTTAACCCCCCAAAACAGGTGGATTGGAGTCGGTTGGGAGATTAAAGTGTTAAAAATCTGAATCCTGACTGCAACCCACCTCCAACCTGCTCACTTCTGGTTTTAATGGAGGCAGGACGGAGGGTGGGCATCCAAGCTGCTTCCAGGAGGCAGGTTAGCACTTTAAATATGAGGATGAGACTGGAAGATTCGGATTGAACCTGTTGTGCAGGTTTATTTGTGGCTGACCGGGGTTCCCTGGCCTCGGGATTCCCGGCAGCTGCAGAGAGGCAAAGACAGACTCAGGGAGCAATCCTTGCAGGCCATGAGGAACAGAGGGTGGTGTTACAACTTCCAGGCAGCGAACCCGTCCATGATGTCACAAGGGGCGGAGTTACAACTCCACAGCGTGTGGAGAAACCCAGACTTCCGGGTTTCCCGCGTTCTACTGCACCCCTGCGCCCTCCCCCTCCTCCTGGCAAATTCTGCCAATAGAATAAACAACACAGAAATAAATCATTCAGCCCAACTGGTCTATGTGAGTTTTTATACACCACACGAGCCTTCTTCCACGTCAATGAACTCTTTCCACCTTTCCCCCATATCCTGTTTCCTTCTCCCTCAGGTATGGATCAAGCCTCCCCTTAAATATGTCAGTGCTTCAACCATTCCCTGCGGCAGAGTTCCACATTCTGAGCACCATCTGTGTAACTAACTCTATTATCATCCGTTAGTAGCAATCTTATATTTATTTATTGACAGTCATATTTAGTTAGTGGCGATCTTATATTTATTTAGTGTCAACGTTAAAGTTAATTTGTGGCTATCATATTTCGGCCCACTTGTTTTGGACTCACCCACAAGTGCAAACAGTTTCTGTACACGACCCTTCATCATTTTGAAGAGCTCTGTCTAGTCTCCTCTCAGTCTTCCCTTTTCCAGAGACAAGAGCCCCAGCCAGCTCAGCCTTTCCTGATAGCTGCACCCTCTCAAATCTGGTGACATTCTTGTAAATCTTGCCCGTACTTTCTCCAGCGCTTCTATATCCTTTTTGTAGTATAGAGACCAGAACTGCATCCAGTTCTCAATGTGTGGTCCAACCAAGGTTCAATATAAATGTAATATCATCTCCCTGCTTTTGTATTTTATTCCTCTAAAAATTAACATTCTTGTTTGCACTCTTTATGGCCTTATCAAGTCGTGTTGCCATCTTTAGTGATTTACTTATCTGTATTCCCAGATTTTTTACTCCTCTGCCTGAACGCCTGAGTCGGGAGTCCATGAGTTCGGCGAGAGGCCTATAAAGGCCGCGAGGTCGGGAGGTGCGTCGCTGAGTCGGGAGCAGCGTGAGTTCGGCGAGAGGCCTATAAAGACCGCGAGGTGCGTCGCTGAGTCGGGAGCAGCATGAGTTCGGCGAGAGGCCTATAAAAGCGTGGCTTGTGCAGCTGCAGGGAAAAGGCAAAAAAGAAGTAGAAAGAAATAGAAAGGTGACGTCACAGCCAAGGGGGTAAGTGATTGGCTGGTGATTGGTAAGTAGTTTTTCTTTTTTCTCTTCTATATCAGTAAGTAACATTTAGCATTGTTGTTGCCAATTTAAGTTAATCTAAGGGTTAAGTCTTGGCAGGAGAGCTCGGACACGTGTTATGCTCCTCCTGTACTATGTGGGAAATCAGGAACGCCTCTGGTGTACTACTGTTTGGTGGTCTGTACACAACTCCCACAAGCGTTTTCTGCCCCTTGGTATTCCGTAGCTCCATCCATACCGATTCCACATCATCCAAGCTAATGTCCTTTCTTACTATTGCATTAATTTCCTCTTTAACCAGCAACGCCACCCCGCCTACTTTTCCTTTCTGTCTATCCTTCCAAAATGTTGAATACCCTTGGATGTTGAGTTCCCAGCCTTGGTCACCCTGGAGCCATGTCTCCGTGATGCCAACCACATCGCATCCGTTAACTGCTAATTCGTCCACCTTATTCCGAATACTCCTCGCATTGAGGCACAGAGCCTTCAAGCTTGCCTTTTTAACACACTTAGACCCTTTAGAATTTTGCTGCAAAGTGGCCCTTTTTGTTTTTTGCCTTGGGTTTCTCTGCCCTCCACTTTTACGCATCTCCTTTCTGTCTTTTGCTTCTGTCTCCATTTTGTTTCCCTGTGTCTCCCTGCATTGGTTCCCACCCACCTGCCATATTAGTTTAACTCCTCACCAACAGCATTAGCAAACACACCTCCGAGGACATTGGTTCCGGTCCTGCCCAGGTGCAGACCGTCCGGTTTGTACTGGTCCCACCTCCCCCAGAACCGGTCCCAATGTCCCAGGAATTTGAATCCCTCCCTGCTACACCACTGCTCAAGCCACGTATTCATCTGAGCTATCCTGCAATTCCTACTCTGACTAGCACGTGGCACTGGTAGCAATCCCGAGATTACTACTTTTGAGGTCCTACTTTTTAATTTAGCTCCAAGCTCCTTAAATTCGTCTCGTAGGACCTCATCCCATTTTTGACCTATATCGTTGGTACCAATGTGCACCACGACCAATGGCTGTTCACCCTCCCTTTTCAGAATGTCCTGCACCCGCTCCGAGACATCCTTGACCCTTGCACCAGGGAGGCAACATACCATCCTGGAGTCTCGATTGCGGCCGCAGAAACGCCTATCTATTCCCTTTACAATTGAATCCCCTATCACTATCACTCTCCCACTCTTTTTCCTGCCCTCCTATGCAGCAGAGCCAGCCACGGTGCCATGAACTTGGCTGCTGCTGTTCCCCCCTGATGAGTTATCCCCCTCAACAGTACTCAAAGTGGTGTATCTGTTTTGGAGGGAGATGACCGCAGGGGATCCCTGCACTACCTTCCTTGCACTGCTCTTCCTGTTGGTCTTCCATTCCCTATCTGACTGTGGACCCTTTACCTGCGGTCAGACCAACTCACTAAACGTGCTATTCACATCATTCTCAGCATCGTGGATGCTCCAGAGTGAATCCACCTTCAGCTCCAATTCCGCAACGCGGTTCGTCAGGAGCTGGAGGCGGATGCACTTCCCGCACACGTAGTAGTGATGTTGGGGAGGGCATCAAACAGGAAATTAGGGGTGCATGCAATAAAGGTGCAGCTGTTATCATGGGTGACTTTAATATTGATTGGGCAAACCAAACTGGAAACAATACGGTGGAGGAGGGTTTCCTGGAGTGCATAAGGGATGGTTTTCTCGACCAATATGTCGAGGAACCAACTAGGGGGGTGGCCATCTTAGACTGGATGTTGTGTAATGAGAGAGGATTAATTAGCAATCTCATTGTGCGAGGCCCCTTGAGGAGGAGGACCATAATATGGTGGAATTCTGCATTAGGATGGAGAATGAAACAGTTAATTCAGAGACCATGGTCCAGAATTTAAAGAAGGGTAACTTTGAAGGTATGAGGCGTGAATTGGCTCGGATAGATTGGCGAATGATACTTAAGGGGTTGACTGTGGATGGGCAATGGCAGACATTTAGAGACCGCATGGATGAACTACAACAATTGTACATTCCTGTCTGGCGTAAAAACAAAAAAGGGAAGGTGGCTCAACCGTGGCTATCAAGGGAAATCAGGGATAGTATTAAAGCCAAGGAAGTGGCATACAAATTGGCCAGAAATAGCAGCGAACCCAGAGACTGGGAGAAATTTAAAACTCAGCAGATGAGGAAAAACTGTTTGATTAGGGCAGGGAAAATAGAGTACGAGAAGAAGCTTGCAGGGAACATTAAGACGGACTGCAAAAGCTTCTATAGATATGTAAAGAGAAAAAGGTTAGTAAAGACAAACGTAGGTCCCCTGCAGTCAGAATCAGGGGAAGTCATAACGGGGAACAAAGAAATGGCAGACCAATTGAACAAGTACTTTGGTTCGGTATTCACTAAGGAGGACACAAACAACCTTCCGGATATAAAAGGGATCAGAGGGTCTAGTAAGAAGGAGGAACTGAGGGAAATCCTTATTAGTTGGGAAATTGTGTTGGGGAAATTGATGGGATTGAAGGCCGATAAATCCCCAGGGCCTGATGGACTGCATCCCAGAGTACTTAAGGAGGTGACCTTGGAAATAGCGGATGTATTGACAGTCATTTTCCAACATTCCATTGACTCTGGATCAGTTCCTATGGAGTGGAGGGTAGCCAATGTAACCCCATTTTTTAAAAAAGGAGGGAGAGAGAAAACAGGGAATTATAGACCGGTCAGCCTGACCTCAGTAGTGGGTAAAATGATGGAATCAATTATTAAGGATGTCATAGCAGTGCATTTGGAAAGAGGTGACATGATAGGTCCAAGTCAGCATGGATTTGTGAAAGGGAAATCATGCTTGACAAATCTTCTGGAATATTTTGAGGATGTTTCCAGTAGAGTGGACAAGGGAGAACCAGTTGATGTGGTATATTTGGACTTTCAGAAGGCTTTCAACAAGGTCCCACACAAGAGATTAATGTGCAAAGTTAAAGCACATGGGATTGGGGGTCGTGTGCTGACGTGGATTGGGAACTGGTTGGCAGACAGGAAGCAAAGAGTAGGAGTAAATGGGTACTTTTCAGAATGGCAGGCAGTGACTAGTGGGGTACCGCAAGGTTCTGTGCTGTGGCCCCAGCTGTTTACATTGTACATTAATGATTTAGACGAGGGGATTAAATGTAGTTTCTCCAAATTTGCAGATGACACAAAGTTGGGTGGCAGTGTGAGCTGCGAGGAGGATGCTATGAGGCTGCAGAGTGACTTGGATAGGTTAGGTGGGTGGGCAAATGCATGGCAGATGAAGTATATTGTGGATAAATGTGAGGTTATCCACTTTGGTGGTAAAAACAGAGAGACAGACTATTATCTGAATGGTGACAGATTAGGAAAAGGGGAGGTGCAACGCAACCTGGGTGTCATGGTACATCAGTCATTGAAGGTTGGCATGCAGGTACAGCAGGTGGTTAAGAAAGCAAATGGCATGTTGGCCTTCATAGCGAGGGGATTTGAGTACTGGGGCAGGGATGTGTTACTACAGTTGTACTGGGTCTTGGTGAGGCCACACCTGGAGTATTGTGTACAGTTTTGGTCTCCTAACTTGAGGAAGGACATTCTTGCTATTGAGGGAGTGCAGCGAAGGTTCACCAGACTGATTCCCGGGATGGCGGGACTGACATATCAAGAAAGACTGGATCAACTGGGCTTGTATTCACTGGAGTTCAGAAGAATCACATGGGATCTCATAGAAACGTTTAAAATTCTGACGGGTTTAGACAGGTTAGATGCAGGAAGAATGTTCCCAATGTTGGGGAAGTCCAGAACCAGGGTCACAGTCTAAAGATAAGGGGTAAGCCATTTAGGACCGAGATGAGGAGAAACTTCTTCACCCAGAGAGTGGTGAACCTGTGGAATTCTCCACCACAGAAAGTTGTTGAGGCCAATTCACTAAATATATTCAAAAATAAGTTAGATGTCGTCCTTACTACTAGGGGGATCAAGGGTTATGGCGAGAAAGCAGGAATGGGGTACTGAAGTTGCATGTTCAGCCATGAATTAATTGAATGGCGGTGCAGGCTCGAAGGGCCGAATGGCCTACTCCTGCACCTATTTTCCATGTTTCTATGTTTCTAAAAAGGATATAGAAGTGCTGGAGAAAGTACGGGCAAGATTTACAAGAATGTTACCAGATTTGAGAGGTGGCAACTATCAGGAAAGGCTGAGCTGGCTGGGGCTCTGTGTGCTAACAGAATGGTTGAAAGATGAAGACAATCTAACAAAGCAGAAATTTAGCGAGAAAACATTCTCAGAAAATCTCCTTCAACTCACTGGATAGATAGCAACGATCTATTTACAGGTGACGGCCCCTTTAAATAGCGCAGGTAATGTCTATTTCCGACCTCTATCACCTAGTATCACTAAGCAGATTCAACATTGAAAGTTCATCATGCTGAAGTAAATGAAAATGGCGTCAGAGTCCTATTGGCATCATAGGACCCCAGGTTTCATACTTTATCTCTAGCCCCCTGCATCTCAGCCCTGATCAATGGCAGTGGGCAGTCTGGCAGTGGGAATGGGGCAGTAAGTTCTGCATTTCCATTTTTATTGCACTACTACACCATTCTCGTACACAAATGGGCCCCATAATGTATACCTTCAAACTGAGGGCTGAAGAATGCCTGTATACCCTGGTGCAATTATATCCCGCCCTCTAACTGCTTCACCTATGTGTGTAATGCCACAGAAAATATTATGTTCCAGCTACCAGTACAGGCATCTCTAGATAAATACCTACCTCATGTAAGATCAATTTGATTTGAAGGGAGAATTCAAATGTACAAGGCCATGTCTTATAAGAATGACCTGTATTTAGAAAGACTTGCATTTATCTAGCCCCTTTCATGACCTCAGGACGTCCCAAAACACTTAACAGCCAATCAAACACTTTTGAAGTGTAGTCACTGTTGTAATGTAGGAAACGCGGCAGCCAATTTGCGCACAGCAAGCTCCCACAAATAGCGTTGTTTTAATGACCAGATAATCCGATTTTTAGTGATGTTGAATGAGGGATAAATATTGGCCAGGGAACCGGGGATAACTCCCCTTCTCTTCTTCGCAACAGTGCCGTGGGATCTTTTATGTTCAGCTGAGAGTGCAGACCTGACCTTGGTTTAACATTTCATTCGAAAGCTGGTACCTCCGACAGTGCAGCACTCCGTCAGTACTGCACTGCAGTGTCAGCCTAGATTTATGTGCTCAAGTCCCTGGAGTGGGACTTGAACCCACAACCTTCTGACTCAGAGGCGAGAGTGCTACCCACTGAGCCACACTATTTAAAAAGAAGCCTAACATTTAAAAGAAAAATTACATTGCAGCACGAAATGTAACCTTATTTTTGACAACGACACTAAATTTTGTAGTGTAACTCTGGTTAAAGATCAAAATTAACTTTGAAGTGGGACTCCTTGCTCCAGGGGGTCTCACTGTGTCAGTGCCAGATCAGGCTTGGACTCGAGATTCAGTCTGTATTTACACTAACTGCATTGGTACAGTGAAACCGTTCTACACTAATGGTACAATTATAATGTGAATGTACTCTTAATTAAGTCTTCAATACACGATATTGAAGAACATCAAAATAGTGTCCTACCTGGTAGTGTGATTACAGGAGGTTTTCCTAAGGAGATAGTTAAAGAAGCATTCAAAGCCAAGAACTTGAGACACTGGCACTTATGAAAAACAAATATCAAATTAATTCAAATGGTAACAGCTTGAAGCTGCCTGATTATAAACAGATGCTTGTGTATATTATAATTGTGCTAATCACTGCTTCAGGCAACTCCAGATAAACACCAATCTGATATAATTTGACCTGAGGAGAGAATTCGAATGTACAACACCATTTTCTATTCACTAGAATCAGAGGAGTAGTTTTTGTTTTTCCATCGCCCAGACTGTAATCTGGGGCGATTGCATGTCATTTGAAGTACCTACTTAATTTTCATCACTTTGAAAAGCTGGCGGACGGTATAAGGAGCGGGTGATCTGCCACACCAGATTATTGATCAGGCAGTGAAGACAAAAATCTATCCCATAGAATATGGCCCCAATATTAACAGGGAGGTGGGAAGGGGGCGGGGAAGGTGGCAGTTTTATGTTTAGTCCCTCAGATCCTGCCGAATTTAACATATTGTTTTTTCATTTGTGATTGCAATTTTGAATTAGTAATCAAAAATATATCTTCCTAACTGTCATCATCATAGGCAGTCCCTCGGAATCGAGGAATACATGCTTCCACTCTTAGCATGAGTTCTTAGGTGGCTGAACAGTCCAATATGAGAACCACAGTATCTCTCAGAGGTGGAACAGATAGTCATTATGAGAAAAGGTGGGTGGGGAGTCTGGTTTGCCGCATGCTCCTTCCGCTGCCTGCACTTGATTTCTGCATGCTCTCGGCGATGATACTCGAGGAGCTCAGCGCCCTCCCAAATACACTTCCTCCACTTAGGGCGGTCTATGGCCAGGGACTCCCAGGTGTCAGTGGGGATGTTGCACTTTATCAGGGAGGCTTTGAGGGTGTCCTTGTAACGTTTCCTCTGCCTGCCTTTGGCTCGTTTGCTGTGGACAAGTTCCGAGTAGAGCGCTTGCTTTGGGAGTCTCGTGTTTGGCATGCGAACAATGTGGCCTGCCCAGCGGAGCTGATCAAGTGTACTATAGCACAGAATTCAACAACAATGAATACATAGAAATACAACAAAACAGAACATGCTATTCGGCCCAACCAATCCGAGTCAGCAATTATCCTCTTTGTGAACAAATAGTTCTAATCACATTTACCCACCTTGTTCCCAGACTTTTTAATCCCCTTTGCCTTCATCCACCTATCCAATCTACTGTCAATGTGACATAACTATTATCCCTGGAAGTGAATTCCATGGTCTCACAACTCTCTGTGTGACGGAGTTCCTCCTGCCCACTGTTGTAAATCTCTTATTTTGTATCTTTGGCCTCTCATTTTGGACCTCTCAAATACTGGAAACAATCTGCTTCTCTCTGCCCTATCCTATCCATTCAACATTCTACACAATTCTACAATATAGGTTTAATTTTAAAAAGAGATCTGGAAATATTAAACAAAAAATAACTTTTCAGCTAATTCTGTCAATGACAATGGATTCAACCCAAAATGAGTGGCACATTTATTTTTCAGTTTTAAATCAGTTTTTATTCATTTTTCTATCTCCTCGATTTTAAATAGTCATTTTTTAAACCAAGAAATGTGAAGACTCTTGACTTACCACATGATACACAGCGCTTTAAGTCTTCATTAAAGAACTCATCTTTACCACAAATGTAGCAACCTTTAAAAAAAGATCAGGTTTGATAACTTGCTGCAGATTGTTGAAACATTTAACTATGCGTAGTTACAAGGAACAAATTTCACTACTCAAGTAGCAATCTATAAATCAGTTTGTACATTAACATTTAACCTATTAAAATTACATATCAAATATAAATTGGTTTACATGTAATACTCCTACTATTGCATGTAAAAATATTCAATACCTGATGATATTAATTTAAGTTCAAAAACTAATGAAAATCTTACTTTAACTAGGCCTCCTCTTATCTGCCTTCTTTCTAGACTTATAAGGCTTTAAGGTTCTCTAATCTTGGCTAATCATTCATCGTTACTTAACAAATAATCAATGCTCTTACCCTCTATATTGAACTTTCCAAACATATATATGTTGGCAGGGCACAAACATGGCTGATAATGCCATCTATTCGTGGTATTCCGAGCATATCCACCCATAAAAGAGTCCACCTTATGAGAGTTGATATAGTCACAGTACACCGCTGAAATAAATTGGAAATGATTCATATTCAATATTTCAGAAACAGTCTCAATTTTTCTAAAGCAAACAAACATGTCAACATTTTGGGCTGAGAATTTTATCAGAACAGATTTTTTTCAGATGCTAGAGACCTGTTGTGTATGTCCAGCACTATGTACAATATAGTCAACGTATTTACCGAGGCATACAAAAGCATGGGCCTTACACTAAACAAACATAAGACAAATGTCCTCCACCAGCCTGTCCTCGCCGTACAGCACTGCTCCCCAGTCATCAAGATCCATGGCACAGCCCTGGACACCGTGGACCATTTCCCATATCTCGGGAGCCTCTTATCATCAAAAGCAGACATCGATGAGGAGATTCAACACCGCCTCCAGTGCGCCAGCACAGCCTTTGGCTGCCTGAGGAAAAGAGTGTTCGAAGACCAGGCCCTCAAATCTACCACTAAGCTCAGGGCTGTAGTAATGCCTGCCCTCCTGTATGGCTCAGAGACATGGACCATGTACAGTAGACACCTCAAGTCGCTGGAGAAATACCACCAACAATGCTTCCGCAAGATTCTACAAATTCCCTGGGAGGACAGATGCACCAACATTAGCGTCCTCGTCCAGGCCAACATCCCCAGCATTGAAGCTCCGCTGGGCAAGCCACATTGTTCGCATGCCAGACACGAGACTCCCAAAGCAAGCGCTCTACTCGGAACTCCTTCATGACAAATGAGCCAAAGGTGGACAGAGGAAACGTTAGAAGGACACCCTCAAAGCCTCCCTAATAAAGTGCAACATCCCCACCGACACCTGGGAGTCCCTGGCCAAAGACTGCCCTAAGTGGAGGAAGTGCATCCGGGAGGGCACTGAGCACCTCGAGTCTCGTCGCCGAGAGCATGAAGAAATCAAGCGTAGGCAGCGGAAAGAGCGTGCGGCAAATCCGTCCCACCCACCCTTTCCCTTAACGACTGTCTGTCCCACCTGTGACAGGGACTGTGGCTCTTGTATTGGACTGTTCAGTCACCTAAGGACTCATTCTAAGAGTGGAAGCAAATCTTCCTCGATTCTGATGATGATGATGATTATGTCCAGCATAACCTGTTTTATTTTGAGATTCTCAGCATTCAGGTTTATTTTATTTTTATAACTTTTTTCCCTGCACATTATTCCAAGCTCTTTCATTTTAGGCAAAATTACAAGACCAGGAAATTAAGGAAATTACTAAAGTGCTATTTTAAAGTTTGCTGTGGATGTCTGTACAGATTTACATTATCAGCCTGAAAAAAATACAATATTAATTCAAGAACAACATGCTTTTAATCAAGAGATAGTTTAGTTATGACTGTTAATCCTTTTATGAATAAACTGGCACATATGTACACAGTAAAGTACAATATAGTCTTTAAAATGTGCTTAACTCAAATAGTTTGTTAATTTGATTTGTAATCTAAAGATAAAATGCATTCCAATGAAATTGCATTGATAGTCTGTGTTTTAATTCATATCCTTCAATTTGAATTAATAGGTAATTCGAGTTCCGATTCTGATCGTGTGGCAACCCGCATAGCAGCAGTGGTAGTCCATTTAACCCCTCGAGTTTTTGGCTCTCATCCATTAAACCTTTGATTTGCATAATTTCTATCAATCAATCTCAAATTTAAAATTAACAATTGCCATTTGTGGAAAAGTTCTACCACCTTGTGTGTATAGAAGTGTTTCCTAACTTCACTCCTGAAAGACCTGGCTTTAATTTTTAGACTATCCCCCTAATCCTAGACTTCCCAACCACGTACATAGTTTCTCTCTATATACCCTATCAGTTCCTTTAATATCTTGAAAGCTTCGATCAAATCACCCCTTAATCTTCTAAATTCCAGGGAATACAACCTTATTTTGTGTAATCTCTCCTCGTAATTTAACCCTTGTAGTCAAGGTATCACTCTGGTAAATCTACACTGCATTCCTTCCAAGGTCAATATATCCTTCCGAAGGTGTGGTGCCCAGAACTGCTCACTGTACTCCAGTCTAACCAGGGCTTTGTATAGCAGCAGCACAACTTCTACCCCGTTGTATTCAAGTCCTCTAGATATAAAGCCCAGCATTCCTTTTGCCTTTTTGATTATATTCTGTTGAATGGCATAGCAGGCTCGTATGGCCTACTCCTGCTCCTAATTCTTATGTTCTTAATTCTTATCGTAATGTATGCACCTAAGAGTATGCTCACAGGTTTGTCGAGTTGTTAGGTTGGGAGTGGTTTAGCCAGTCACGTGATGTTCACAAGACTCAATAAAACCTTAGCCAGTTGGGTTTGGGGGATCCACGAAAAGGCAGGTGGATGAACTGGTAATGTGTGGTGTGATTGTTAAACATTTGCTAATAAACCAAGTCGTTCTTAAGCAAAGAACCCATGAAGCAAATACGTTACAGTTATGTCCATAACATTTTAATAATCTATGTGCATGGACCTCCAAGTCTCTTTGAGCCTCCACTGTTCCAGCTTTTCACCATTTAGAAAGTACCTTTTCTATCCTTCTTATGTCCAAGGTAGATGACCTACATTTTGCCTACATTGCAATCCATTTGTCACATTTTTGCCCACTCAGGGCAGTTGGGAGGCGGGAGTTTGTGAGGCGAGTGGCCTACAAAAGGCCCAACAGTTCGAGGAGAGCATCAGCAGTCAGGAGGCGGGAGTTCGCGAGGCGAGTAGCCTACAAAAGGCCCAACAGTTCGAGGAGAGCGTCAGCAGTCAGGAGGCGGGAGTTCGCGAGGCGAGTAGCCTACAAAAGGCGAGCTGGTGCTGCTGCAGCAGGGAGAGAAGGCAAAAAAGAAGTAGAAAGAAATCGAAAGGTGACGTCACAGCCAAAGGGGTAAGTGATTGGCTGGTGATTGGTGAGTAGCTTTTCTTTTTTATTTTCTTTATCAGTAAGTAACATTTAGCATTGTTGTTGCCAAATTAAGTTTGTCTAGGGGTTAAGTCATGGCAGGACAGCTCGGTCACGTGTTATGCTCCTCCTGTACTATGTGGGAAGTCAGGGACGCTTCCAGTGCGGGAAGTGTGCGGGAAGTGTATCCGCCTGCAGCTCCTGACGGACCGCACTGCGGCACTGGAGCTGCGGTTGGATGAACTCTGGAGCATCCACGATGCTGAGAATGATGTGAATAGCACGTTTAGCGAGTTGGTCTTACCGCGGTAAAGGGTACACAGCCATATAGTACCAACAGAAAGAGCAGTGCAAGGAAGGTAGAGCAGGAGTCCCCTGCGGTCATCCCCCTGCAAAACAGATACACCGCTTTGAGTACTGTTGAGGCGGATGACTCATCAGGGGGAGCGGCAGCAGCCAAGTTCATGGCACCGTGACTGGCTCTGTTGCACAGGAGGGCAGGAAAAAGAGTAGGAGAGCTATAGTGATAGGGGATTCGATTTTAAGGGGAACAGATAGGCCACAACTGAGACTCCAGGATGGTATGGTGCCTCCCTGGAGCAAGGGTCAAGGATGTCTCGGAGCGGCTGCAGGACATTCTGAAAAGGGAGGGTGAACAGCCAGTTGTCGTGGTGCATATAGGTACCAACAATATAGGTTAAAAAACGGGATGAGGTCCTACAAGATGAATTTAGGGAGCTAGGAGCTAAATTAAAAAGTAGGACCTCAAAAGTAGTAATCTCAGGATTGCTATCTGTGCCACGTGCTAGTCAGAGTAGGAATCGCAGGACAGCTGAGATGAATACGTGGCTTAAGGAATGGTGCAAAAGGGAGGGATTCAAATTCCTGGGACATTGGAACCGGTTCTGGGGGAGGTGGGACCAGTACAAACCGGACGTTCTGCACCTAGGCAGGACCGGAACCAATGTCCTAGGGGTAGTGTTTGCTAGTGCTGTTTGGGAGGGGCTAAACTAACATGGCAGGGGGATGGGAACCTATGCAGGGAGACAGAGGGAAATAAAATGGAGGTAGAAGCAAAAGATAGAAAGGAGAATAGTAAAATTGGAGGGCAGAGAAACCCAAGGCAAAAATCAAAAAGGGCCACATTATAGCAAAATTCGAAAAAGACAAGCCTGAAGACTCTGTGCCTGAATGCGAGGAATATTCGGAATAAGGTGGACGAATTAACTGCGCAGACAGCAGTTAACGGGTATGACGTAATTGGCATCACAAAGACATGGCTCCAGGGTGACCAAGGCTGGGAACTTAACATCCAGGGGTATTCAACATTTAGGAAGAATAGGCAGAGAGGAAAAGGAAGCGGGGTGGCATTGCTGGTTAGGGAGGAAATTAATGCAATAGTAAGGAGGGACATTAGCCTGGATGATGTAGAATCGGTATGGGTGGAGCTACGGAATACCAAACGGTAGAAAACGCTAGTGGGAGTTGTGTACAGACCACCAAACAGTAGTAGTGAGGTTGGGGACAGCATCAAACAAGAAATTAGGGATGTGTGCAATAAAGGTACAGCAGTTATCATGGGCGACTTTAATCTACATATAGATTGGGCTAACCAAACTGGTAGCAATGCGGTGGAGGAGGATTTCCTGGAGTGTATTAGGGATGGTTTTCCAGACCAATATGTCGAGGAACCAACTAGAGAGCTGGCCATCCTAGACTGGGTGTTGTGTAATGAGAAGGGACTAATTAGCAATCTTGTGCGAGGCCCCTTGGGGAAGAGTGACCATAATATGGTAGAATTCTTTATTAAGATGGAGAGTGACACAGTTAATTCAGAGACTTAGGGTCCTGAACTTAAGGAAAGGTAACTTCGACGGTATGAAACGTGAATTGGCTAGAATAGACTGGCAAAGGACACTTAAAGGGCTGACGGTGGATAAGCAATGGCAAACATTTAAAGATCACATGGATGAACTTCAGCAATTGTACATCCCTGTCTGGAGTAAAAATAAAACAGGGAAGGTGGCTCAACCGTGGCTAACAAGGGAAATTAAGGATAGTGTTAAAACCAAGGAAAAGGCATATAAATTGGCTAGAAAAAGTAACAAACCTGAGGACTGGGAGAAATTTAGAATTCAACAGAGGAGGACTAAGATTTTAATTAAGAGGGGGAAAATAGAGTACGAGAGGAAGCTTGCAGGGAACATAAAAACTCTCTGCAAAAGCTTTTATAAATATGTGAAGAGAAAAAGATTAGTGAAGACAAACGTAGATCTCTTGCAGTCAGATTCATGTGATTTTATAATGGGGAACAAAGAAATGGCAGACCAATTGAACAAATACTTCGGTTCTGTCTTCACAAAGGAAGACAGAAATAACCTTCCGAATGTACTAGGGGACAGTGGGTCGAGTGAGAAGGAAGAACTGAAGGATATCCTTATTCGGTGGGAATTTGTGTTCGGGAAATTGATGGGATTGAAGACTGATAAATCCCCAGGGCCTGATAGTCGCATCCCAGAGTACTTAAGGAAGTGGCCCTAGAAATAGTGGATGCATTGGTGATCGTTTTCCAACAACTATTGACTCTGGATCAGTTCCTGTGGACTGGAGGGTAGCTAATGTAACACCACTTTTTAAAAAGGGAGGGAGAAAGAAAACGAATAATTATAGACTGGTTAGCCTGACATCAGTAGTGGGGAAAATGTTGGAATCAATCATTAATGATGAAATAGCAGCGAATTTAGAAAGCAGTGACAGGATCGGTCCAAGTCAGCATGGATTTATGAAAGGGAAATCATGCTTGACGAATCTTCTGGAATTTTTTGAGGATGTAACTAGTAGAGTGGACAAGGGAGAACCAGTGGCTGTGGTGTATTTAGACTTTCAAAAGGCTTTTGACAAGGTCCCGCACAAGAGATTGGTGTGCAAAATCAAAGCGCATGGTATTGGGGCTAATGTACTGACATGGATAAAGAACTGGTTGGCAGACAGGAAGCAGAGAGTCGGGATAAACGGGTCCTTTTCAGAATAGCAGTCAGTGACTAATGGAGTGCCGCAGGGCTCAGTACCGGGACCCCAGCTATTTACAATATACATTAACGATTGAGATGAAGGAATTGAGTGTAATATCTCCAAGTTTGCAGGTGATACTAAACTGGGTGGCGGTGTGAGCTGTGAGGAGGACGCTAAGAGGCTGCAGAGTGACTTGGACAGGTTAGGTGAGTGGGCAAATGCATGGCAGATGCAGTATAATGTGGATAAATGTGAGGTTATCCATTTTGGCGGCAAAAACACGAAGGCAGAATATTATCTGAATGGCGGCAGATTAGGAAAAGGGGAGGTGCAATGAGACCTGGGTGTCTTGGTTCATCAATCATTGAAAGTTAGCATGCAGGTACAGCAGGCAGTGAAGAAGGCAAATGGTATGTTGGCCTTCATAGCTAGGGGATTTGAATATCGGAGCAGGGAGGTCTTACTGCAGTTGTACAGGGCCTTAGTGAGGCCTCACCTGTAATATTGTGTTCCGTTTTGGTCTCCTAATCTGAGGATGTGCGTTCTTGCTATTGAGGGAGTACAGAGAAGGTTCACCAGACTGATTCCAGGGACGGCTGGACTGTCATATGAGGAGAGACTGGATCAACTGGGCCTTTATTCGCTGGAGTTTAGAAGGATGAGACGGGATCTCATAGAAACGTATAAGATTCTGACGGGACTGGACAGGTTAGATGCGGGAAGAATGTTCCCGATGTTGGGGAAGTCCAGAACCAGAGGACACAGTCTTAGGATAAGAGGTAGGCCATTTAGGACTGAGATGAGGAGAACCTTCTTCACTCAGAGAGTTGTTAACTGTGGAATTCTCTGCCGCAGAGAGTTGTTGATGCCAGTTCATTGGATATATTCAAGAGGGAGTTAGATATGGCCCTTATGGCTAAGGGGATCAAGTCATATGGAGGGAAAGCAGGAAAGGTGCACTGAGGGAATGATCAGGCATGATCTTATTGAATGGCGGTGCAGGCTCGAAGGGCCGAATGGCCTACTCCTGCACCTATTTTCTATGTTTCTATGTTTCTATTGATATCGCTTTGTAATGTTATGCTTCCATCTACTGCTTGCAATGCTGCCTATCTTTGTGTCATCGGCAAACTTGGATATGTGGCTCTCTATCCCATCATCTAAGTCATTAATATATCTTAGGTGAATAGTTGAAGGCCCAACACAGATACCCGTCACATCCAGCCAATTAGAGGGCCTGCCGATTATCCCTACTTTCTGTCTCCTGCCGCTCAACCAATTTCCTAATCAGGTTAATAATAGTTCAAGCCTTCAACTTTAGCAAGCAGTGTCTTATGAGGGATTTTATCAAATGCCTTGTGGAAGTCCACATAAATAACATCTATAGACATTCCCCTGTTCACTACTTTAGTCATCTCTTCAAAAAATTCGACCTAGTTTGTCAGGCATGACCTGCCCTTTACAACTCCGTGCTGGCTCTCTCTTCAAAGTGTTCAGTCACTCCATCCTTAATTATAGACTCTAGTCATTTCCTGACAACAGATGTTCAGCTAAATGGTCTATAATTCTCTGGTTTCCCTCCCTCACCTTTCTTAAATAGCAAAGTTACATGTACAATTTTCCAATCAAAAGGAACAGTTCCCAAATCAAGAGAACTTTAAAGCTTATAGTTAGGGCATTTGCAATGTTCTCACCTCATTCCTTTAAAACACTGGGATGGATGCTTTGTACGCTTTTTCTTCTAGTTTTATGTTGTCCTTACCTCTTTAGTTGTCCATGGCTGTTTTTTTGGCAAATAGAGTTCTTGCCCCTTAGGGGTATAAACTGATTCTGTATCACATTAAATTATTTTTTTGAACACCTCCCACTGATCATCTGCCATTTTACCGATGAACTGATTTGCCCAGTTTACTGTGAGCAGTCTCTGCCTCATCACATTGAAGTCGGCCTTACCCAACTCTAGAATCTCAGTTGCTGTTTCATGTTTCTCCCTTTCAAACAGTATGTTGAACTCGATCATATTATGATCACGATTAGATAAATGTCTGTGCACTGCTCGGCAGTTAACTAAATCAGACGTATTAGTCATTACTAAATCTTAAGTGGCATACCCCCTTGTAGTAATCTCAGGATTGCTACCAGTGCCACGTGCTAGTCAGAGTAGGAATCGCAGGACAGCTCAGATGAATACGTGGCTTGAGGATTGGTACAGGGAGGGATTCAAATTCCTGGGACATTGGAACCGGTTCTGGGGGAGGTTGGACCATTACAAACCGGATGGTCTGCACCTGGGCAGGACCGGAACCAATGTCCTAGGCGGGGTGCTTGCTAGTGCTGTTGCAGAGGAGTTAAACTAATATGGCAGGGGGATGGAAACCCATGCAGGGAGGCAGAGGGAAGTAGAATGGAGACGGAAGCAAATGATAGAAAGAAGAAAAGTAAAAGTGGAGTGCAGAGAAACCCATGGCAAAAATCAAAAAGGACCACATTACAGATTACAGCAAAATTCCAAAAGGGCAAAGTGTATTAAAAAGACAAACCTGAAGGCTCTGTGCCTCAATGTGAGGCGTATTCATAATAAGGTGAACAAATTAACTGCACAAACAGCATTAATGAATATGATATCATTGGAATCACGGCGACATGGCTCCAGGGTGACCAAGGCTGGGAACTCAGCATCCAGGGGTATTCAACATTCAGGAATGATAGACAGAAAGGAAAAGGAGGTGGGATAGCGTTGCTGGTTAAAGAAGAAATTAACATAATAGTAAGGAAGGACATTAGCTTGGATGATGTGAAATCTGTATGGATGGAGCTGCGGAATACCAAGGGGCAGAAAACGCTAGTGGGAGTTGTGTACAGACCACCAAACAGTAGTAGTGAGGTTGGGGACAGAATCAAACAAGAAATTTGGGACGCATGCAATAAAGGTTATAATGGGCGACTTTAATCTACATATAGATTGGGAAAACCAAACTGGTAGCAATACGATGGAGGAGGATTTCCTGGAGTGTACTAGGGATGGTTTTCTAGACCAATATGTCGAGGAATCAACTAGAGGTGATGTGTAATGAGAAAGGACTAATTAGCAATCTTGCTGTGCGAGGCCCCTTGGGGAAGAGTGACCATAATATGGTAGAATTCTTTATTAAGATGGAGAGTGACACAGTTAATTCAGAGACTTAGGGTCCTGAACTTAACGAAAGGTAACTTCGATGGTTTGAGACATGAATTGGCTCGAATAGACTGGCAAGTGATACTTAAAGGATTGACAGGTAATAGGTAATGGTAAACATTTAAAGATCACATGGCTGAATTTCAACAATTGTACATCGCTGTCTGGAGTAAAAGTAAAACGGGGAAGGTGGCTCAACCGTGGCTAACAAGGGAAATTAAGGATAGTGTTAAATCCAAGGAAGACGCATATAAATTGGCCAGAAAAAGCATCAAACCTGAGGACTGGGAGAACTTTAGAATTCAACAGAGGAGGACTAAGGGTTTAATTAGGAGGGGGAAATTAGAGTATGAGAGGAAGCTTGCCGGGAACATAAAAACTGACTACAAAAGCTTCTATAGATATGTGATGAGAAAAAGATTCGTGAAGACAAACGTAGGTCCTTGTAGTCAGATTCAGGTGAATTTATAATGGGGGACAAAGAAATGGCAGACCAGTTGAACAAATACTTTGGTTCTGTCTTCAAGAAGGAAGACACAAATAACCTTCTGGAAGTACCAGGGGACCGAGGGTCTAGTGAGAAGGAGGAACTGAAGGAAATCCTTATTAGGCGGAAAATTGTGTTGGGGAAATTGATGGGATTGAAGGCCGATAAATCCCCGGGGTCTGATTGTCTGCATCCCAGAGTACTTAAGGAAGTGGCCCTAGAAATAGTGAATGCATTGGTGATCATTTTCCAACAGTCTATCGACTCTCGATCAGTTCCTATGGACTGGAAGGTAGCTAACGTAACACCACTTTTTAAAAAAGGAGAGAGAAAACGAGTAATTATAGACCGGTTAGCCTGACATCAGTAGTGTGGAAAATGTTGGAATCAATTATTAAAGATGAAAGAACAGCGCATTTGGAAAGCAGTGACAGGATCGGTCCAAGTCAACATGGATTTATGAAAGGGAAGTCATGCTTGACAAATCTTCTGGAATTTTTTGAGGATGTAACTAGTAGAGTGGACAAGGGAGAACCAGTGGATGTGGTATTTTGGGACTTTCAAAAGGCTTTTGACAAGGTCCCAGACAAGAGATTGGTGCAAAATCAAAGCACATGGTATTGGAGGTAATGTATTGACATGGATAGAGAACTGGTTGGCAGACAGGAAGCAGAGAGTCGGGATAAACGGGTCCTTTTCAGAATGGCAGGCAGTGACTGGTGGGGTGCTGCAGGGCTCAGTGCTGGGACCCCAGCTCTTTACAATATACATTAATGATTTAGATGAAGGAATTGAGTGTAATATCTCCAAGTTTGCAGATGACACTAAACTGGGTGACAGTGTGAGCTGTGAGGAGGATGCTAAGAGGCTGCAGGTTGACTTGGACAGGTTAGGTGAGTGGGCAAATACATGGCAGATGCAGTATAATATGGATAAATATGAGGTTATCCACTTTGGTGACAAAAACACGAGGGCAGAATATTATCTGAATGGCGGCAGATTAGGAAAAGGGGAGATGCAATGAGACCTGGGTGTCATGGTTCTTCAGTCATTGAAAGTTGGCATGCAGGTACAGCAGGCGGTGAAGAAGACAAATGGTATGTTGGCCTTCATAGCTAGAGGATTTGAGTATAGGAGCAGGGAGGTCTTACTGCAGTTGTACAGAGCCTTGGTGAGGCCTCATCTGGAATAGTGTGTTCAGTTTTGTTCTCCTAATCTGAGGAAGGACGTTCTTGTTGAAGGGAGTGCAGCGAAAGTTCACCAGACTGATTCCCGGGATAGCTGGACTGACATATGAAGAGAGACTGGATCAACTGGGCCTTTATACACTGGAGTTCAGAAGAATGAGAGGGGATCTCATGGAAACATATAAGATTCTGACGGGACTGGACTGGTTAGATACGGAAAGAATGTTCCCGACGTTGAGGAAGTCCAGGACCAGGGCACACAGTCTTAGGATAAAGGACAAGCCATTTAGGACTGAGATGAGGAGAAACTTCTTCACTCAGAGAGTTGTTAACCTGTCGAATTCCCTACCACAGAGAGTTGTTGATGCCAGTGCATTGGATATATTCAAGAGGGAGTAAGATATGGCCCTTACGGCTAAAGATATTGAGGGGTATGGAGAGAAAGCAGGAAAGGGGTACTGAGGGAATGATCAGCCATGATCTTATTGAATGGTGGTGCAGGCTCGAAGGGCCGAATGGCCTAGTCCTGCACCTATTTTCTATGTTTCTATGTTGCTGTGTTGGTGCTCGGACATATTGTTATGGAAAACTATCCTGAAATTCACTACCTTTCTGCTAGGTGCCAGTTTTCTTCTCCCACTCTCCACGAAAGTGAAAATTCCCCATTATAACCGCTCTACCTTTGCTACATGCTTGCCTAATCTCTGTATTTATACATTCTACCACTTCACAGCTGCTACCGGGTGGTCTATACACAACTCCCACTACAATCACAAATCTTATTCTATTTCTTAAGTCTACCTATAAAGTCACCAATGCCTGCTTGTCTCTTGTTATATTTTCTCTGAAATTTATGGAATGTGTCCGTGCCGGCCCACAAAGAGCTACCCAGCCTAATCCCACTTTCCAGCTCTTGGTCCATAGCTTTGAACGTTCTGGCACTTCAAGTGCACATCCAAGTATTTTTTAAATTGAGGAGCATTTCTGCCTCTATTACCCTTTCAGAAAGTGAGTTCCATGCCCCTACCACCCTCTGGGTGAAAAGAGTTCTCCTCAATTCCCCTCAAATCCATCTACCCATTGCTTTAAATCGAACCCCTCAGGTTATTGGTGTATCTACTTTCAGTTATGCTAAACCCCTTAATACTTCCTCTCTCACGATGTTTATCTCATCTAATATTTATCACTCCTCCTACTTAACTACATTTCTGCATCATCCCTCTCTTTTGTGAAGAAAAGTATTCATTAAGAAACATACCCATCTCGTCCGCCTCCACCCACAAGCTGCCTTTTTGGTCTCTAAGAGCCCCTCCTCTTTCTTCAGTTATCCTCTTGCTCCTTATGCATGCTCCACATACACTCCCGATTCTCTCGCATTCACACTCTGTCCCCTCATCCCCATTCGATCAGCATCACTACTCCATTTAGTCACATTCATTGCCCCCCACGAGACCCCAAAGATATTTGTTTAACATAGAAACATAGAAACATAGAAAATAGTGCATGAGTAGGCCATTCGGCCCTTCGAGCCTGCAGCACCATTCAATAACATCATGGCTGATCATTCCCTCAGTACCCCTTTCCTGCTTTCTCTCCATACCCCTTGATCCCTTTAGCGGTAAGGGCCATATCTAAACTCCCTCGTGAATATATCTAACAAACTGGCATCAACAACTCTCTGCGGTAGAGAATTCCACAGGTTAACAACTCTCTGAGTGAAGAAGTTTCTCCTCATCTCGGTCCTAAATGGCTTACCCCTTATTCTTAAACTGTGTTCCCTGGTTCTGGACTTCCCCAACATCGGGAACATTCTTCCTGCATCTAACCTGTCCAGTCAGAATTGTATATGCTTCTATGACATCCCCTCTCATTCTTCTAAACTCCAGTGTATAAAGGCCAAGTTGATCCAGTCTTTCCTCATACGTCAGTCCTGCCATTCCGGGAATCATTCTGGTGAACCTTCGCTGCACTCCTTCAAAAGCAAGAACGTCCTTCCTCAGATAAGGAGACCAAAACTGAACACAATATTCCAGGTAAGGCCTCGCCAAGGCCCTGTACAACTGCAGTAAGACCTCCCTGTTCCTATACTCCCCTAGCTATGAAGGCCAACATACCATTTGCCTTCTTTACCGCCTGCTGTACCTGTATGCCTTTCAATGACTGATGAACCATGACACCCAGGTCTCGTTGCACCTCCCCTTTTCCTAATCTGCCGCCATTCAGATAATATTCTGCCCTCGTGTTTTTGCCACCAAAGTGGATAACCTCACATTTATCCACATTATATTGCATCTGCCATTCATTTGCCCACTCACTTAACCTGTCCAAGTCACCCTGCAGCCTCTTAGCGTCCTCCTCGCAGCTCACACCGTCACCCAGCTTAGTGTCATCTGCAAACTTGGAGATATTACATTAATGATTTAGATGAAGGAATTAAGTGTATGTTGTAAATAACTGGGGCCCCAGCACTGAGCCATGCAGCACCCCACTAGTCACTGCCTGCCATTCTGAAAAGGACCCGTTTATCCCGACTCTCTGCTTCCTGTCTGCCAACCAGTGCTCTATCCACATCAATACATTACCCCAATACTATGTGCTTTAATTTTGAACACCAATCTCTTGTGTGGGACCTTGTCAAAAGCCGCACGCTGATCTATAGCAAGATGTGACTTGAGAACTTGGGAGTGGGTGGCGAAGATTCCCAAGTGAGAAATCGCTGGAGGTTGGTGGCAGAGGAGAATTGGGAGGCTGCTGTAAGACCAATGGAGAGCCATCCCATGACAGGAAGAATTGACAGATCTGGAGGGAGAGGAAGGCAAGAATGTGATTGGGCTGAGGTGTTCGATATTATTTTTTGATATATTATAATAACGTCTGCATCGGTATGATGCAGCCATTCAGAGAAATGGTACAGAACAATTATCAATTCAACACAAATTAATCAGTTGCTTTCCCTTATCATCATCATAGGCAGTCCCTTGAAATTGAGGAAGACTTGCTTCCACTCTAAAAGTGAGTTCTCAGGTGACTGTACAGTCCAATACGGGAATTACACTCTCTGCCACAGGTGGGACAGACAGTGGTTGAAGGAAAGGGTGGGTGGGGAGTCTGGTTTGCCGCACGCTCTTTCCGCTGCCTGCGCTCGATTTCTGCATGCTCCCGGCGTTGAGACTCGAGGTGCTCAGCACCCTCGCGATGCTCATCCTCCACTTAGGGCGATCTTTGGCCAGGGACCCCCAGATGTCGGTGGGGATGTTGCACTTTATCAGGGAGGCTTTGAGGGTGTCCCTGTCACGTTTCCTCTGCCCACCTGGGGCTTGCTTGTTGTGTGGGAGTTCCGAGCAGAACGATTATTTTGGGAGTCTCATGTCTGGCATGCGAACTATGTGGCCTGCCCAATGGAGCTGGTCGAGTGTGGTCAGTGCTTCAATGCTGGGGATGTTCGCCTGATCGAGAACACTGACGTTGGTGCGCATGTCCTCCCAGGGGATTTGCAGGATCTTGCGTAGACATTGTTGTACATTCCTGTCTGGCGTAAAAATAAAAAGGGAAGGTGGCTCAACCGTGGCTATCAAGGGAAATCAGGGATAGTATTAAAGCCAAGGAAGTGGCATACAAATTGGCCAGAAATAGCAGCGAACCCGGTGCCTTGGAGAAATTTAGAACTCAGCAGAGGAGGACAAAGGGTTTGATTAGGGCAGGGAAAATGGAGTACGAGAAGAAGCTTGCAGGGAACATTAAGACGGATTGCAAAAGTTTCTATAGATATGTAAAGAGAAAAAGGTTAGTAAAGACAAACGTAGGTCCCCTGCAGTCAGAATCAGGGGAAGTCATAACGGGGAACAAAGAAATGGCAGACCAATTGAACAAGTACTTTGGTTCGGTATTCACTAAGGAGGACACTAACAACCTTCCGAATATAAAAGGGGTCAGAGGGTCTAGTAAGGAGGAGGAACTGAGGGAAATCCTTATTAGTCGGGAAATTGTGTTGGGGAAATTGACGGGATTGAAGACCGATAAATCCCCAGGGCCTGATGGACTGCATCCCAGAGTACTTAAGGAGGTGGCGTTGGAAATAGTGGATGCATTGACAGTCATTTTCCAACATTCCATGGACTCTTGATCAGTTCCTATCGAGTGGAGGGTAGCCAATGTAACCCCACTTTTTAAAAAAGGAGGGAGAGAGAAAACAGGGAATTATAGACCGGTCAGCCTGACATCGGTCGTGGGTAAAATGATGGAATCAATTCTTAAGGATGTCATAGCAGCGCATTTGGAAGGAGGTGACATGATAGGTCCAAGTCAGCATGGATTTGTGAAAGGGAAATCATGCTTGACAAATCTTCTGGAATTTTTTGAGGATGTTTCCAGTAGAGTGGACAAGGGAGAACCAGTTGATGTGGTATATTTGGACTTTCAGAAGGCTTTCGACAAGGTCCCATACAAGAGATTAATGTGCAAAGTTAAAGCACATGGGATTGGGGGTAGTGTGCTGACGTGGATTGAGAACTGGTTGTCAGACAGGAAGCAAAGAGTAGGAGTAAATGGGTACTTTTCAGAATGGCAGGCAGTGACTAGTGGGGTACCGCAAGGTTCAGTGCCGGGGCCCCAGCTGTTTACATTGTACATTAATGATTTAGACGAGGGGATTAAATGTAGTATCTCCAAATTTGCGGAGGACACTAAGTTGGGTGGCAGTGCGAGCTGCGAGGAGGATGCTATGAGGCTGCAGAGTGACTTGGATAGGTTAGGTGAGTGGGCAAATGCATGGCAGATGAAGTATAATGTGGATAAATGTGAGGTTATCCACTTTGGTGGTAAAAACTGAGAGACAGACTATTATCTGAATGGTGACAGATCAGGAAAAGGGGAGGTGCAATGAGACCTGGGTGTCATGGTACATCAGTCATTGAAGGTTAGCATGCAGGTACAGCAGGCGGTTAAGAAAGCAAATGGCATGTTGGCCTTCATAGCGAGGGGATTTGAATACAGGGGCAGGGAGGTGTTGCTACAGTTGTACAGGGCCTTGGTGAGGCCACATTTGGAGTATTGTGTACAGTTTTGGTCTCCTAACCTGAGGAAGGACATTCTTGCTATTGAGGGAGTGCAGCGAAGGTTCACCAGACTGATTCCCGGGATGGCGGGACTGACCTATCAAGAAAGACTGGATCAACTTTGCTTGTATTCACTGGAGTTCAGAAGAATGAGAGGGGACCTCATAGAAACGTTTAAAATTCTGATGGGTTTAGACAGGTTGGATGCAGGAAGAATGTTCTCAATGTTGGGGAAGTCCAGAACCAGGGGTCACAGTCTGAGGATAAGGGGCAAGCCATTTAGGACCGAGATGAGGAGGAATTTCTTCACCCAGAGAGTGGTGAACCTGTGGAATTCTCTACCACAGAAAGTTGTTGAGGCCAATTCACTAAATATATTCAAAAAGGAGTTAGATGTAGTCCTTACTACTAGGGGGATCAAGGGGTATGGCGAGAAAGCAGGAATGGGGTACTGAAGTTGCATGTTCAGCCATGAACTCATTGAATGGTGGTGCAGGCTAGAAAGGCCGAATGGCCTACTCCTGCACCTATTTTCTATGTTTCTATGTTTCTATGTTTCTATGTATTTCCCTTACGGACCTGTGTTCAATATGTCTTGCATTGAGGCTGTTCAAAATCATTGAACACATGATATTTAAAAGCCATAAGCTGCCTGAACTACAACTAACTGTGTGAAGGGAATTTAAAACCAAGCTGCAAAATGCAGATTTAAAAGGAGATCCATTTCACTTATGCCCAGGCTCCGTCATATTCATTTTCTCAATGGAAATTATTTTGCGAAAATTCAAGAAAGAAATGATTTGCATTAATCTTGGATAAAAACAGTGAAGGAGTGTATGCATTGAAAGAAAGAAAACAAATACTTACATTTATATAGCGCCTTTCACAACCACCGGACATTTCAAAGCGCTTTACAGCCAATGAAGTACTACAGCTTGTGCACTGTAAGACCAAGGGCTTTGGCATTGAGTGCATGTGTTCAATACTACTGCAATGTACAAAACACCAAGACTAATATTGTATAAAACTTATATATGCTGTTGCTTTTCCCTGACAGTTAACCTGTCTGGCACATATCGTATTCAAAATGTTCATGTGCAGTGACTTAACATGTCAACTTCGGGGTGGACTGGAGGAGTGCATGTGTTCCTTGGAGGCTTTAGCTGTTGATTAAATATTATGCTCCTATTTATGATAGGTACCTGGGAACCATAAAAGCCTATTGCGTTTCTTGCATTGAATCGCTGCCATTGATTGAGTTTTCCACCACTGAATAATTGTGGTCCTGAACCTGGTGGAAGCTAAGTTCCGCCCGAAGGACCACTGAGATCCTGACGGTATTTTGGGTGGAAGTTTCTTGAAAATGTCCTGGAAAGACCGCCCGGCGGGAAAAAAGCGACTTACGCCCTGAATCTGGGAGGCAGCAGGCAGGAGCTCCCAATCTCGGCGGCAAATGCAATCCACGGCAAAGTAGCTCCGAGGATTGAGTAGGGCCCAGGGAGGGGGGAACTGATAAAAAAAAAAATTACAAAAAATAAAAAAAAACACAGAAAAACCTTCAGGGGACCCCATCGACCTGAATCGCTGAGAAAAAAATAAAGAAATGAAGTTTACTGACCTTTTTTTGCAAGTCTTCTTACTTATCGTTGAGGGTAGACCTGCCTCCATGCGGCAGTCCTTCCACCTGCTGCAGCGGACTCCCGCCTGGACCAAACTGGCAGCTCGGTGGGCGGGAGGACACTTACACGCATTGCACGGCAACGGATGTCAGTGGGCAGTCCCCAGCGGTCTTCTCTCCCCGCCGGCGGGAGGCCTCCACCAAACTTGCTTGGAGGGGAGACCGCCCAGAAAACTCGGCGGCAGCGGGCGGCGAGCGGGTGGTGAGCGGGCAGTCAGTGGGCGGTGAGCGAGCGGCAGTGTGTGGTGAGCGGGCGGTGAGTGTGTGGTGAGCGGGCGGCAGTGTGTGGTGAGCGGGCGGTCAGTGGGCGGTGAGCGAGCGGCAGTGTGTGGTGAGCGGGCGGTGAGTGGGCGGCGAGTGGTTGGCAGTGGGCGGCGAGCGGGTGGCAGCGGGCGGTGAGCGGGCCGCAGTGTGTGGTGAGCGGGCGGTGAGTGTGTGGTGAGCGGGCGGCAGTGTGTGGTGAGCGGGCGGTGAGTGTGTGGTGAGCGGGCGGCAGTGTGTGGTGAGCGGGCGGTGAGTGTGTGGTGAGCTGGCGGCAGTTTGTGGTGAGTGGGCGGTGAGCGGGTGGCAGTGTGTGGTAAGCGGGCGATCAGTGGACGGTCAGCGGGCGGCAGTGTGTGGTGAGCGGGCGGAGAGTGGGCGGTGAGCGGGCGGCGAGTGGGTGGCAGTGTGTGGTGAGCGGGCGGAGAGCGGGCGGTGAGGGGGCGGCAGTGTGTGGTGAGCGGGCGGTGAGTGTGTGGTGAGCTGGCGGCAGTGTGTGGTGAGCGGGCAGAGAGCAGGCGGTGAGGGGGCGGCAGTGTGTGGTGAGCGGGCGGCAGTGTGTGGTGAGTGTGCGGTGAGCGGGCGGCAGTGTGGTGAGTGGGCGGTGAGTGTGTGGTGAGCTGGTGGCAGTGTGTGGTGAGCGGGCGGAGAGCGGGCGGTGAGCAGGCGGCAGTGTGTGGTCAGTGGGCGGTGAGCGGGTGGCAGTGTGCGGTGAGCGGGTGGTGAGCGGGCGGTGAGCAGGTGGCAGTGTGTGGTGAGCGGGCGGTGAGCAGGCGGCAGTGTGTGGTGAGCGGGCGGTGAGTGGGCGGTGAGCAGGCGGTGAGCAGGCGGCAGTGTGTGGTGAGCGGGCGGTGAGCAGGCGGCAGTGTGTGGTGAGCGGGCGGTGAGCAGGCGGCAGTGTGTGGTGAGCGGGCGGTGAGCAGGCGGCAGTGTGTGGTGAGCGGGCGGTGAGTGGGCGGTGAGCAGGCGGTGAGCGGGCGGCAGTGTGTGGTGAGTGGGCGGTGAGCGGGCGGTGAGCAGGCGGCAGTGTGTGGTGAATGGGCGGTGAGCAGGCGGCAGTGTGTGGTGAGCGGGCGGTGAGCAGGCGGCAGTGTGTGGTGAGCGGGCAGTGAGTAGGCGGTGAGCAGGCGGCAGTGTGTGGTGAGCGGGCGGCAGTGTTTGGTGAGCGGGCGGTGAGTGGGCGGTGAGCGGGTGGTGAGCAGGCGGCAGTGTGTGGTGAGTGGGCGGTGAGCAGGCGGCAGTGTGTGGTGAGCGGGCGGTGAGCGGGCGGTGAGCGGGCGGCAGTGTGTGGTGAGCGGGCGGTGAGCGGGCGGTGAGCGGGCGGCAGTGTGTGGTGAGCGGGCGGTGAGTGGGCGGTGAGCGGGTGATGAGCAGGCGGCAGTGTGTGGTGAGTGGGCGGTGAGCAGGCGGCAGTGTGTGGTGAGCGGGCGGCAGTGTGTGGTGAGTGGGCGGTGAGCAGGCAGCAGTGTGTGGTGAGCGGGCGGTGAGCGGGCGGCAGTGTGTGGTGAGCGGGCGGTGAGTGGGCGGTGAGCAGGCGGCAGTGTGTGGTGAGTGGGCGGTGAGCGGACGGTGAGCTGGCGGCAGTGTGTGGTGAGCGGGCGGTGAGCGGGCGGTGAGTGGGCGGCAGTGTGTGGTGAGCGGGCGGCAGTGTGTGGTGAGTGGGCGGTGAGCTGGCGGCAGTGTGTGGTGAGTGGGCGGTGAGCGGGCGGCAGTGTGTGGTGAGTGGGCGGTGAGCGGGCGGCAGTGTGTGGTGAGTGGGCGGTGAGCGGACGGTGAGCTGGCGGCAGTGTGCGGTGAGCGGACGGTGAGCTGGCGGCAGTGTGTGGTGAGCGGGCGGTGAGCGGGCGGCAGTGTGTGGTGAGCGGGCGGCAGTGTGTGGTGAGCGGTCGGTGAGTGGGCGATGAGCGGGCGGTGAGCAGGCGGCAGTGTGTGGTGAGTGGGCGGTGAGCAGGCGGCAATGTGTGGTGAGCGGGCGGTGAGTGGGCGGTGAGCGGGCGGCAGTGTGTGGTGAGTGGGCGGTGAGCGGACGGTGAGCTGGCGGCAGTGTGTGGTGAGCGGGCGGTGAGCAGGCGGCAGTGTGTGGTGAGCGGGCGGTGAGCAGGCGGCAGTGTGTGGTGAGCGGGCGGTGAGCAGGCGGCAGTGTGTGGTGAGCGGGCGGTGAGTGGGCGGTGAGCAGGCGGTGAGCGGGCGGCAGTGTGTGGTGAGTGGGCGGTGAGTGGGCGGTGAGCAGGCGGCAGTGTGTGGTGATTGGGCGGTGAGCAGGCGGCATAGTGTGGTGAGCGGGCGGTGAGCAGGCGGCAGTGTGTGGTGAGCGGGCAGTGAGTAGGCGGTGAGCAGGCGGCAGTGTGTGGTGAGCGGGCGGCAGTGTTTGTTGAGCGGGCGGTGAGTGGGCGGTGAGCGGGTGGTGAGCAGGCGGCAGTGTGTGGTGAGTGGGCGGTGCGCAGGCGGCAGTGTGTGGTGAGCGGGCGGTGAGCGGGCGGTGAGCGGGCGGCAGTGTGTGGTGAGCGGGCGGTGAGCAGGCGGTGAGCGGGCGGCAGTGTGTGGTGAGCGGGCGGTGAGCGGGTGATGAGCAGGCGGCAGTGTGTGGTGAGTGGGCGGTGAGCAGGCGGCAGTGTGTGGTGAGCGGGCGGCAGTGTGTGGTGAGTGGGCAGTGAGCGGGCGGCAGTGTGTGGTGAGCGGGCGGTGAGTGGGCGGTGAGCAGGCGGCAGTGTGTGGTGAGTGGGCGCTGAGCGGACGGTGAGTTGGCGGCAGTGTGTGGTGAGCGGGCGGTGAGCGGGCGGTGAGTGGGCGGCAGTGTGTGGTGAGCGGGCGGCAGTGTGTGGTGAGTGGGCGGTGAGCTGGCGGCAGTGTGTGGTGAGTGGGCGGTGAGCGGGCGGCAGTGTGTGGTGAGTGGGCGGTGAGCGGGCGGCAGTGTGTGGTGAGTGGGCGGTGAGCGGACGGTGACCTGGCGGCAGTGTGCGGTGAGCGGACGGTGAGCTGGCGGCAGTGTGTGGTGAGCGGGCGGTGAGCGGGCGGCAGTGTGTGGTGAGCGGACGGCAGTGTGTGGTGAGCGGTCGGTGAGTGGGCGATGAGCGGGCGGTGAGCAGGCGGCAGTGTGTGGTGAGTGGGCGGTGAGCAGGCGGCAATGTGTGGTGAGCGGGCGGTGAGCGGGCGGTGAGCAGGCGGCAGTGTGTGGTGAGCGGGCGGTGAGTGGGCGGTGAGCGGGCGGCAGTGTGTGGTGAGTGGGCGGTGAGCGGGCGGCAGTGTGTGGTGAGTGGGCGGTGAGCGGGCGGCAGTGTGTGGTGAGTGGGCGGTGAGCGGACGGTGAGCTGGCGGCAGTGTGCGGTGAGCGGACGGTGAGCTGGCGGCAGTGTGTGGTGAGCGGGCGGTGAGCGGGCGGCAGTGTGTGGTGAGCGGGCGGCAGTGTGTGGTGAGCGGTCGGTGAGTGGGCGATGAGCGGGCGGTGAGCAGGCGGCAGTGTGTGGTGAGTGGGCGGTGAGCAGGCGGCAGTGTGTGGTGAGCGGGCGGTGAGCAGGCGGCAGTGTGTGGTGAGTGGGCGGTGAGCGGGCGGCAGTGTGTGGTGAGTGGGCGGTGAGCGGACGGTGAGCTGGCGGCAGTGTGTGGTGAGCGGGCGGTGAGCAGGCGGCAGTGTGTGGTGAGCGGGCGGTGAGCAGGCGGCAGTGTGTGGTGAGCGGGCGGTGAGTGGGCGGTGAGCAGGCGGCAATGTGTGGTGAGTGGGCGGTGAGCGGACGGTGAGCTGGCGGCAGTGTGTGGTGAGCGGGCGGTGAGCAGGCAGCAGTGTGTGGTGAGCGGGCGGTGAGCAGGCGGCAGTGTGTGGTGAGCGGGCGGTGAGTGGGCGGTGAGCAGGCGGCAATGTGTGGTGAGCGGGCGGTGAGTGGGCGGTGAGCTGGCGGCAGTGTGTGGTGAGTGGGCGGTGAGCGGACGGTGAGCTGGCGGCAGTGTGTGGTGAGCGGGCGGTGAGCAGGCGGCAGTGTGTGGTGAGCGGGCAGTGAGTAGGCGGTGAGCAGGCGGCAGTGTGTGGTGAGCGGGCGGCAGTGTTTGGTGAGCGGGCGGTGAGTGGGCGGTGAGCGGGTGGTGAGCAGGCGGCAGTGTGTGGTGAGTGGGCGGTGAGCAGGCGGCAGTGTGTGGTGAGCGGGCGGTGAGCGGGCGGTGAGCGGGCGGCAGTGTGTGGTGAGCGGGCGGTGAGCGGGCGGCAGTGTGTGGTGAGCGGGCGGTGAGCGGGTGATGAGCAGGCGGCAGTGTGTGGTGAGTGGGCGGTGAGCAGGCGGCAGTGTGTGGTGAGCGGGCGGCAGTGTGTGGTGAGTGGGCGGTGAGCGGGCGGCAGTGTGTGGTGAGCGGGCGGTGAGTGGGCGGTGAGCAGGCGGCAGTGTGTGGTGAGTGGGCGCTGAGCGGACGGTGAGCTGGCGGCAGTGTGTGGTGAGCGGGCGGTGAGTGGGCGGCAGTGTGTGGTGAGCGGGCGGCAGTGTGTGGTGAGTGGGCGGTGAGCTGGCGGCAGTGTGTGGTGAGCGGGCGGTGAGCGGGCGGCAGTGTGTGGTGAGTGGGCGGTGAGCGGGCGGCAGTGTGTGGTGAGTGGGCGGTGAGCGGACGGTGAGCTGGCGGCAGTGTGCGGTGAGCGGACGGTGAGCAGGCGGCAGTGTGTGGTGAGCGGGCGGTGAGCGGGCGGCAGTGTGTGGTGAGCGGGCGGCAGTGTGTGGTGAGCGGGCGGTGAGTGGGCGATGAGCGGGCGGTGAGCAGGCGGCAGTGTGTGGTGAGTGGGCGGTGAGCAGGCGGCAATGTGTGGTGAGCGGGCGGTGAGCGGGCGGTGAGCAGGCGGCAGTGTGTGGTGAGCGGGCGGTGAGTGGGCGGTGAGCGGGCGGCAGTGTGTGGTGAGTGGGCGGTGAGCGGACGGTGAGCTGGCGGCAGTGTCTGGTGAGCGGGCGGTGAGCAGGCGGCAGTGTGTGGTGAGCGGGCGGTGAGCAGGCGGCAGTGTGTGGTGAGCGGGCGGTGAGTGGGCGGTGAGCAGGCGGCAATGTGTGGTGAGTGGGCGGTGAGCGGACGGTGAGCTGGCGGCAGTGTGTGGTGAGCGGGCGGTGAGCAGGCAGCAGTGTGTGGTGAGCGGGCGGTGAGCAGGCGGCAGTGTGTGGTGAGCGGGCGGTGAGTGGGCGGTGAGCAGGCGGCAATGTGTGGTGAGCGGGCGGTGAGTGGGCGGTGAGCTGGCGGCAGTGTGTGGTGAGTGGGCGGTGAGCGGACGGTGAGCTGGCGGCAGTGTGTGGTGAGCGGGCGGTGAGCAGGCGGCAGTGTGTGGTGAGCGGGCAGTGAGTAGGCGGTGAGCAGGCGGCAGTGTGTGGTGAGCGGGCGGCAGTGTTTGGTGAGCGGGCGGTGAGTGGGCGGTGAGCGGGTGGTGAGCAGGCGGCAGTGTGTGGTGAGTGGGCGGTGAGCAGGCGGCAGTGTGTGGTGAGCGGGCGGTGAGCGGGCGGTGAGCGGGCGGCAGTGTGTGGTGAGCGGGCGGTGAGCGGGCGGCAGTGTGTGGTGAGCGGGCGGTGAGCGGGTGATGAGCAGGCGGCAGTGTGTGGTGAGTGGGCGGTGAGCAGGCGGCAGTGTGTGGTGAGCGGGCGGCAGTGTGTGGTGAGTGGGCGGTGAGCGGGCGGCAGTGTGTGGTGAGCGGGCGGTGAGTGGGCGGTGAGCAGGCGGCAGTGTGTGGTGAGTGGGCGCTGAGCGGACGGTGAGCTGGCGGCAGTGTGTGGTGAGCGGGCGGTGAGTGGGCGGCAGTGTGTGGTGAGCGGGCGGCAGTGTGTGGTGAGTGGGCGGTGAGCTGGCGGCAGTGTGTGGTGAGCGGGCGGTGAGCGGGCGGCAGTGTGTGGTGAGTGGGCGGTGAGCGGGCGGCAGTGTGTGGTGAGTGGGCGGTGAGCGGACGGTGAGCTGGCGGCAGTGTGCGGTGAGCGGACGGTGAGCAGGCGGCAGTGTGTGGTGAGCGGGCGGTGAGCGGGCGGCAGTGTGTGGTGAGCGGGCGGCAGTGTGTGGTGAGCGGGCGGTGAGTGGGCGATGAGCGGGCGGTGAGCAGGCGGCAGTGTGTGGTGAGTGGGCGGTGAGCAGGCGGCAATGTGTGGTGAGCGGGCGGTGAGCGGGCGGTGAGCAGGCGGCAGTGTGTGGTGAGCGGGCGGTGAGTGGGCGGTGAGCGGGCGGCAGTGTGTGGTGAGTGGGCGGTGAGCGGACGGTGAGCTGGCGGCAGTGTCTGGTGAGCGGGCGGTGAGCGGGCGGTGAGCAGACGGCAGTGTGTGGTAAGCGGGCGGTGAGCGGGCGGCAGTGTGTGGTGAGTGGGCGGTGAGCGGACGGTGAGCTGGCGGCAGTGTCTGGTGAGCGGGCGGTGAGCAGGCGGCAGTGTGTGGTAAGCGGTCGGTGAGCGGGCGGCAGTGAGTGGTGATTGGGCGGTGAGCGGACGGTGAGCGGGCGGCAGTGTGTGGTGAGCGGGCGGTGAGCGGGCGGTGAGCGGGCGGCAGTGTGTGGTGAGCGGGCGGTGAGTGGGCGGTGAGCGGGTGATGAGCAGGCGGCAGTGTGTGGTGAGTGGGCGGTGAGCAGGCGGCAGTGTGTGGTGAGCGGGCGGCAGTGTGTGGTGAGTGGGCGGTGAGCAGGCAGCAGTGTGTGGTGAGCGGGCGGTGAGCGGGCGGCAGTGTGTGGTGAGCGGGCGGTGAGTGGGCGGTGAGCAGGCGGCAGTGTGTGGTGAGTGGGCGGTGAGCGGACGGTGAGCAGGCGGCAGTGTGTGGTGAGCGGGCAGTGAGTAGGCGGTGAGCAGGCGGCAGTGTGTGGTGAGCGGGCGGCAGTGTTTGGTGAGCGGGCGGTGAGTGGGCGGTGAGCGGGTGGTGAGCAGGCGGCAGTGTGTGGTGAGTGGGCGGTGAGCAGGCGGCAGTGTGTGGTGAGCGGGCGGTGAGCGGGCGGTGAGCGGGCGGCAGTGTGTGGTGAGCGGGCGGTGAGCGGGCGGCAGTGTGTGGTGAGCGGGCGGTGAGCGGGTGATGAGCAGGCGGCAGTGTGTGGTGAGTGGGCGGTGAGCAGGCGGCAGTGTGTGGTGAGCGGGCGGCAGTGTGTGGTGAGTGGGCGGTGAGCGGGCGGCAGTGTGTGGTGAGCGGGCGGTGAGTGGGCGGTGAGCAGGCGGCAGTGTGTGGTGAGTGGGCGCTGAGCGGACGGTGAGCTGGCGGCAGTGTGTGGTGAGCGGGCGGTGAGTGGACGGCAGTGTGTGGTGAGCGGGCGGCAGTGTGTGGTGAGTGGGCGGTGAGCTGGCGGCAGTGTGTGGTGAGCGGGCGGTGAGCGGGCGGCAGTGTGTGGTGAGTGGGCGGTGAGCGGGCGGCAGTGTGTGGTGAGTGGGCGGTGAGCGGACGGTGAGCTGGCGGCAGTGTGCGGTGAGCGGACGGTGAGCTGGCGGCAGTGTGTGGTGAGCGGGCGGTGAGCGGGCGGCAGTGTGTGGTGAGCGGGCGGCAGTGTGTGGTGAGCGGGCGGTGAGTGGGCGATGAGCGGGCGGTGAGCAGGCGGCAGTGTGTGGTGAGTGGGCGGTGAGCAGGCGGCAATGTGTGGTGAGCGGGCGGTGAGCGGGCGGTGAGCAGGCGGCAGTGTGTGGTGAGCGGGCGGTGAGTGGGCGGTGAGCGGGCGGCAGTGTGTGGTGAGTGGGCGGTGAGCGGACGGTGAGCTGGCGGCAGTGTCTGGTGAGCGGGCGGTGAGCGGGCGGTGAGCAGGCGGCAGTGTGTGGTAAGCGGGCGGTGAGCGGGCGGCAGTGTGTGGTGAGTGGGCGGTGAGCGGACGGTGAGCTGGCGGCAGTGTCTGGTGAGCGGGCGGTGAGCAGGCGGCAGTGTGTGGTAAGCGGGCGGTGAGCGGGCGGCAGTGTGTGGTGATTGGGCGGTGAGCGGACGGTGAGCGGGCGGCAGTGTGTGGTGAGCGGGCGGTGAGCGGGCGGTGAGCGGGCGGCAGTGTGTGGTGAGCGGGCGGTGAGTGGGCGGTGAGCGGGTGATGAGCAGGCGGCAGTGTGTGGTGAGTGGGCGGTGAGCAGGCGGCAGTGTGTGGTGAGCGGGCGGCAGTGTGTGGTGAGTGGGCGGTGAGCAGGCAGCAGTGTGTGGTGAGCGGGCGGTGAGCGGGCGGCAGTGTGTGGTGAGCGGGCGGTGAGTGGGCGGTGAGCAGGCGGCAGTGTGTGGTGAGTGGGCGGTGAGCGGACGGTGAGCTGGCGGCAGTGTGTGGTGAGCGGGCGGTGAGCGGGCGGTGAGTGGGCGGCAGTGTGTGGTGAGCGGGCGGCAGTGTGTGGTGAGTGGGCGGTGAGCTGGCGGCAGTGTGTGGTGAGTGGGCGGTGAGCGGGCGGCAGTGTGTGGTGAGTGGGCGGTGAGCGGGCGGCAGTGTGTGGTGAGTGGGCGGTGAGCGGACGGTGAGCTGGCGGCAGTGTGCGGTGAGCGGACGGTGAGCTGGCGGCAGTGTGTGGTGAGCGGGCGGTGAGCGGGCGGCAGTGTGTGGTGAGCGGGCGGCAGTGTGTGGTGAGCGGTCGGTGAGTGGGCGATGAGCGGGCGGTGAGCAGGCGGCAGTGTGTGGTGAGTGGGCGGTGAGCAGGCGGCAATGTGTGGTGAGCGGGCGGTGAGCGGGCGGTGAGCAGGCGGCAGTGTGTGGTGAGCGGGCGGTGAGTGGGCGGTGAGCGGGCGGCAGTGTGTGGTGAGTGGGCGGTGAGCGGACGGTGAGCTGGCGGCAGTGTGTGGTGAGCGGGCGGTGAGCAGGCGGCAGTGTGTGGTGAGCGGGCGGTGAGCAGGCGGCAGTGTGTGGTGAGCGGGCGGTGAGTGGGCGGTGAGCAGGCGGTGAGCGGGCGGCAGTGTGTGGTGAGTGGGCGGTGAGCGGGCGGTGAGCAGGCGGCAGTGTGTGGTGAGTGGGCGGTGAGCAGGCGGCAGTGTGTGGTGAGCGGGCGGTGAGCAGGCGGCAGTGTGTGGTGAGCGGGCGGTGAGTGGGCGGTGAGCAGGCGGTGAGCGGGCGGCAGTGTGTGGTGAGTGGGCGGTGAGCGGGCGGTGAGCAGGCGGCAGTGTGTGGTGAGTGGGCGGTGAGCAGGCGGCAGTGTGTGGTGAGCGGGCGGTGAGCAGGCGGCAGTGTGTGGTGAGCGGGCAGTGAGTAGGCGGTGAGCAGGCGGCAGTGTGTGGTGAGCGGGCGGCAGTGTTTGGTAAGCGGGCGGTGAGTGGGCGGTGAGCGGGTGGTGAGCAGGCGGCAGTGTGTGGTGAGTGGGCGGTGAGCAGGCGGCAGTGTGTGGTGAGCGGGCGGTGAGCGGGCGGTGAGCGGGCGGCAGTGTGTGGTGAGCGGGCGGTGAGCGGGCGGTGAGCGGGCGGCAGTGTGTGGTGAGCGGGCGGTGAGTGGGCGGTGAGTGGGCGGTGAGCAGGCGGCAGTGTGTGGTGAGTGGGCGGTGAGCAGGCGGCAGTGTGTGGTGAGCGGGCGGCAGTGTGTGGTGAGTGGGCGGTGAGCAGGCAGCAGTGTGTGGTGAGCGGGCGGTGAGCGGGCGGCAGTGTGTGGTGAGCGGGCGGTGAGTGGGCGGTGAGCAGGCGGCAGTGTGTGGTGAGTGGGCTGTGAGCGGACGGTGAGCTGGCGGCAGTGTGTGGTGAGCGGGCGGTGAGCGGGCGGTGAGTGGGCGGCAGTGTGTGGTGAGCGGGCGGCAGTGTGTGGTGAGTGGGCGGTGAGCTGGCGGCAGTGTGTGGTGAGTGGGCGGTGAGCGGGCGGCAGTGTGTGGTGAGTGGGCGGTGAGCGGGCGGCAGTGTGTGGTGAGTGGGCGGTGAGCGGACGGTGAGCTGGCGGCAGTGTGCGGTGAGCGGACGGTGAGCTGGCGGCAGTGTGTGGTGAGCGGGCAGTGAGTGGGCGATGAGCGGGCGGTGAGCAGGCGGCAGTGTGTGGTGAGTGGGCGGTGAGCAGGCGGCAATGTGTGGTGAGCGGGCGGTGAGCGGGCGGTGAGCAGGCGGCAGTGTGTGGTGAGCGGGCGGTGAGTGGGCGGTGAGCGGGCGGCAGTGTGTGGTGAGTGGGCGGTGAGCGGACGGTGAGCGGGCGGCAGTGTCTGGTGAGCGGGCGGTGAGCGGGCGATGAGCAGGCGGCAGTGTGTGGTAAGCGGGCGGTGAGCGGGCGGCAGTGTGTGGTGAGTGGGCGGTGAGCGGACGGTGAGCTGGCGGCAGTGTCTGGTGAGCGGGCGGTGAGCAGGCGGCAGTGTGTGGTAAGCGGGCGGTGAGCGGGCGGCAGTGTGTGGTGATTGGGCGGTGAGCGGACGGTGAGCTGGCGGCAGTGTCTGGTGAGCGGGCGGTGAGCAGGCGGCAGTGTGTGCTAAGTGGGCGGTGAGCGGGCGGCGGTGTGTGGTGAGCGGGCGGTGCGCGGGTGGTGAGGGGTGCCAGCGGGCGGTGAGCCGGCGGCAGTGTGTGGTGAGCGGGCGGTGAGTGGGCAGTCAGTGGGTGGTGACCGGGCGGTGAGGGGTGCCAGCAGGCGGTGAGTGGGCGGTCAGGGGTGCCAGCGGGTGGTGAGTGGGGGGTGAGTGGGCGGTGAGGGGTGCCAGCGGGCGGTGAGTGGGCGGTCAGTTGGTGGTGAGCGGGCAGTGAGTGGGCGGTCAGTGGGTGGTGAGCGGGCTGTGAGTGGGCGGTGAGGGGTGCCAGCGGGCGATGAGTGGGCGGGCATTGGGTGGTGAGCGGGCGGTCAGTGGGTGGTGGGCGGGCGGTGAGTGGGTGGTGAGTGGACGGTCAGTGGGTGGTGAGCGGGCGGTGAGCGGGTGGTGAGTGGGCGGTGAGTGGGCGGTGAGTGGGCGGTCAGTGGGTGGTGGGCGGGCGGTGAGTGGGTGGTGAGTGGGCGGTCAGTGGGTGGTGAGCGGGCGGTGAGTGGGCGGTGAGTGGGTGGTGGGCGGTCAGTGGGTGGTGAGCGGGCGGTGAGCGGGTGGTGAGTGGGCGGTGAGTGGGCGGTGAGTGGGCGGTCAGTGGGTGGTGGGCGGGCGGTGAGTGGGTGGTGAGTGGGCGGTCAGTGGGTGGTGAGCGGGCGGTGAGCGGGTGGTGAGCGGGCGGTGAGTGGGCGGTGAGTGGGTGGTGAGCGGGCGGTGAGTCCACCAACTTCGGCCCCTGTGTCTCTTGCATTCGGTCGCTGCTGTTGATTGGCGTTTGCTGGCACTGAATGATTGTGTTTGAAAACTTGAGACGAGCGGAACATCACGTTGAGACTAGGTCAACACCCTCATTGCAAGGATCAGCCCAGCCATGTGACTGACCCAGGGGATTATAAAGGGCGGTGAGACTAAGCAGCAGTACTGCTTAGGGTTATTCTCCATAGAGCAGAGAAGGTAAAGGGGAGATTTAATAGACACCGCGAGACACACAGTCAGAAGGCAGTGGGAGCAAATAGTTGAATTGTCAACCTTGCCCCAAGCACCTGGATGAAGTGCTGTAACTAGCTCAATGACCTCACACGAGTGGTCAAGGTCGGGGAATGCATCTTCAAATGCCATATCCCACCAACTGCACCTGTAGCCTCATACACTCCTAAAAGCACCATCATCATAGGCAGTCCCTCAAAATCGAGGAAGACTTGCTTCCACTCTAAAAGTGAGTTCTCAGGTGACTGAACAGTCCAATACAAGAATTACAGTCTCTGTCACAGATGGGACAGATAGTGGTTGGGGGAAAGGGTGGGTGGGACTGGTTTGCCGCACGCTCCTTCTGCTGCCTGCGCTTGTTTTCTGCAAACTCTCGGCGACGAGACTCGAGGTTCACAGCACCCTCCCGGATGCACTTCCTCCACTTAGGGCGGTCTTTGGCCAGGGACTCCCAGGTGTCGGTGGGGATGTTGCATTTTATCAAGGAGGCTTTGAGGGTGATCTTGAAACGTTTCCTCTGCCCACCTGGGGCTCGCTTGCCTTGTAGGAGTTCCACACCCCCCCATCACTCACTTACCAATAATCTCTGTCAATCACCACTCATACCTCACATTCACAGCCTCACCTCATCCTCACACACTTACCACTGCTGCAAGCCTCACACCCACATCTCACACCTTGCACACACTGCCAGCTGTTCAACTATAACAGACACATCACCCAAACACATTGCACCACACTCACTGACACACTTCTTTTTGTCTTGCAGAGTGAGCTGACTCAACCACAGGCAGCAATAGCTAACCGGCGGTGGAGGGACAAGCCTGCATATCCTCACCCAGCTGGAGGAGTCCGTACGCGACATCATTGGAGGGGCTGTCACTGAGGCCATAGCAATCGGCAAGGCTGAAACAGTCGAGGATGATGGATGATGGTATGCTCATACCTAATTCTCCTTCTCACATCCCACTTCCCCCTCATCTCACAACCTCTTCTCACTTACACGCTACTGATGGTGCACACCTTGCTTCCCCAACAACCACCCATCACCTCACCACAACCCTATCCTTGGGTATTTGAAAGGAGAAAGGCACAAGAACTACAACCTGGCCAACCAGTGCAGGAAGAGCGAGAGGAGAATGATCCCACCTCCATAGTGTGTGCAGTACCAGTTTCTGAGCTGGTGCCTGTGAGTGCCCAGAGACTCACCACGTGCAAATCCCACCTCCATGGTATGCGCAGTACCAGTTTCTGAGCTGGTGCCTGTGAGTGCCCAGAGACTCACCACGTGCAAATCCCACCTCCATGGTATGCGCAGTACCAGTTTCTGAGCTGGTGCCTGTGAGTGCCCAGAGACTCACCACGTGCAAATCCCACCTCCATAGTATGCGCAGTACCAGTTTCTGAGCTGGTGCCTGTGAGTGCCCAGAGACTCACCACGTGCAAATCCCACCTCCATAGTATGCGCAGTACCAGTTTCTGAGCTGGTGCCTGTGAGTGCCCAGAGACTCACCACGTGCAAATCCCACCTCCATAGTATGCGCAGTACCAGTTTCTGAGCTGGTGCCTGTGAGTGCCCAGAGACTCACCACGTGCAAATCCCACCTCCATAGTATGCGCAGTACCAGTTTCTGAGCTGGTGCCTGTGAGTGCCCAGAGACTCACCACGTGCAAATCCCACCTCCATAGTATGCGCAGTACCAGACACCGTCACTCGATCGCACACTCACAGGCACCAGCTCAGAAACTGGTACTGCGCATACTATGGAGGTGGGATCTGCACGTGGTGAGTATCTGGGCATGAGTGGGCTGCAGCCAGGCCAGGGGGAAAGGGTTGCGCAGATACCAGATCCCTGGTGGGCGAGGTCACACACGAGTTCTGCTGTAGAGAACTCAGATGAAGACTTCACTGGGCAGCCTAAAGAAGAAGGGTGATGGGCATGGGCAGAGAAATTCTTGGTGCATTGGCATGACTGCCAAAGTGCCTGCTGTCACTGTCAAGGAGCATGGAGGAGTCTGACACCAACTTTGCACAAGACTTTACGCAGAGCTTGGAGCCCATAATTTCCAGGATGGAGGGGATTGGCAACTCCATTAGTACACTTGTGGACCAATCATGATGCAGGGTGGGATGGTCAATGTCTCAGCTTCCATTGTAGCACAAGCGGAAGCCACCCTAACGTCTGACTACAGCGGTGGAAGCTCAGACTGAAGTCACGCAAGCTCAGCTTGTGGCATACAAGCTCAGACTGCAGCCATTGTGGCTGCGGTTACTACTGTGGAAAAAGGCTTGCAGGGTGTCATAGCAGTGCAGCAATCTGTCCTCCAATGGATTACTCGGATTGTTGAGGCGCCGCCCTGTGAAATGGCAGTGGCTCCGTGGATCACGAACCTGCTGTCCTCTCTCAGGATGACAGCATTCCTACTTCCACCCCTGTTATACATCAATGCCCTTGCTCTTGCCTGTCAGCCAGCCAGCTCAGACTGCTTTCGCCCATGGCGAGGTGGTGCAGCCCACAGCTGGGCCTTCTCGCACTAGGAAAGGCAAAGACAGACACTAAAGGAATGCACAAGGATGATAAGTTGAGTTTGTTATGTACTATTGGATTGACTGATTTATAAATGTGGTTTGGAATGTTTGATTTGTGGTGGTTTTCATTCCAGTATTGTGGCCAAGAGGATGCTGTGATGTTCCATGACAGAGAGATGCTAAGGTGGGGAAGTGTTGAGCAACGAAGATTTGGGCTTTCATTCCAGGAAACCGGAGCTTAATGATGCACTCATGGACAACCCGTCTGGAACATGGATGCGCAGGCTGCCTCCTAGCTTCCTCCTCCTGAGGTGGTCGTGGAACCCGTGGTGGCAAGGGCTGTGCCCTCATGGTGACCAAGTTGTGGAGGGTGCAGCAGACCACCACGAATGGGGACACCTGATCCTGCGAGTACTGCAGGGCCCCTCCCGAGAGATCAAGGCACCGGAACCATTGCTCAAGCACCCCGATGGTCTGCTTCATGATATCCCTCGTGGCAGCATGGCTGTCATTATATGAGTGCTGGCCACGAGTGGTGGGGTTGCGGAAGGGCGCCATCAGCCAGGTGTAGAGCGGATATCCCTGGTCACCTAGCAGCCCCACTTGGGTTTGACGTGGTGGCTGGAAGATTGCTGGCACAGCGGACTATCACGGGATGAGGGCATCGTGACTGCTGCCAGGATAGTGGGCATTTGCCAGCATGATGCGCTGGGCGTGGTCACACACCAACTACACATTAAGTGAGTGGTACATTTTGCGGTTACGGGACATCTCACCTCTGAGATGCGGGGCCTTCAAAGCCCTGTGTGTGGTCAATGGCACCCTGCACATGGGTAACTTGTGTTTACAGAGAAGACATTAGCGTCTTGGCGTAAAGAGCCTCTATGACCTCCTGGATGCAGTGATAGAAGACGAATTGCGAGATGTTTGCTATGTTGCCTGTTCGAGCCTGGAAGGGTCTCCTGGCCACACAATTCAGGGCCACGCTCACCTTGAGGGTCACTGACAGTGCCGCTGTCGCTCTGCTCTGAGGCTGCAGGTCTGGTTCCAAGAGGTAGCAGAGTTCCGTGACCACCTCCTTGGTGCAGTGGGGCCACCGAACACACTGCTCCTGGCTGAGGTGTAGGGGGGAGAAGTGCTCCAGGGTGATCCTAGGTGGGTAAGGCCTCCTGCTGGGAGCCCTCCTCCCCCTCCCTCTGCGAGCAGTTTGTCTCTTTGCTCCATCTTCCTGTTATGTTGCAGCGTGAGAGGGACTGCAACTAGAGCCCCCATGACAGAGAGCAAGTGGTGTATTCAGAGGACTTCCAGTAGCAGCCAACATGTCAATAGCACTCCCTGCGCACTTTAACAACTTCTGAAATCTCTTGTAGCAACCCAGTACTCCTGCAAACTCTGCAAGAGCCAGTACAAAAGCAATCAGCAACGTAGCTGTGGGTTGGATGTATCCCTTTGAGCAGCCCTGGGAGTGGGGGTGGGGTCCCTCGTGCAGGTGAATGCTTGTTCAGCTGTGCGTGTTTCGGAGAGGACGCTTAAAGGACCGGTGACGTCAAAAATGGCCTGCCTACATCTATCGTAGTATGAGAGTATGTGTCTGAGAGCAGTGGGTGATAGGGATCCAGGAACACTGGACGTACAAGAGGGCGAACTTCGCTGACCATGCTGCAAGTGGGCGGAAGCAATTAAAAAAAAACATTGCTGTTGACAGAGCAATGGGGTTGAATTTCACAGTAAAATAACTTTATCAAATCTTAAATGCACTCAAAGTACTTCAGGAACTTAAATCCCTTTCCAGCTCACAAGGTAAACCTCGTACCAGGACCCAGGACAGGTAAGGGACCAAAATGGAATGGACTCCAGGCTTGGCAATTACAAGAAGAGTGCATTTATGCAAGACTTTTGATATATTACATTGAGGATTGCCTGTTTTGATAAATCCTTTGCAGTTTCACATTTGTTCTGCATTCTGATCTGATTTGCTGCTGCTTCACTTTGAGCTGATTGGCAAAATATGACAGCAAAGATGCGAAGGAGAAATTGTAACGGAAAACTGACACAGAAATGTGTGACGTATTAATATATTACTAACAGATCTCTCATGGCATTGTCCTTGGTGAATCAGAGTTGTTACAAGAATAGAAGTGTTGTGCACAAGTAGTTTCAATTGTGGCACTGATTATTAGTAATGCGAAGGTCTTAAAATCTGGAACCACTGGGAAGGGGACTTGGGGTCTGGTGATACTCCAGGATCTTGTAGTATCTTTACGGGGCCCTCGGGTCTAGGAGTTCTAGGGTCTAGTTCTAACAGCACAGCAGAGAGCGATTCTGAGAACACAGGAGCAGGTTCATGTGCCTGGGAATACTGGGATCAGAGAATTGGGAGGGAGGTTCCAACATCTGGGAGCACTGCAGGCAGGTATGGCATTAGGGAGTTTTATCGTCGGTGTCTGAGAGCAGTGGATGATCGGGGTCCAGGAACACGGGACATACAATCTAGGAGATTGTGACCACTGAACAGCAATCCAAGAGAACTATTCTAGGGCCTGTCAGTATTGGGGGTGGTCCTGAGACAAAGCAGTATGTGGGACAGGGTCTAGTAGCCTTGTGATGAAATGGGGTCTAGGAGAATGGGCCAACCTTTAGAGCTATTAGAGGCTACCCATCCCACTGCATTCCCACCTATCAGACTCCTCCCTGACCTAGCCATGGCACCATATACTCCACATCAGATCGAAGGCATAAGGGCCATTCAGAAAATGTGAAACTTCTAAAACCTATTGTTGTAGGGCACTTTCAAAGGCAAAGGCATCTGCTGAATATATGTATGCATGTATGTATGTGTAAAATGGTAGCCAGATATAAAATGGCTGCCAAGGATTCCGCAAAGCACTAGGGGAATTCAGCTAACAGTTAGCTTGACTACATTTTTGGGTAGCTGATGACACTGCAGTTCTGTGTACAGGAACACTGGAAAGGGCAAGCTCAGCAGAACGTCCTTAATCGACAAACCACAGACAAGATGTCCTAGTAGAATACTGAACAAGGAAATTCCTGTGACTGTTTAAGGATAAGGAGGTTAGGCGCAAGCTGAACCCAAGGACAGTAGAGATAAGGGGGTCTGGAGAATATCACGAGGCCATGAATAAGCCTCAGCTAAAACATGAGATGATCACGCAGTCCCCTGGTGCCTGGGGGCCAATTCCATTGGCCCAGTGGAATCGATTTGTAATCGTTATGATTGAATTGTGTCCAGCCGACATAGGCTGAGTAATTGTAATGAACTATTGTAAAGCATAGAAATATCGATGAATTTCTTTGTTCGGTGGAGTGGAATGCCTGGAGTTGGACCAGAGGCTCTCTCCCTGCCGGCATAATAAAGGCCATTTTAGCGTTGGAACTGACCCAGAGTGTCGAGTGCTTCTTCCAGGAAAACATTTGCGCTAACAGTGGTGTCACGAACAGGATTTCCCGGAGTCACTGGACGCCCTTGAAAAAACATGGGTGAGTATAAAAAAATTTTAATTATAAAGGGTGTGGAAGGTGGAAGCCAGTTGATCGACATGAGGAGACGGTCTAATATCTCAAACGCCTAGCCTGAGCCTGAATTAAGAGGACTTTTGTCCCACATGACGGCCAGGAACTAAGTAGGCGTAGGGAACACACTTAGACTGTGGGATCGTAATACCGAGCGACACTTCCCGGACCCAGTAGTGTGATTTGAAAATATATCCCGGGGACCAGGCGGTGCACAACGACCAACGGAAACCAAACCTGTGAACAGGGTCAGACCAACAGACAAAACGGTGGTAGGTAGTCGTTAAGGAGGCATAGGGCACTGTGGGAATTGCTTAAACGCGTTTTAAGAATTGTATAAGTTTGTGTAATAGCAGAACATGTGACCTGACAGTAGCCAGGAGGCGGTCTACTACAAGTTAAGCTAGGTAGAAAGCGGACCTCTGTGAGTAGATTCCTAACGGTTCTAGTCCTACCCAGGAATGGCCAATAAAGCAAATAACCTCAAGTGGGGACCAGAAGGGTCCCTTATCTGCCACCTGGCGGAAAAACAAAATAAACTAATTGAGAAGATGATTAAGTCAGGATCCGCCAGCAAATCAGCGGGAATGGTGGGAGAAGGAAAAGAAAGATAACGATGAGAAAGACGTGGTCTTGATTCTTCGAGCCCACGTAAAATTAACAGAGGAAGTTAATCAATATGTAAGAAAGAAAAAAAAACCTGATAGTGATTATCTTAAGTGAAGTATGGATCCAAGAATAGAGCCAGCTAAACAATAAACTTTGTTGAATGAAAGGAGACTTTTGTGAATGTCTGTCCAGGAATGAGATAAAGAATGGAGAAGGGAAGCAGTAATGCCTTTTAAAAAAAGAAGCCTGTGTGGGTGTCTCGAGGCTGCAGGCTAGGGAAGTACGCTCCCATTTTTCCTTTGTGTAAAACCTTGACATGAAAGCTTCTAGCTCAGTAAAGAGATTTTTAAATAACAGATTGACAATACAATATTTGAATTGGGATTTTGAGATATTTCAGGTGATTCTCATTGATAAACATTTTGGTTGTATTGGAAAATCTTGGGTTTGGAAGCCTTTTTAATAAAAGTGCACATACTGTGTCAGAAGCTGAAGCTTAAAAAAGATGTAATTTATGAGATATAGTACCACAAAATTGAAGTTACAGAGCAAAAGATTAGAGTTTCTGATCAGCTTCTAAAACAGAAGTTTGGCAAAAAAAAACAGTATTGCCATATTTGACATTTTGTAATCCAACAATAAATACAAATTCTACAAAAGGGGAGCAGAAATTAGGATGGGAACAGTGAAGAGTTAATTTTGTTGTGAAGGTTTCAAGTACCACTGGTTAAGAAAAGGCAAAACAAAATGCGATACATTTAAAACAAAAAGTTAAATCTGATCTCTTTAAAAAAAAAGGTGTTTGTGATGGAAAAAGACATAACTTACTAAATACTAGTTGATATTGGCTGTGAAAAAGATATTGGTTTAATTGGAAAAAAAAATTGGAAGAGGTAAAAGACACTCTACATTGATAATGATTTAAAATTACGAGAAAGTTTCACTGCAGTTTGAAAATATTTCCAAAATGGACGTTGTTTATCAAGAAAAGTCCCGAACAGTCTAAACAAGCAGGAGCATTTTGAAAATAACGAGGAGAAAAGATCTAAGCTATGCGAACTCAGCACAGAAAGAAAAAACTGAGAATTAGAAAATCTTACTGAATTTTAAAATTGTTATAGAAAATGGAACTGGCACGGGACTTTAGATTTTGTGCTGAGAGAGAAATAAAACACAAGATTTGCCCAGTGAACGGGACCATAAAAACCCCCCGAAATGTTGGCATGTATACAGCTTGTGTGAAAATTGGATTTCAGTAAACAAAATAGCTATTAAAAATGTGTGGTCTCGTTTTAAATCAAAAAAAAATCTTTGGCAAGTACTTGAATGAGAAGTTAAGAAAAAAATTGGAGTTTAATCTAAAATGCTGTCTTTCGCGATGAGAAGAGTTTTATTATGACCACTTTACTAATGACTTCTACTGTTTTAACGGATTCCTAATCTCTAAGCAAGTTTTGAAGGCATAAAGATTTGGATGATTATGCAAAGTCATGTAATGACATCAGGCCTTCTTACAAACCTGTAAAGGAGTTAACCCTTTCCATTGACAGCTGTTTTATACTGGACATTACTAATTTGAATTTCTTAATAAAATAAAGACTCACCTGATAGACAGAGAAAATGGTGGGGTAGTCAGAATAAAAATAAAACAAACTAGTTGGTCAAGAGTTAAAAGCTAAGATAAACAGGCTGGAAGAGATTTTTTTTTAAACGGGACTAGACGGATAGTGCAGTGCGCAGCCATAGCACCATCACCTATGGCAATAGAGCCAATGTACCCCACGGTGGGTAGGTGTAGTCCACAAACCCAACCTAATAGTAAAGCAGACTGCGATGTTTGGAGGAATAGTGGTGGCATTGGTGTTGATTGGAGTTTGGATAATATTTAGGTGGGTCATCGTGCAGGCTCGAGCACAGCAGGCTCAAATGCAAAATTGACAGCAGCCCAGACAGGGACATGAAGTGATAGAGATGGTACGACTATAAAGAATATAGATAACCTAACCCTTGCCTCCGATTCCACAGAGTGACCGCGACACAAGTAGACCAGAACCTAACACCTGGTGACGACCAGGCTGTCTGTTTAAAATTTGCAGATAAAACACTCACCGAGGTGGGACCGCAGCGGCAACTTCGACTCTGGGGACTCATGATACTGGGAACCTTAAGGCCCACGCAAGCACTGGATAATACAGACAGATGACGAGAGATACAGCACACGCAGGAAAGACACAACTACATGAACTATGGGGTTTTGTTTACTTTGACTGATTGAATAGGCATTCCAAGGACTGGAGCAAGGACAGAACTTATTTTAACGCGTGGCTGCAAGTGAATCCGGATAAGAATGGAGTATGTGTACAATGCTCCACGGGTACAAGGAGCAGTTGCATTAGACGAAGGGAGGCCGGGGGGCCCGATGAATGTACCTTTGGAATAATTTTGCGCGCCTCCTGCCCAGCCACAACCGTTAGTCACCCACAAAAAGGGGGTGGGGCTGTGTGGATACTATAAGGAGGTAGAGGCTGCCGCAATATCGTTGTATGTATGCTTCTCACCCCCTCCGACAGCGCGCCCCATAAGAACCACCACACTGCCCATGGAATTGCCATGTCCAACAATTACAAGGGGACCGGAAAATGGGATCGTGCTGTCCAACGAGGGTGAACTATTGTATGATAATGTTAAGCATGAAATTGTGCCTGTCCTGATCAATATCTCAGGTGCCGGAATATTGTACCGAGCAGGCAAAAAAAATGTATAATGTATTAAGTAAAGTTGTAATGCAGCAGGCTGCCGATGCCATGGGTGCCAGTAGATTCTGAGGACAGGAGCCAGTTCATAGGACTAAGAGGGAAATAGTTAATGATGTTGCTACCGGTTTTAATGCCGGAACCTCCATAGTAAACTCACTGGATATACAAGGGCTAAATGAAAGGGTAGAGCAGCTTAAAGGGGTGATGAAGGGATTATTAGAACGGGCAGGGCGGAATCAGGAAGATCAAGCCGAACTAGGAAGAGAGGGTGCCGAAATCCAATTGGATGGCATCTCGGTACTGGAAGCTCACCCAAAAACAATCAATCACCTTATCGAGAGAGAGAAGATACCGCAAAACTTAGACAGGGGCAACTCTGTCACGCTTATGGCCTATGGATGGTGGGACAGATACGGCACAACCTCGATCAGATCCAAAAGGGGGAGTTGCCAGGCTGGATAGACAGCCCACATCTGGCTCAGTTGACCAAACTGAAGGGGACACTGGATAATTGTACTCTGAAGGGACTAACCAGATTATACCCAGTGATCCCAAACTGCCTAATGGGCAAAGCTGCCGGAGTGGGAATAGCCCTGATGATACCTATAGTCACACAAGACTCATGACCATTTCCCCTTTATCAACTGTAGAATATCGGGATCATACGGGAAAACACCTCCCTCCATTACTATCTGACCGCAGCCTCTGCTATCCGCAGAGACAACACACTCTATGGGATCTCCCTGACGGGATGCAAGCAGAGGAGTGACATTACAGTGTGCCCTCACCCGGTGGGACAGGGAGAACTAGACGAGTGTGGATTTAATCCAACCGATGGATGTGTATTGGAAATAGTACCTGCCCCCACACATTTTGCCAGAGCAGGTTACGGGGGCAAAGGGAAATACTGTGTCTCGACCGCGGCACATTCATATCGGTACAATGGCTTACAATGCCAGATCTCGCAATCAAACTTTTGCTTCACACCCCTATGACCCATCACAATAGGACAAGCCCGCATTATCCAGGTTAGACGCCGAGGCCCAAAATCATTAACGCCATCGATCAGCTCCACGATCACCTGCAGGATTATGACGAGCCAGAGCAGGCCCCTATCCCACATTTAATTGAAGTATTAAGGGAACTAAGACTCAGAGTAGGCCAGTCTGTCAGACTCTATCACCAACTACAGACAAAGATTGAAATACTGGAGAAGGATACTGACCAAGAGTTACAAAACCAGAGTTGGTGGAGGAGGGTCTGGGACTGGGGGATGAATGTAAACATCCACCCCTGGATTCGAATAATATCACACATACTGGTAGGGATACAGCTGGTCTTAGCACTAACATGGAGCGTCATGGCATATTGATCCTACAGGCATTATGCACGACAAAGGAGTATCAGAACAAGGGCTCAAGTAAATAAAGAGACTTGTCCAGCAGAGGGACAGGGGAATCTGAACTATATCAATTTGATCTAAGCAACCGAGACTTCTGAAACCACGTGACTGGCCAGCACGTTGAGGCAGGAAGTACCGGGTGGTACATAAAAATATAAATAGAGTAACAAATTATGTTGTCGGTTAAAGTGGACGAGGATTAGTCCCTTACCAAAAGGGGGGATTGTTGTAGGGCACTTTCAAAGGCAAAGCACCTGCTGAATATATGTATGCATATATGTATGTGTAAAATGGTAGCCAGATATAAAATGGCTGCCAGGGATTCCGCTAAGCATGAGGGGAATTCAGCTAACAGTTAGCTTGACTACATTTTTGGGTAGCTGATGACACTGCAGTTCCGTGTACAGGAACACTGGAAAGGGCGAGCTCAGCAGAACGACCTTAATCAACAAACCACAGACAAGATGTCCTAGCAGAATACTGAACAAGGAAATTCCTGTGACTGTGTAAGGATAAGGAGGTTAGGCGCAAGCAGAACCCAAGGACAGTAGAGATAAGGGGGTCTGGAGAATATCACGAGGCCATGAATAAGCCTCAGCTAAAACATGAGATGATCACGCAGTCCCCTGGTGCCTGGGGGCCAATTCCATTGGCCCAGTGGAATCGATTTGTAATTGTTATGATTGGATTGTGTCCAGCCGACATGGGCTGAGTAATTGTAATGAACTATTGTAAAGCATATATATATCGATGAATTTCTTTGTTCGGTGGAGTGGAGTGCCTGGAGTTGGACAAGAAACTCTCTCCCCGCCGGCGTAATAAAGGCCGTTTTGGCATTGAAACTGACCCAGAGTGTCGCGTGCTTCTTCCAGGAAAACATTCGCGCTAACACCTATCAATTTAAAAATGTTTTTCACTCAAGCTCCAAAGATGGCTCAGAAGGGAAAGGTTTATTCTGAACCTATATATGAAAATGAAAGAGAAAGGGTGGGGCTTTGCATGGTTGACATGGATGTTAGCCAATCAGAAATAATCTAATAATTGTAATGGGTCTAAATCATTTGAAAACTAAACGAAATAACTGAAATCCTCTTCAATGTCCACTGAGATACTCTTTTTATTTGCTTTCTAACAATCAACTTCAGATATTAATCAACGGTGTTATCTAACTGAGCAGTTTCCAACAGAAAAAGGTGCAGTTGTTGCTCATTTAAATATGAAACCAAACTCAAAGGAAGCTTTGAGACATAAACCTCAAATTTGTTTCAAAATCGTTTGGAAAAAGCAAAGAAACACTTAAGTCCTTACAGGCTGAGGGGAGAGGGCACGCCCTTCTACATCAACTCGTAAGTTTTTCAAGTTTTTGAGTGATTCAATTTGTTGCCATTTTAAAAAACTGGTCCATTCTCCTGACTGGTTATTGCATATTGGCTGTTTTTGTAAGTACTTAACAGTCTCTCATTGGGATTGGCAGATTCCCACAACAATTCCTTCACTTTGGATTTGTAGCGTCCCGACCTAATCGGTCTTGATTTACTGCTGTTTGACTTTGAATCAATCAATAACATGTGAAGAAGTGCTGACTTTATAAATGTTGACATATAAAGCGTGACTGAATAGGTGTGACACAGTGAGGTTAATGTATTCGTATAGTGCACACAATGCACCATACTACCTGTATTAATATATGAAAGATACATGGATGGATAGATAGATGATAGAGAGAGATAGAGAATAGATAGATAGATGGATGTCCAAAATGGGCTTCTCACCCAAGTAACCGAAGGGAAATGGTTTACCTTTGTCTATTAATCATTAAAATAGAAAAATTCTAGTAACAAAATTAATTAATCACATATACCTAATAGTTTTATCAAAGAAAATAAGATTATTCTCATTTCTGCTTGTGAAATTTTCTCTTCAAGAATTTGTGTAATAGAAATGACTTACGACAAAAGTCGGGGGTTCTCCAGTCAATGCAGACTCCAGCATCCAAGCATGATTTAGCATAGACTGCAACAGCATCACAGAGACACTCGCAATCCCCAACTAGTTCACAACCACAGGCATCTCGCACACAGTTGTCGTAATATGGCATTCGGTAGACCTGGAACACAAATCCATGAAAAAAAACTGCAATTATGTGTTTTAGGAATTCTTAAAGGTGGAAAATAAAGGCCAAGGAGCAGATCTTCTCAGACAGAGAATCAGTATACAGCAATTTAGTGAATCAGTATACAGCAATTTAGAAAATAAGTATACAGCAATTTAGAGAATTAGTATACAGAAATTTAGCAAATGTTTAAAAGCAAATAGATGTTTTTCCGAATTTGCTCATGCCAACCAATTCAATGTTGATTGTTAGTTTGGTGTTTATTATGAATCCTTGGCCAAACTACTTGTTATGTTTTAGAATTTTACATTCATAGAAACATAGAAACATAGAAAATAGGTGCAGGAGTAGGCCATTCAGCCCTTCTAGCCTGCACCGCCATTCAATGAGTTCATGGCTGAACATGCAACTTCAGTACCCCCTTCCTGCTTTCTCGCCATACCCCTTGATCCCCCCTAGTAGTAAGGACTTCATCTAACTCCCTTTTGAATATATTTAGTGAATTGGCCTCAACTACTTTCTGTGGTAGAGAATTCCACAGGTTCACCACTCTCTGGGTGAAGAAGTTTCTCCTCATCTCGGTCCTAAATGGCTTACCCTTATCCTTAGACTGTGACCCCTGGTTCTGGACTTCCCCAACATTGGGAACATTCTTCCTGCATCTAACCTGTCCAAACCCGTCAGAATTTTAAACGTTTCTATGAGGTCCCCTCTCATTCTTCTGAACTCCAGTGAATACAAGCCCAGTTGATCCAGTCTTTCTTGATAGGTCAGTCCCACCATCCCGGGAATCAGTCTGGTGAATCTTCGCTGCACTCCCTCAATAGCAAGAATGTCCTTCCTCAAGTTAGGAGACCAAAACTGTACACAATACTCCAGGTGTGGCCTCACCAAGGCCCTGTACAACTGTAGCAACACCTCCCTGCCCCTGTACTCAAATCCCCTCGCTATGAAGGCCAACATGCCATTTGCTTTCTTAACCGCCTGCTGTACCTGCATGCCAACTTTCAATGACTGATGTACCATGACACCCAGGTCTCGTTGCACCTCCCCTTTTCCTAATCTGTCACCATTCAGATAATAGTCTGTCTCTCTGTTTTTACCACCAAAGTGGATAACCTCACATTTATCCACATTATACTTCATCTGCCATGCATTTGCCCACTCACCTAACCTATCCAAGTCACTCTGCAGCCTCATAGCATCCTCCTCGCAGCTCACACTGCCACCCAACTTAGTGTCATCCGCAAATTTGGAGATACTACATTTAATCCCCTCATCTAAATCATTAATGTACAATGTAAACAGCTGGGGCCCCAGCACAGAACCTTTTGGCACCCCACTAGTCACTGCCTGCCATTCTGAAAAGTACCCATTTACTCCTACTCTTTGCTTCCTGTCTGACAACCAGTTCTCAATCCACGTCAGCACACTACCCCCAATCCCATGTGCTTTAACTCTGCACATTAATCTCTTGTGTGGGACCTTGTCGAAAGCCTTCTGAAAGTCCATATATACCACATCAACTGGTTCTCCCTTGTCCACTTTACTGGAAACATCCTCAAAAAATTCCAGAAGATTTGTCAAGCATGATTTCCCTTTCACAAATCCATGCTGACTTGGACCTATCATGTCACCTTTTTCCAAATGCGCTGCTATGACATCCTTAAGAATTGATTCCATCATTTTACCCACTACTGAGGTCAGGCTGACCGGTCTATAATGCCCTGTTTTCTCTCTCCCTCCTTTTTTTAAAAGTAGGGTTACATTGGCTACCCTCCACTCGATAGGAACTGATCCAGAGTCAATGGAATGTTGGAAAATGACTGTCAATGCATCCGCTATTTCCAAGGTCACCTCCTTAAGTACTCTGGGATGCAGTCCATCAGGCCCTGGGGATTTATCGGCCTTCAATCCCATCAATATTTCCCGAATAATAAAGATTTCCCTCAGTTCCTCCTCCTTACTAGACCCTCTGACCCCTTTTATATCCGGAAGGTTGTTTGTGTCCTCCTTAGTGAATACCGAACCAAAGTACTTGTTCAATTGGTCTGCCATTTCTTTGTTCCCCGTTATGACTTCCCCTGATTCTGACTGCAGGGGACCTACGTTTGTCTTTACTAACCTTTTTCTCTTTACATATCTATAGAAACTTTTGCAATCCGCCTTAATGTTCCCTGCAAGCTTCTTCTCGTACTCCATTTTCCCTGCCCTAATCAAACCCTTTGTCCTCCTCTGCTGATTTCTAAATTTCTCCCAGTCCCCGGGTTCGTTGCTATTTCTGGCCAATTTGTATGCCACTTCCTTGGCTTTAATACTATCCCTGATTTCGCTTGATAGCCACGGTTGAGCCACCTTCCCTTTTTTATTTTTACGCCAGACAGGAAGGTACAATTGTTGTAGTTCATCCATGCGGGCTCTAAATGTCTGCCATTGCCCATCCACAGTCAACCCCTTAAGTATCATTCGCCAATCGATCCTAGCCAATTCATGCCTCATACCTTCAAAGTTACCCTTCTTAAGTTCTGGACCATGGTCTCTGAATTAACTGTTTCATTCTCCATCCTAATGCAGAATTCCACCATATTATGGTCACTCTTCCCCAAGGGGCCTCGCACAACGAGATTGCTAATTAATCCTCTCTCATTACACAACACCCAGTCTAAGATGGCCTCCCCCCTAGAAAACCATCCCTTATGCACTCCAGGAAATCCTCCTCCATCGTATTGCTTCCAGTTTGGCTAGCCCAATCTATGTGCATATTATAGTCACCTATTATAACTGCTGCACCTTTATTGCATGCACCCCTAATTTCCTGTTTGATGCCCTCCCCAACATCACTACTACTGTTTGGAGGTCTGTACACAACTCCCACTAACGTTTTTTGCCCTTTGGTGTTCTGCAGCTCTACCCATATAGATTCCACATCATCCAAGCTAATGCTCTACTCAGGTTCAGCGCTGACCACTCCATTAAGCAGACGTGGCATCCCTTATGTTCCGGAGTGTTCCTTCACTTACCCACTATCGAGGTAAATGATAATGAGACCCAGAGAACCTTTGTCACAGTACGCCAGCTTAATGGAATGCATCCGGTGCTGCCCTGTGATTCCCCTAGTTTTTGGTTGGTGGACTGAATAGGCACTTTATCACACCAGGTGCTAGGCTATAAACGAATAGGCAACTTAGCCTACATCAGGTGAATGAACAATACTCAGTAGTACACATCAGTATATTTAGTAATTACACAGTTTATTATCTTCTTGATATATTGGCTTTGAAATCTCTCAATATTTTTGCCAATTTTACGGCGCTATTTCATTGCACCTGCGATTAGTGAAGTGCATTCTGGGGCAGCACCCATTTCCTCAGTGATCCTATTTGTGATCCCCATTAAGGCCACCCTGTGATCCACCTGCCGATCCTACACTGAGGTAATTCAAAGATATTTAAGTGACAAAGCTCCCAAATGCATTCATCCTCAAAATTTCTGCCCTCTGTGAGCTCTTCAATGAAGTCAGTCAAGTGAACGGAAGTTTTCTGTGTAACACACCTACTCTTTGCTGCATGGACAATATCCCCTCTGAGAGTTGCAAGTACAGCAGCTGAGCTTATTCCTACATTGTGTTTTCTGTCCGTTAACCAATCCTCAACTCATGCTAATATATTACCCCCAAACCCATGAAGCCTAATTTTATGAAATAACCTTTTGAATGCTTTCTGAAAACACCGCATTTACTGGTTCCCCCTTATCTATCATGCTAGTTATAATTTCAAAAAATTCTATTAAATTTGTCAAACACAATTTCACTTTCATAAATCCATGTTATCTCTGCCCAATCATATTATGATTTTCTAAGTGCCCTGTTACCACATCCCTAATAATAGCATTTTCCCTACAATGTGCACTGATGTCAAGCAGTAGGTTTTAAGCAGCATCTTAAAGGAGAAAAGAAACACAGAGCGATGAACAGGTTCAGGGAGGGAATTGCAGAGGTTTGGACCTCAGCAGCTGAAGACACGGCCGCCAATGATGCAGCGATTAAAATCGTGGATAGACAAGAGGCCAGAAATGGAGGAACGGAAATATCTCGGAGGTTCATAGGGCTGTAGAAGGTTACAGAAATAGGGAGGGGTGAGGCTATGGAAAGATTTGAAATCAAGTATGAACATATTTTACATGAGGCAATGCTCAACTTGGAGCCAATGTAGGTCAGTGTGTTAGGATATGGGCAGCAGAGTTTTGGATGAGCTGAAGTTTAGGAAGGGTAAAAGATGGGAGGCTGGCCAAACGTCATTGGAATAGTCAAGTCTGGAGGTGATAAAGGCTCGGATGAGGGTTTCAGCAGCATATGAGCCTGGGCATGGGCGGAGTCGGGCGATGTTACAGAGGTGGAAGTAGGCAGTATTAATGTTGATGCGGGCCTGTGGATATGCAGATCTGCGGTCGGAAGCTCACCTTGGGGTCAAATTCTGTTATCAAGTTATCTAAGACACTGTTCGACAGAACAACACCAATGAGTTTGCATTCATGCAAAATTAGCGTATTAACCTCCACTTTGTTTGACAGAAACTAAAACTCAAAAGCACCTTAAGTGACCAGAAATGTGTATTTTCTGTAACAAAAACAAAATGCTACAGATGCTGGAAAGCTGGAGCACTTTGCAATTTCCCAGACTCAACACTGATTTCAATAAATTCAGATCATAGCCATTGCTCCCATTGTTACCAGACAGTTGGCGCTTGTAATGGTTCCGCTGCTGCCAATTACAGCTCCTCTAGACCCAGCATTTGTTTCTTTACTTACCACCCCCTTTGGTCTTGTGCCATCATCCCTTGAGTCATTTAATCACTCCTGTCTTCCACCCTATCACTGATCTTCCCTTATCTTCTTTCCTCCTCCCCCTTCTTTCCCTGTCTCTGTACTTAAAAACGGTTACATTTCCAACTTCTTCCAGTTCTGACGATAGCTCATTGACCTGAAATGTTAACTCTGTTTCTCTCTCCACATTTTCTGTTTTTATCTCTGTACCTTGCAGACACAGCTAGGAAAGAGCAGCCAATGATAAAGAAACCTTTCAATAAATTAACAGACCAAAGGGATGAATTTCCTCAGGGCTTTTTCGTCTCTGCTACCGTAATTTCAGCAGAAGTTTGGCAGAAACCTCATTCGTGCACATAGCTGGGGTTTTTTACCAAATTTCTGTCAAAGCTAAGGCGGCAAAAACCTTGATGAAATTCACCCCGCAAAATGCTTAATTGCTATCACTACAAAAAAGTACTGCAATCAGACCTTTGATTGTAAACATACTCACCAATTTGTGACATGGCTCAAACATCTTACTGTTAATTATAGCACACATTTTTTCAGCCCGGGCAAAACGATACGGATTTTTGTGACACGGATACACAATTTCGGTCACATCTCTGCACGTGGGATCATCTTTCCAGGAATTTGCGAAGGCCAGAACATTGGAGACCAAATATCTGCTCTGGGTTATATAGTCATCGTCCACGTTACCATTGTAATTCCCACACAGTCCACACACTGCAAACTGACAAAATGGAAGAATATCACTTTTTCGAAAGTTAAAACATTGTGATAATGTTTAACTTTAGAATTGAAATTTGTCAGTGGGCCTAACAAATGAAAGTCCAATATTGAACATTGTGTAAATTTTCATCCACATATTTAATGTTTACCTACCTATATAGATCTAGGTTTCCCAAAAACAAATTTGAGGATGAATTTCATATAGGACACTTAGAACAAGTAGCGGGAGCACATTTTCATCCCATCAGTGTGGGCTAGATTAAAACCCAAGACATTATGCCATCCATTGTGCAAGTCACTTCCTTAACTATCAGTCCTAAATGCATAAGAAAATGTCTCTCTGATATATCAGTGTGTGCATGTGTGGATATAAGTAGAGTGAGGATAGATTAGGCTCAACTGTCTGAGTTGTATAGCCTGCAGACAATCACTGTCAAAGCACACAGTGCATATTGCCCACTTGGATGCTGTTCCAGAAAGTTACCAGCGCGTGTGCAACTTTACCCCAAGCAGGAAGTCAATGCCTTAAACAGAGGTGGAGCGGGAAGGAGTATTAGAGGTAAAAATTAGTGACAATTGTAAACAGTGTAATGAGAATAGAGAACAGTGTAAATTGACTTGATGGTTGAACACATTTAAAAAAGCAGTAAAACATTATCCATTTCACAGATACTTAGCTGTGTACCCATGTACTGCATGCTGCTTATTGTATCAATCTATTGGCTAAAATATTGCTTGTTTGTGTTGACAGTGCAATCATTGTACAAATTTACCTGAAACTAATTTCACTTGTGCACAGTGACACTGAATATATCAGTTTCTTTGCATTGCTCCCGTCTATAAGAAAGCAGACTACTGTGAGGTGTTTGGTTTGCGTTACCTCTGATAGTCTAGTAATTGAGATGTAAGCATTCATGTTCTTGTTCCAGATAATAGTTAGCTCAAGTTTTGTATCGATTTTTAAATCAAATCTTAGATACAGTGGATTGTTGATCACTTTAAATCTTTTTGCAGCATTTGGAGGAGTTACTTTATAATGTCCATCGGTCAGTTTAATCAGGATATCCTGAAAGAAAAGCACAGCAAGTATGTTGTTCATTTTGAAGGTAATGATGCATGCAATTTATAATATTTAATAAACCAAATTCTATACTGTTAGCAGTAGGATTCTACCAATGATAATGACTTTCTCAATGTAATGAATCTAGACCTTGTTATTAGAACTGAATTAACAATGCAAAAATGTTATTTTGCATTTAAAACATATCAATATGCTCTTTTTTATATCTCAAATATATCCCAGTGTTAATATGTATCAGAAAATGCAATGTGTTAAAAATTAAGTTGTGTAGTGCCCATTATTTGGGTGCTATGGGTGTCGATTTGGCTCATAAATGGCGTTCAAGCAGCGTGCGCAAATGGGGGCCACGCGGACGCCATTTTGGTGACGCATTAGTGTCGGCGCGAGAAGCATAAGCCGGAAGTACGCAGAATATGCAGATGGTGACGTCAGTGTGATGCTGGTTTGACGCCAGCCCTGACATTTCCGACCTCAACACTGGAACTAACTCCCTTGATGATTCTTGCACACCTCATCAAACATAAGCAGTCCTTCGGAATCGAGGAAGACTTGCTTCCACTCTAAAAATGAGTCCTTAGGTGACTGAACAGTCCAATACACAGTCTCTGTCACAGGGCGAGGACGGCATTATCAGTGGTTGCAAAGGTGACCCTGGCCTTGAACTTCTTTGCATCGGGCTCCTTCCAGGCTGGAGCAGGCGACATTTGTAACATCTCCCAGTTCACCATCCATTCCTGTCATCATCATCATTAGCAGTCCCTCAAAACGAAAATGACTTATTTCCACGCCAAAAAAAGATTTCACAGGTGTTTCAATGAAGGACCTAATATTCCAGGTCCTGAACTACATCCTGTAGGGGGGGAAGATTCCTGTGCGTGGATTTTTAATGTGTGGTGGCCGTTGCACACCAGCCACCACACGGGCTTGACAGAGCTAGGTCTTGGTCCAGTGGCAAGGAGTAACCAGGACAACTGGAGACCTGCTCTGCAGCACGGACCTAGTGCGCACACATCACAGTGTGGGCTGGCCCGTGCTGCCCCTGGGCCTCTGGCCCCGAACTCTCGCCTCTCCTGGGTCCCGATCACATCCCTCCACAGTCTCTCGCCGCTCCTGCTGTACCTGCCCACGCTCCAATCACCAACCTGGACCATGATGACGTCACTCTTCGCTGCCATTGCCCTCCTGCACCAGCTTGCGCTGCTCCCTGAAGTGGCCTCCACGCTGCTCCCAGGGCCGCCGCTCACCGCTCCTTTTATGGCCCCGACCTGCTGCTGGTGTTCTCATGTAGGTCCTCGTCCTGTATAAGGGAGGTTAGTGTGGTTCTGTATGCAAAGAGAGCTGAAGACATTTCATTCTCTCTTGCCAGAGAAAAGTAGGCAGAGTGAGCACACGATTTTGCCAGGAGAGCTGCCTTCACCACGGTGCAGGCTGCCATTGATTGTATGGATGTAGCTTTGTGGTAGCACATCTGAGTTTGAAGATGTACCACAAACGGAAGGGATTCCACTCCCTCAATATCCAACTGGTGTGCGAACATATTCAGTGCATCATGCACGTCAACGCTCATAGAAACATAGAATCATAAAAAATAGGTGCAGGAGTAGGCCATTCGGCCCTTCGAGCCTGCACCACCATTCAATAAGATCATGGCTGATCATTCACCTCAGTACCCCTTTCCTGCTTTCTCTCCATACTCCTTGATCCCTTAAGCCGTAAGGGCCATATCTAACTCCCTCTGACATATATCTAATGAACTGGCCTCAACAACTTTCTGTGGTAGAGAATTCCACAGGTTAACAACTCTCTGAGTGAAGAAGTTTCTCCTCATCTCGGTCCTAAGTGGCTTACCCCTTATCCTTAGACTGTGTCCCCTGGTTCTGGACTTCCCCAACATCAGGAACATTCTTCCTGTCAGTCAGAATTTTATATGCTTCTATGACATCCCCTCTCATCCTTCTAAACTCCAATGAATAAAGGCCCAGTTGATCCAGTCTTTCCTCATATGTCAGTCCTGCCATCCCGGGAATCAGTCTGGTGAACCTTCGCTGCACTCCCTCAATAGCAAGAACATCCTTACTCAGATTAGGAGATCAAAACTGAACACAATAGTCCAGGTGAGGCCTGATCAAGGCCCTGTACAACTGCATTAAGACCTCCCTCCTCCTATACTCAAATCCCCTAGCTATGAAGGCCAACATGCCATTTGCCTTCTTCACCGCCTGCTGTACCTGCACGCCAACTTTCAATGACTGATGTACCATGACATCCAGGTCTCGTTGCACCTTCCCTTTTCCTTACCTGCCGCCATTCAGATAATATTCTGCATTCATGTTTTTGCCACCAAAGTGGATAACCTCACATTTATCCACATTATACTGCATCTGCCATGCATTTTCCCACTCACCTAACCTGTCCAAGTCACTCTGCAGCCTCTTAGCATCCTCCTCGCAGCTCACATCGCCACCTAGCTTAGTGTCGTCTGCAAACTTGGAGATATTGCACTCAATTCCTTCACTAAATCATTGATGTATATTGCAAATAGCTGGGGTCCCAGCACTGAGCCCTGCTGCACCCCACTAGTCACTGCTTGCCATTCTGAAAAGGACCCCTTTATCCCTACTCTCTGCTTCCTGTCTGCCAACCAGTTCTCTATCCATGTCAATACTTTACCCCCAATACCATGTGCTTTAATTTTGTACACCAATCTCTTGTGTGGGACCTTGTCAAAAGCCTTTTGAAAGTCCAAATACACCACATCCACTGGTTCTCCCTTGTTCACTCTACTAGTTACATCCTCAAAAAATTCTAGAAAATTTGTCAAGCATGATTTCCCTTTCATAAATCCATGCTGACTTGGACCGATCCTGTCACTGCTTTCCAAATGCACTGCTATTTCATCTTTAATAATTGATTCCAATATTTTCCCAATTCCTGATGTCAGGCTCCCCATTTTCTCTTTCCCTCCTTTTTTAAAAAGTGGTGTTACATTAGCTACCCTCCAGTCCAAATAACTGATCTAGAGTCGATAGACTGTTGGACAATGATCACCAATGCATCCACTATTTCTAGGGCCACTTCCTTAATTACTCTTGGATGCAGACTATCAGGCCCTGGGGATTTATCGGCCTTCAATCCCATCAATTTCCCTAACACAATTTCCCTAATAAGGATTTCCTTCAGTTCCTCCTTCTCGCTAGACCCTCGGTCCCCTAGTATTTCCTGAACGTTATTTGTGTCTTCCTTCGTGAAGACAGAACCAAAGTATTTGTTCAATTGGTCTGCCATTTCTTTGTTCCCCATTATAAATTCACCTGATTCTGACTGCAAGGGACCTACGTTTGTCTTCACTAATCTTTTTCTCTTCACATATCTAAAGAAGATTTTGCAGTCAGTTTTCATGTTCCCAGAAAGCTTCCTCTCATACCCTATTTTTCCCCTTCTAATTAAACCCTTTGTCCTCCTCTACTGAATTCTAAATTTCTCCCGGTCCTCAGGTTTGCTGCTTTTTCTGGCCAATTTATATGCCTCTTCCTTGGATTTAACACGATGCATAATTTCTCTTGTTAGCCACGGTTGAGCCACCTTCCCCATTTTATTTTTACTCCAGACAGGAATGTACAATTGTTGAAGGTCATCCATGTGATCTTTAAATGTTTGCCATTGCCTATCCACCGTCAAGCCTTTAAGTATCATTCGCCATTCTATTCTAGCTAATTCACGTCTCATACCATCGAAGTTACCTTTCTTTAAGTTCAGGCCACTAGTCTCTGAATTAACTGTGTCACTCTCCATCTTAATAAACAATTCTACCATATTATGGTCACTCTTCCCCAAGGGGCCTTGCACAACAAGATTGCTAATTAGTCCTTTCTCATTACACATCACTCAGTCTAGGATGGCCAGCCCTCTAGTTGGTTCCTCGACATATTGGTCTAGAAAACCATCCCTCATACACTCCAGGAAATCCCTCTCCACTGTATTGCTACCAGTGTGGTTAGCCCAATCTATATGTAGATTAAAGTCGCCCATGATAACTGCTGTACCTTTATTGTACGCGTCCCTAATTTCTTGTTTGATGCTGCCCCCAACCTCACTACTACTGTTTGGTGGTCTGTACACAACCCCCACTAGTGTTTTCTGCCCTTTGGTAATCCGCAGCTCTACCCATACAGATTCCACATCATCCAAGCTAATGCCCTTCCTTACTATTGCGTTAATTTCCTCTTTAACCAGCAACCCTACCCCACCCCCTTTTTCTTTCTGCCTATCCTTCTTGAATGTTGAATACCCCTGGATGTTGAGTACCCAGCCTTGATCACCGTCGAGCCATGTCTCCGTAATCCCAATTATATCATATTTGTTAATTGCTGCCTGCACAGTTAATTCGTCCATCTTATTACGAATACTCCTCGTATTGAGGCGCAGAGCCTTCAGGCTTGTCTTTTTTTTAAACACACTTTGTCCCTTTAGGATTTTGCTGTAATGTGACCCTTTTTGATTTTTGCCTTGGGTTTCTCTGCCCTCCACTTTTACTTTTCTTATTTCTATCTTTTACTTCTGCCCCCATTTTACTTCCCTCTGTCTCCCTGCATAGATTCCCATCCCCCTGCCTGATTAGTTTAACCCCTCCCCAACAGCACTAGCAAACACTCCCCCTAGGACATTGGTTCTGCTCCTGCCCAGGTGCAGACCGTCCAGCTTGTACTGGTCCCACCTCCCCCAGAACTGGTTCCAATGTCCAAGGAATTTGAATCCCTCCCTCCTGCACCACTCCTCAAGCCACGTATTCATCTTAGCTATCCTGCAGGAGTCATGATGCCTTCATTCTGCGACAGTCTGCTGTGTCTTTAGCATTTCAGTCACCATGACAAACCAAAGGTGGCGACTGGGCGACAAGGGCTGTCGTCTGATCACATGGCTCATGACACTGTTGTGCAATCCATGCACACATGGACAGCATACATATCACGAAAGCCAGGCGACCACACGGAATCTGATAGAGCAGCCCATTGGCGCCCTTAAGCAACGCTTTTGCAGTCTAGACCGCTCTGCAGTATTCACCAGAGCACGTCTCAAGATTTGTCATGGTCTGCTGCATGTTCCACAACCTCACCATCCTGAGGCTACAGCCCCTGCCACCAAGCTTATGATGACCGGCTGAGGAGGAGGATAAAGAGGATGAGGAGGAAGAGGAGGAAGAGGATGAGGAGGAGTAGGAACTGGAAGAGGAGGAGGCAACCCAGATAGATGGTTTCTGCCCGGGCTATCTGTGATCGACGGTACCAGTGAACACAACCTCAATTCCACATTCACCAACAGTCCCACACCTTACCTTCACTCTGTTACTGACCATCACAGCGCTCTCATGGCCACAATTCTATCATAAAAGGCACCACAAAACAAACATTCCAATCCAATTTTATCAATCAAACCATTCGAATATTTCATTCAAAAGCCAACGAATCACCCTAGTGCATTCCTTTAGTGCCTGTCTTCCATGTGCCATTGCCTGTCCCAGTGTTGCTACCCCAGTGGCTGCAGCAAGGCTGGTGGAAGGCTGCTGTCTTTCACTGGGGGCGACTGCATGTCTCCTTGCAGCTTAACCTCGAGCAGCTCTGGGCCTATTAGGCTCGGCTTTGGACTGCACCACCTCAGCATGGGTGGCAGCAGTCTGGGCTGGCCAACTGACAGGCAACAGCGAGGGCACTGGTGGAGGGCCAGTGGTGGGAGTACGAATGTTGTCATCCTCAGAAAGGACAGCAGGTTTGTGCTCCACGGAGGCATCACTACTCCCCCAGGGCTGCGCCTCATTACTGGGCTGCTACAACACCCTGCAAGCACCTTTCCTCACTGGTAAACCCAGCTGTGATGGCAGCAGCCTGAGCTTGCGTGACTTCAGTCTGAGCTTCTATTGCAGCACTCAGACGTTGGGAGGCTTCTGCTTGAGCTGCAGTGGAAGCTGTGACATCACCCATCAGACGCTGCATCATGGTTGGGTCCACACGTCGCTAATGGATCTGCCCAACCCTTCCATGCTGGAAAGGATGGGCTCCAAGCTCTGAGCAAAACCCTGTGCAAGGTTAGAGCTGGACTCCTCCTTTCACGCTTTCTGGCAGGCCTTATCATGCACCAAGCATTTCATTGTCCTGTAAGCTGCCCCATCGAAGTCCTCATAGGAATCCTGTGCAGCAGAACTCGTAGGCAACCTGGTCCTTCAGGGAGCAGGCACATGTGCGATCCTTTCTCCCTGCCCGGGCTTCAGCCCACTCATGCTCCGTGATTCATCACATGTCCTGCCTCGAAGCTACCCTCGAAAGTTCGCACAGTGCCAGTATCCGAGCTAGTGGCTGTCAGATTGTGTGATGGTGTTTCTTCTTCATCTTACTCTCCTCAGAACTCCTACATGGCAAGCGAACCCCAGGTGGCAGAAAAAACGTTTCAAGGACACCTTGATAAAGTGTAACAGCCCCACCTGCACCTGGGAATCCCTGGCCCAAGACCGCCCAAAGTGGAGGAAGTACATCCAGGAGGGTGCTCAGCACCTTGAGTCTTGTCGCCGAGAGCAGGCAGAAATCAAATACTGGCAGCGGAAAGGGTGTGCGGCAAACCAGACTCCACACCACCCTTTCCTTCAATGACTGTCTGTCCTTCCTGTGATATGGACTGTAATTCCTGTATTGAACTATTCAGTCACCTGAGAACTTACTTTTAGATTTCGAGGGACTGCCTATGATGATAATGCAGTTTGTGGGTTATTGCATTTGATGATGCACTCATTGACCTTGACTACTCGCGTGAGGTCATTGAACTTCTTCCGGCACTGCATCCAGGTCCTTGGGGCAACACTGTTGGCACTGACCTGCGTAGCTATCTTCTCCCACTGCCCTTGCTGTATATGTCTTGAGGGCCTCCTGGCTCCCTATGGAAACAGGACCTCTCTTCTCTCCACCTCCTATACCAAAGCCTCCAGTGCTGCATCTGAGAATCTTGGAGCCCTTTCTCCGGCCTAATGTGCTATTCCTGTATATTTTCCACGTGAAACTCCCTTCTGTATTACTTCCAGCACCTCGTGTCCTCAAACTGCACCTCCTCTTTAAGGGGTGTAGGCTGGCTTTAAGATCTGCAGTCGAGCTTTAATTGGTACCATTCACGCACAAACTTATGCCCCCTGCTGAGTGTGCAGCCACTCAGAAGCATGTTTAGCACTGGGTTATATGAACTATCGTTTACATCAGCAGGCAGCACAATGCTTGCATGGTGCCAGCATTACTTTGAAGGGGCACAGATTAATCATGCATCGTGATCCTCGAGCCTGTTTTTGGGGGCCAACAAATTTTTAGTTGACATACTCTTTATCCGTCTCCTAGAAATCTATCAAAAAAACTGGGGTACACATTTGTCTGGGGTGGTCATGCAAAACAGGCGATAGCAAATTGTCGGCCAATTTTGCGCTCCTCTCGATTTTCTTTTCCATTGAAGTCAAAAGAAAAGAAAATCAGACGGAGCATAACATGGGCTGGTGATTCACAATCTGTTTGATGCTACCTCCAAAAATGAATTTCAACCCTTTGCATGGAGCTGAAAATGAAAGTGCAGGAAAACAACACTGAAACGTATTTTGGAAGGTAAAACTGACTGCTACTTGCATGTGTCTGTCTCCCTGGCCCAGTGGTAGTACCTTTGCCTCTGAATCAGGTGGTTAAGGGTTCATAAACCCATTCCAGAACTTGAGCACATAATCTAGGCTGATACTTGAATGAAATATTGAGGGAATGCTACACTGTCAGAGGCATTGTCTGCTTGACAGGTGGACGTGAAAGATCCCATGGCACTTTATTCAAAGAGGAATTCTGGCAACCCTCAACCAAGCCAAGAAAGATTAAATAGTCATGTGTCCCATTGTTATTTGTGGGTTCTTGCTGTGTCCAAACTGACTACAGATAAAACACTAGTAATCAAACTTTAAAGGTAATTCAATGGGTATGAACATTTTGTGCAAAAGCAAATTCTTCCTTTCTTAATAGTTTATGTTAAGTACAGGACCAGGATGCACTGTTACACAAAGAAAGATAAAGGGGCGGATTCTCAACTTGCTGCCTGGGCACAGAACCGGTGTTGTGGATCGATTGCCCTTAATACAAACCATCTGATTTTCCATTGAAATCAATGGAAATGAAAACAGGTGGTTAATGTGCAGTGCCACTTGTATGCCCGGATGGCAAGTTGAAAATCCAGCCTATAGGTTAGAGTATTTATAATATTATTATATTTCCCCTTAATTCCTGAGGTTCTGGAGATCCAACAGTTCTTTTTTTTCTCTATTTTGGTTATCTTTCTGAAATCAATGCAAAGTGGGTAACTGTTTATTGATTGCTTATTATATAAGCATGTCATATATCTGTTCATACATATATGTACATATTTGTATGTTTGTGTGTGGTACATATGTGTGCATAAATGAATGTATGCATCCATGTATGAGTGTGTATATGCGTGTACTTGTGTATATATGTATAAGGGGGTATGTGTGTATGCATGTGGGTAAATGTGTATATGTTGTGAGTGTACTTTTGTTTATGGGCATGTGTGTGTGTATATGTATGAATATGGATATATGTATAAGAACTTAAGAACATAAGAAATAGGAGTAGGAGTAGACCATACGGCTCCTCGAGCCTGCTCTGCCATTTAATACGATCATGGCTGATCCGATCATGGACTCAGGTCCACTTCCCCGCCCGCTCCCCATAACCCCTTATCCCCTTATCGGTTAAGAAACTGTCTATTTCTGTCTTAAATTTATTCAATGTCCCAGCTTCCACAGCTCTCTGAGGCAGTGAATTCCACAGATTTACAACCCTCTGAGAGAAGAAATTTCTCCTCATCTCAGTTTTAAATGGGCGGCCCCTTATTCTAAGATTATGCCCTCTAGTTCTAGGCTCCTCCATGCGGAAATATCCTCTCTGCATCCACCTTGTCAAGCCCCCTCATAATCTTATACGTTTCGATAAGATTACCTCTCATTCTTCTGAATTCTAATGAGTAGAGGCCTAACCTCCTCAACCTTTCCTCATAAGTCAATCCTCTCATCTCCGGAATCAACCGAGTGAACCTTCTCTGACTTGCCTCCAAAGCAAGTATCTCCTTTCGTAAATATGGAAACCAAAACTGCATGCAGTATTCCAGGTGTGGCCTCACCAATACCCTGTATAACTGTAGCAAGACTTCCCTGCTTTTATTCTCCATCCCCTTTGCAATAAAGGCCAAGATTCCATGTTGAAATAGATTTCTGGTTCACTAATGAGTTGGGTTTCAGTTATATTCTTATCTTCAGTGTTGTGTGGAAATTATTGCAAGAGTTCTGATGGCCTTTCGGTATAACTTCCTTTGCAGCACCTACACATCTAGTTGAATATAGAGATGCTGAGTGCTGTTTTTACACTGCTGTCTGTAATGTATGCACCTGTGAGTATGTTCACAGGTTTGTTGAGCTGTTGCATTGCGAGTGGCTTAGCCAGTCATGCGATGTTCACATGACTCAATAAAACCCCAGACAATTGGGTCTAGGTCATCCATGATGAGGTATGCAATTGTGAGCCTAGTGGATGAACTGGTAATGTGTAGTGGGATTGTTAAACCTTTGTTAATAAACCAACTAGTTCTTAATTGCAATGTGTTGCTATGAATTCTTAAGCAAGGAATCCATGAAGCATTGTCACTGTCAATGGGAACATGCCCTACATACTCAGTCCATAGCAACCCCAATGTAAACCTGCTGGATTTGCTCAGGCAGTCATCCAGGCAGACCCACTTTTACAATGTCTTCCAGAATCTGGCAGATTTCAATTGAGGCTACCAACATATTGTGTGAGACCTGTGCTTCAGAAACTATCGGTACAAACACCCACTCATACTAACATAAAAACAGTTTCAAAGGTCTTTAGCATTGATGTTTGTTCTTATTTAGTAAGATATTGGTAGAAATCATGAATCAAAAGAAATTGTGCATTGTAAAAAAAATAATGGTTCCATAAAAGAAACGGGTTTGCCAGATCAACAACTAGGATAAGCTGATGACACAGGATAAGGAGTTGTACAACGAACTACAGTCATTATGAAATCACAACACAAAAACACGTCTTCGAGTAGGCCTGGCTATGCCTGATAAGAGGTTGAGCAAGAGGCCCTAGGATAAACAAACTGTCTAGGAGAGGGTAACACGATGTTCAAACAGAGGTAAGCAAAGGAATGACCTCATGAGGCTGGGAGGAGTCTGTCATCGATACCTACTCCAATTGGACAATTGAATGGGTAAAAGTGATTTAGTAAATGATTGACGCGAAGGATCCACTGGCCCACCGAAATAACGTATATAATCGGGCATCCAGAAGGGAAAAACAGGAAGAGAGGGAGAGAGGTTCCTCTGAGGTGGATTTCATGCTGGCTTCTGCCTAACATCGCCATCAGCTCAGGAGACGACCACACAGGAAGAGACTGCTGCCACAGGCTACAGGGATCCGAGACCACCATTCTGCCTCAACCTCCGCCTGTCCATAAGTTTGGGGCCGATAAACCGTTGCCATCTGTTATGGGCGGGTTGTATGTCTACTATGTCTATCCTGAGTGCGTGTTATACTTAACTTAAACTGCCGCTCCTTGACTCCGAAGACCTTTTGAGTAATCTGTGCATGACCTGTGATTCAAATCTTACAGTAGTTGTTCCGTAAGGTACCTCTTTGGATTGGTAATAGTCGTCAACTTCCTTGCCCTTAAAGATACTGAGAGTATTCAAATGTAGTTCTATCATTGTCTGTTTTTTGTGATTTATTATCCTTATTCTCAGGAGTTTTTTCACCCCTTTCCAGGCTTAAATCTACATATGCTCATCCGTAATCCTGCCAGTCCATTTTGTCTAATTTGTCTAGGGAAATTTAAAATGACAATGTGATGGGGACAATATAAACATTGTTCAGCTCTAATTACACCTGAGTACCCGACAACCAGTTTTCCCAAATCCTATTTAATAACCATCAGATGATTTATTTAATTTATATCATTCTAATATTCTGATATATTGGTAGCAGTGGCTGAAGGTTAAACTTACAGACATGTGTTTAGTGAGTTTTGAGCAATATCGACAATGCTGTGCAATATGAGGCTCTAAGGTATGGCAAAGTACATCAATCAGACAATAAATGGAGAACTTGATTATATGACCAAGGTTACTAAACACGTCTGTCAGCATAGCTATATGTGTGAATTGAGATGATTGAAAATGTGATTCACCACTTCCTTACCTTAAAGTAAATCTTTATGGACTTAGTACAGACCACTCCTGTTTTACCACAAATAATATTTTCTGATACTATCTTGAATGATGGCTGTTTGTAATTAACAGAACAAGCATCCTAAATAAACAAATTGAACATATTGGTAAATATACTAAGAATGAGAGTACATGCACACAAAAAACCGGATAATTTAAAAGAAATAAAGTAGAAAAAATGCTTGTATATTACCTGAACTAAAGTATATTCACAACTGCCGTCAAATACAAATTGCTTTCCATCGAAGGTGGTGATATGCCCCTCTCCATGAACTATGCAGGCTGAAGGACACTTCACATCTCCTGTGCATTCCCATTTACCTCGACTGCAGATACTATTCAAATATAAAGTGTTAGCGAGATTAAATGCAGATTTCATGTAGCTGCTTAAAAGGCTCCTGAATACTAAAGATATTGCAACATACATTGCCAAATTGTAAAAGTAAAATTATAACATCTTACATTTATATAGCGCCTTTAATGTAGCAAAACATCCCAAGGCACTTCACAATCAAAATTTGACACTAAGCCACAGAGGACAGATGAAAGCTTGGTCAAAGAGGTAGGTTTTAAGGAGCATCTTAAAGGAGGAGGAGGCAGAGGTTTTAGGGAGGGAATTCCAGAGCTTGGGACCTAAGCTGCTGAAGGCACGTCCACCAATGGTGGAGTGATTAAAATCGGGGATGCTCAAGAGGCCTGAATTGGAGCAGTGCAGACATCTCAAAGGCTTGTAAGGCTGCAGGAGGTTACAGAGATACGGAGGGATGAGACCAAGGAGGGATTTGAAAACAAAGATGAGAATTTTAAAATTGAGGCATTGCCAGACCAGGCACCAATGTAGGTCAGCGAGCACAGGGGTAATGAGTTAGGACATCGGCAGCAGAGTTTTGGATGAGCTCAACTTTATGTAGGGTCGCCTCCCAAATCTGTGCCCATCTTGCCCACAACTCCAAGTTTGCTTCCATCCAATCAGATTTCAGCCCCTGCCGGCCAGGAGAGCATTCGAATGAATAGTCAAGTCTACAGGTAACAAATGCATGGATGAGGCTTTCAGCAGCAGATGAGCTGAGGCAGGGGCAGAGTTGAGGAAGTTGGTGATGAAGTGGATGTGTGATTGGAAGCTTAACTCAGTATCTCTGGTTTAGTGTCAGACAGTTGCCAGGGAGAGGGATGGAGTTTGGTGGCTAACGAACAGAGTTTGTGATGGGGACCGAAGACAATGGCTTTAGTCGTACCAATATTTAGTTGAAAGAAATTTCTGCTCATCCAGTACTGGATGTAGAACAAGCAGTTTGAGAAATCAGAGGCAATAGAGGGGTCGAGCGAGGCGGTGGAGGGGTCGAGTTTCATGTGGAAATTAATATGTTTTCGGATGATGTCGCCGAGGGGTGATAGATGAGAAATAGGAGGGGGTCAAGGACAGATCCTTGGGGGACACCAGAGGTAACGATGTGGGGGCAGGATGAGAAGCCATTGCAGGAGATTGTCTGTGGCTACAACTGAATCGATAGCATGGAACCAGGTGAAGAAAGTTCCACCTGCTGGAGGACGGAGGAGAGGCTTTGAAGGCGGATGGTGTGGTCAACTATGTCGAAGAAAAAAGCAAGACTTGCATTTATATATCGCCTTTCACGACCACCAGACGTCTCAAAGCGCTTTACAGCCAATGAAATACTTTTGGAGTGTAGTCACTGTTGTAATATGGGAAACTTGGCAGCCAATTTGCGCACAGCAAGCTCCCACAAACAGCAATGTGATAATGACTAGGTAATCTGTTTCTGTTATGTTGATTGAGGGATAAATATTGGCCAGGATATTGGGGATAACTCCCCTGCTCTTCCTCGAAATAGTGCCATGGGAAAACTGATAGGGCCTCGGTTTAACGTCTCATCCGATAGACGGCACTGCACTGGAGTGTCAGGCTATATTTAAGCTAGAAGACTGCAGATAGGTCGAGAAGGATGAAGAGGGATAGTTTATCATGGTCACATACGATGTTATTTGTGACATTTTAGTACTGTGGCATGGGCGGAAACCTGATTGGAGGGAAGCAAACATGGCATTGTGGGAAAGATGGGCACCGATTTGGGAGGCGATCACACGTTCAAGGTCTTTGGAGAGGAAAGGGAGCTTGGAGATGGGTGGTAGGTTACAAGGATAGAGGGATGAAGGCTGGATTTCTTTTGTGGACAGGGTGATGAAGGGGAAGTGGACAGTACCTGAGGAGAAGGAACCATTAACATCAGCTAACATGGGGCCAGGGAGGGGAGTTGGGTGGCCAGCAGTTTGGTAGGAATAGGGTCGAAGGAGCAGGAAGTGGGGCTCATGTACAAGGTGAGCTCAGAGAGGGCATGATAGGAGGTGGGAGATAAACTAGAGAAAGATGCGAGTTCAGGGTTCTGGCAGGAGGGAGCATTAATGATGGTTTGGCTGGGTGGGCATGGGGAAGGGAAGGAAGTGGCAGAGGCAGCTGAAAGGATGGTCTCAATCTTTGACAATGAAATGCATGCAGTTGTTGGAGGTGAGGGTGGTGGAGGAATCTGTTCATGTTATATTGATGCAATTAAAACACGGTTGGGGGAGAAGTTTGGTTGGATAGCACCCTGTAGTGACCCCGCCAGAGAAAGCTAGCGTGCAGAACTGTCCCGGGGTGTGAGGGGAAGGAATGACTGCATGAGATGAGTGTGAGTGATTTATTTTTTTTGCGATTTAACTTTATTTGTGGTGAGTAATGTATAGGGAATGATTTTTCTGATTTTGGTTCCGATTTTTTGTTGTTACGGTGAGGCCTCTCTCAGGGCATGACGAAACCAGCTCTTTAGCAACGGGATATTCGGTTGTCACCTGGCCTAGCGCCCTAAGAGAAGTGTGGAAAGCTTCCCTTAGCGCTCTGCTCCACTCTCAGGGTGCAACCACTGAATTTTGTTGTTCCCGTCGCTAAAAATTTCCCAGTGATTAATTTAGCAGCCGCCCAATATTAGTGCCTTAAGAACCCTCCAACCCAAATTTCTCACCCGATTATGTTTTCTAGGTTTCAGTGCTACTTTTAGTCTGAAAACAGTCTACTCACTGTACCCCAATAGCATTTGAAAGGGAGCTGGAGACATTGGTTATAAAAGCACAATTGATGCAAACTGTCATTCCGAATTTAACTGTGCAGAAACTTACATTCATATAGCACTCCTCACATTAAAAGAATCTCGCTGAACATTTAGAGGATGAGCAGTAAAACAAATAAATGAATGGTGGTGGAAAGGTCTACATTTTGGCAAAAAAGATGGATTTTAGAATTGTTCTAATGATGGGGAATGTCAGTGAGGCAATTAGTTTAGGCAAAAGTGATAATGATTGGTCTCTCCTGGTGGAGCAGAGAATACAGAGTGCTGGAGAATCTGGAGAAGCAGAAGGTGCAAGGCAGGAGAAGATGACCCAGATTATGTGCACTGAAGGAACGGAGGAATATGAAGACAAGGATGAGGAATTTAAAGTTAATTCATTGAGGAACAGGGGACATGTGTGGGACTTTGTGGAAGGGTGTTCTGAATTAGCTGATGTTTGTGAAAGGTGGAGGTTGAAATATACACAAGAACTTGCAGTTATACAGCTCCTCTCACATCTCCAGGGTGGTCCAAAGCACAGAGCTAATTACTTTCTTTTCAAGTGTTGGAATACATAAATAAAGGCAAATGTGCAGCCAATTTGCACACAGCAAGGTCCTACATACAGCAATGAGACAGATCAACAAATAATCTAATTTAGTGATGTGGGATGAGGGATAAATATTGGGCAGAACAATTCCCCACTCTTCAAACTGAGCCATGTGTTATTTTACATCCACCTGAGAGGACCATCAGGATATTGCTCTCTTCTCATCCACAAGATTATGTGTTCAATGTCTCTGTAGTAGAGCTTGAACCCACATAGCTGACAAAGTTGGCAAGTAAAGTGTTTGAGAAGTCGAACTTTGAGATAATGTAGTGGATTAGGGTTTCAGTAGTGAACCTGTTTCAGGGTCTCTATATCTCCCACCATGTGAGGGACCAAAACTAAACACTAGACGAGGCCTGACTTACAGTCTTGTACTGAGGCAGAGTACTTTTCTTGTTTTGTCCTGGCAATACATCTTCACATTCTATTCATTTTTTTAATGGCCTAGTGACACCGGTCATGGACCTTCAACACTCAAATCCTTCTCCCGCTCAGTAGTGTTGAGCACACAACTCTGCAGCGTGCATAGTTACCCTTACTCAGAACACTACATTTATCAATATTAAAAGACATCTGTCAGATATGGGCCCATTCCTGCATCATATCTACTTCTGTCTGTAATCTATTTCCTTGTCTTTACACCTACACATATATTTGTATCACCTGGAAATCTGTGGACAGTTCCCCTGACGCCTTCATCCAGATCACTGATAACGATGGTGATGAGCAATGGCCCTAACATCAATCCCGACATGACTCCCCACAGAGAAGCACTATCATTAATAGCTACCTTCAATCTAGCAAACAGTGTCTTATCCAACCCAAATTCTTCCCACCAATCCCACAGGACTGAATCTTACTGAGTAGTGTGGTACCATGTCAAAGGCTTTTTGAAAATCAAGAAACACAATGTCGACTGAACTAACTACATTTAACAACCTTCCTCAAAAAATTCAACCAGGTTGGTGAGGTATGGCCTTCTTTTTCAGAAACCATTTTGAGATTCTCTGTACAGTGCCTCTCGAATTAACACTTCCAGCAACTTGCTTATAACTGAAGTCCAACTCAAGGCCTATCACTTCCCTATTCTGACTTTTTGTCTCTGTTAAATACTTGCACCAAATTGAATGCAATCTCAGACCCCAGTAAAATAAAATAAAGAACCTAAATGTATATAACACCTTTCATAACCTTAGGACAGCCCAAAGCACTTTACAACGAATGAAGTACTTTTTGAAGTGCAGTCACTGTTGTAATGTAGAACATTTGGAAAAGCGTGATTCAATCAAGCAGAGTCAGCATGGTTTTATGAAAGGGAAATCACATTTGACAAATTTGCTGGAGTTCTTTGAGGATGTAACGAGCAGGGTGGATAAGGGGGAAACAGTGGATGTGGTGTATTTGGATTTCCAGAAGGCATTCGATAAGGTGCCACATAAAAGTTACTGCACAAGATAAAAGTTCACGGGGTTGGGGGTAATATATTAGCATGGATAGAGGATTGGCTAACTAACAGAAAACAGGGAGTCGGGATAAACGGGTCATTTTCCGGTTGGCAAACAGTGACTAGTGGCATGCAGCAGGGATCGGTGCTGGATCCTCAACTATTTACAATCTATATTAATGACTTGGATGAAGGGACCTAGTGTAATGTAGCCAAGTTTGCTGGTGATACAAAGAGGGTGGGAAAATAAATTGTGAGGAGAACACAAAAAATCTGCAAAGGGATATAGACAGGCTAAGTGCGTGGGCAAAAATTTGGCAAATGGAATATAATGTGGGAAAATGTGAGGTTATCCACTTTGGCAGAAATAATAGAAAAGCAAATTATAATTTAAATCGAGAAAAATTGCAAAGTGTTGCAGTACAGAGGGACCTGGGGTACTTGTGCATGAAACTCAAAAAGTTAGTATGCAGGTACAGCAAGTAATCAGGAAGGCAAATGGAATGTTGGCCTTTATTGCAAGGGGGATAGAGTAGAAAAGCAGAGAAGTCTTGCTACAACTGTACAGGGTATTGGTGAGGCCACACCTGGAGTACTGCGTACAGTTTTGGTCTCCGTATTTAAGGAAGGATATACTTGCACTGGAGGCTGTTCAGAGAAGGTTCACTTGGTTGATTCCGGAGATGAGGGGTTTGACTTATGAGGATAGGTTGAGTAGGTTGGGCCTCTACTCATTGGAGTTCAGAAGAATGAAAGGTGATCTTATTGAAACATAAAAGATAATGAGTGGGCTCGACAAGGTGGATACAGAGAGGATATTTCCACTCGTAGGGGAAACTTAAACTAGGGGACAGAGTCTCAGAATAAGGGGCTGCCCATTTAAAACTGAGATGAGGAGGAATTTCTTCTCTCAGAGGGTTGTAAATCTATGGAATTCTCTGCCCCAGAGAGCTGTGGGGGCTGGGTCATTGAATATATTTAAGGTGGAGATAGACAGATTTTTAAGCGATAAGGGAATAAAGGGTTATGGGGAGCGGGCAGGGAAGTGGAGCTGAGTCCATGATCAGATCAGCCATGATCTTATTGAATGGTGAAGCAGGCTCAAGGGGCCAGGTGGCCCACTCCTGTTCCTATTTCTTATGTTATTATGAATCACGACAGACAATTTGCACATAGCAAGGTCCCACAAACAGCAATGTGATAATCACCAGATAATCTGTTTTAGGGATGTTGGTTAAGGGATAAATCTTGACCAGGACATCTTTTGTTGGCGTATTTGAAGAGTTACGCACGTTTTTACACCATAAAAAAGTTGACGGTTTCCCGGTTTTATCTTGTGAATGTGGCCCGGCGCACATTGTCCTTAAGCTCTGTGGGTGGAGCCTAAGATGTGCGCCAAAAAGATCAGGTTGCCAGGGTAACGAGGGACACACTGCAGGCTGAGGCTGGAAAGCACCTTGCAGTCTACCAACATGAAAATATTAAAGAGTCTTTGTGCCAAAAGTAAACTGAATTGGAAAGGCCTCCCACCCCCCCCTCTCCTCCCCACCGCAGCTCCTCTTAGCCCGGGCCGAAAGGGTGGACAGACCAGACCAAAAGCCCCAAATTAAAGTGAATTCAAGATTAAAGACAAAAAGGTTATAATCCCTCTCTGCCTCTGTTGTCCTGGCTGTGGAACTGGATCTTTTGCACTGATTCACTTACCTGCGCTGTTTTTTGTTAACTGCCCAGAAAGTTTTTCTGAGCAGACACATATGCCGTCTTAAGAAAAATCGCAGTTGGCCAAACTTGCACAAATGGCCAGAATTGGCGCGCGTGGCAATGAGGTAAAAAAAATCGTAGCCTAAAACAAAACTGACCGGAGTGAATTACGCTGGCGCAGAAACTTTGGGGAAACTTGGGAGATTTTAATTTATTCCAAAAATAAATGGTGCATGCCTAAAAAATGGCGCAGATAATTGGGGAAAATTGAGCCCATATCACTGGACGTTTGGTGGCAATTTAGATTTTCTCTCAAGAATTTTTATTACAAAATGTTTTAAAACAATCAATTTACATTGTTGGTGGAACTGATTTACTTATTATGCAGCCCCTTTATCACAACAGTTTTATATTACATAGATACAATGTACAGATCCTTACCATCTCTGGCACTCTTTCACTATCGCCTCATTGGGATTATAGTACACACCACTGAATTCACAAGGACAGTCTTGAGGGTAGATACATTGATCTTTCCCATTCAATACCATTCCATACGGGCAAACGCAGCCGGAGATACACTTGCCTGCTAACTAAAGAGGAAGAAGTAAAATGACAATCAGAACTGTATGCACTTAATTCAAAAATATGGTAAGGTCGGATTTAAAGATCAGCATCAGGGATAAGCAGAAGGCTTTCAAAATGGACAGAGGCTGATGGACAGGAGGATTGGGTAAATTATACAGATAACCAAAGGGAGTTATTAAACAAAGAGAAATATGGATTTTGAGAACATCTTAAGTAACTAAAGGCAAGTATATGCAACAAAGGATGTGAAAATGTTGGTACATTGTAAAATGATAGCGGAAAGGCCAGAACCAAGAAGAAAGGAAATAGCAGTTGTTAGTTATTTCACTTTTGTACCTGTAGAGGAGCTAGATATTCTCAAAATAATGATGATTCAGCCAATTTAAAAGTCTAAAAGTATTTCCTCAGTCAGTTAAGTTGCTGTTGCACTTGTAAAACGAATGTTGCACGTGCCAATGATCTGTAGACGGAGTTACAGCGAGTTTCCAATGGCTGCTCATTTGCATACTATTGGAGTAAGTATGTAAATTGGGTGTAAGCAGCTGAATTACATTGAAACGCACCAGGAAGCAGGCAGCCGGTCCACTTTCCCCGCAGCCTCACAGATCTCCCGGGACTTATTTAAAGTGGGAATGCACCTATAAAAACAACATTGCATTCCCTGCTTTCAGATTTTGTTCCAGCACAGTGGACGCAAGTCCAGCAGGACTAATGAGTCCAAGGGCTACCCTCGGCTTTTCTAATGCCCCCCTGAAAGTCTTCATGGTAGAAGCCAAGGCAAGGAGGGAGGTCGTGTTCCCTTCCACCCACTGAAACATCCCCAGGCCCACTATTTAGCAGATCTGGACAGAGGTGGCTGACAGGTTCAGTACCGGTTGCATTACCCCAGGATCTGGCTTCAGTGTAGGAAGAGGTTCAATTAATGCACAAGAGCAGCAGATTGAGTAGAATTCTCTCTCTCCATCTTTCTCAACAATACCTGAGAACACTCCTTTCACCCCCTCATGACCACTCTCAACAATTCCCTCCTCTCCATCACATATTTCAACAGACAAGAGCATACTGCAATAAACTCACTCTAATTCAAATCACTCACTTCTCTCACCCTCTCTCTCTGCAGGAGATAAACAGGACATAATACAGGGGAGAGGAACAGACCAAGAACAGATTACCCCACATTGTCACCCTCACTCAAACGGGGATTGAAGCCCTGGAGATTAGTTGTCCAGGAAAGGCCACATGCTTGGAGAGATGTGCCTGGCAGCTTATGTGAACAGGGTGCCTGTATATTACTTGTAACCTTTCAGTTATCTCAAATTTCATCATTTCAAACTGCATTCTGAACTCTGTCACTTGGTCATGACTATTGGGCATCCTGGTGAGTGATATGTTGGACATTTTGGGGAGTTAAGGGTTAGCAATCAAACTTATTTGTATCTTGGGGCAACAGCCTTTGCAAGTTAGACAAGATAGCTTCAGATTGCCACAGAAGAAAGTATAGCCTTATCTTATGTTTTTAATGTCTGAGTATTATCTACAAGAAATATTTGAGCAAGGAAATAAGTAACTAGAACATCAACCATGAGTGATCAAAGTCTAACTTTAGTGGCTAATGTAATAAACATAGGCCGAGGGGTCCATTAACTACAGTATAAAAAGATAAGCTCTTCATAAAACTGCTCCTCAAGGATTTGGGAAAACTAAAGTCAGGAAGTTTTTTTTGAGAGCAGTATCTTTGAAATAAACAACTACAACTCTTTATGTAAACCGATGGTTTTCAAATATTCAAAGATTCAGAACCAGATGCATCAAGGGCTCTTATCTGTGACATGTACCTTTGATGTAAGTAAACTGAGGTGCATAAACGACCATGGTTTCGAACAGAAACCGGAAGCTAATCTCTGTGTACAGTTAAGGCGAACACCTGTGTTGTATGTGAATAAAGTCTGTTCCGTATACTCCACCATCAAGTGTCTCGTGCATGTCGCTGTGAACCATAGAAGCAAAGAGGTTGACTAACAGTTGATCCCTAACAATGGCTAGCCTTTCAGTGCCATCTTAGCTCTTGTCCTTTTTCTCTTTCCTCCAGGTCCTTCTCAGCACCTGGACACTGCAGAAGGAGGACAGTCCTCGAGGTTGTAGCATCACATGCTCCATCCATCCCACGCACCAGCACAGACATTGGCACTTTGCGTAGGTTAGATAATGAGCCGGAGGGGTCTGCATGTAGTGAAACACTCGGCTCAGCACAACTGAGAACAGCAGGCAAAGCACAGGAGACAACTCACAAGAGGGGAAGGTTCTCTCTCAGCTCTGCTGAGCAAGACAGACATAAGGACTTCAGAGGACCAGCCCTATAAAGAAAACTGCTTCTCTCTCACAAGCAGTTATATCAAGTAGTAGAATGTCAACCGTGGGAGGTTTCAGAACTATAGCTGAAAGTGCAGCGGTGTCCGCTTCCAGCCTGTGTGGTGTCACCTTGCATACCATCAGCACTGTACGGTCTACCTTGGAGTCTGTGGCCACCTTCAGGGACAATGCAGCCAGGCTCTCACAAAGCACGTCTGACACCAACCTTTGCAGCTTTGATGGAAACTCAAACAGCTGCCATACAAACTGTGGCTCCACCTTGAAGAGACAGGTGTCTATCTTGGAGAGATTGATGGGCCACATGGTTAGGGGTTTCATAGGAGTCCTTCAGCCTTTGCACTTTCATTTCCCATAGACCTTTGAAATGGTGATCCCCAGCCCAGTGGAATGGCATCATCATCATCATCATAGGCAGTCCCTCGAAGCGAGGATGACTTGCTTCCACGCCAAAAAAGGATAAGTTCACAGGTGTTCCAATGAAGAACCTAATATTCCAGGTCCTGAACTACATCCTGAAGGGTGGAAGATGCCTGTGTGTGGACTTTTTTAATGTGGGTTGGCCATTGCACACCAGCCACCACACGGGCTTGACAGAGCTAGGTCTTAGTCCAGTGGCAAGGGTTATCCAAGACGACTGGAGACCTGCTCTGCTGCACAGGCCTAGTGCACACACATATTGCAGTGGCAATGATGTGCTGGAAGCAGTACGTGTCGCTCTCTGTCAGGATGTCAGCGTGGCTGCTCCTTTGTCACCTTTCCAATCAATACCTGCCACGGTGCCAGCATGTTGGCTGGGTCAGATGGCCCTGGCAGCAGCTCAGGTCCGGCAGTCCGCAGCCAGGCCATCACAAACTACAGCACCCAGAAACCACCGGCCACGAGCATCTCCAGTGACCCAACATCACCTTTCCACCAGCTTTTGTCACACCACTAGGGGAGCACTTTGTGGGTGTAGTGGAGTTAGGAAGGTCCTATAGGTTAAATACCTGGCTGAAAAATGAATGGAAGGCAGTTAATGGCCCGGAATTTGCAGTCAGCAGTGAAGCAAAGGTGTTCGGCACTGACCCCGAAGTACATCATCATCATCATAGGCAGTCCCTCGGAATCGAGGAAGACTTGCTTCCACTCTAAAAATGAGTTCTTAGATGGCTGAACAGTCCAATGTGAGAACCACAGTCCCTGTCACAGGTGGGGAGACATTCGTTGAGGGAAGGGGTGGGTGGGACTGGCTTGCCGCACGCTCTTTCTGCTGCCTGCGCTTGGTTTCTGCATGTTCTCGGTGATGAGACTCGCACTTCGCACAAGGATCTCGCAATCACTGTGTCGAGAACTTCGGGATTTCCCACCTTCAATTCAATTCAATGGACTGTAGTGGCCACTATCCCCTTGTTCAAACTGCTGTGACATCAACAAGCTGTCTAAGCAGCCAATAAAAAAGGCAGAATTCTCACAAACACTGAAGGAAGTGAGTAAGCTCTTAAAATTCTAACTTTTAAAAATAGTTAGAGAGAGCAAAAGAAAGACTGGGGCTCTCAGATGGGGAAAAGGCAAGCCTGAAATAAAGATGGGTACACTAAAAAAAGGAAATGTAAAACATTTTTTTGAAAAGTTTCTTAAAAATTTCGCACTGCAAAAAATTGCAATTAGTTTCCCAGGCCATTAAGATTTGTTTAGCAGTAATAATGTTGTCAAATCCCAGTTGTACCTAATCTCTTTGGGTTTAACTTTGAGTGGGGAATTTAACAGTGTATATCCTGCGGAAGACTGATGTTTTTGCCAGTTTCAATGATTTGGCTGATTATACAGATTGCCGGCTCTGTGGGGATGGGTGGGGGGCACAGACAGCTTGTTTCTGAGCTGCCATTCACAGACCGCAACTTCGGGATTTCCCGATGCTGCTGTTGGTTGCTGAACTGTTGCTACTGCTCCTCTTCCTCCAACTATTCTACAATCCAAATCAAATGAGGTCCGATTCTGAGGACAGAGGTGAGACAGTATAGACCCATGCTGATGGAATAGATAGCAGGTCAAGTAGAAATGACAAAACAATCTGTCAATGATGTGATATACTAGCTTTGGAGGGGGTACAGAGACAATTCACTAGGCTGATTCCAGAGATGAGGGGGTTACCTTATGATGATAGATTGAGTAGACTGGGTCTTTACTCGTTGGAGTTCAGAAGGATGAGGGATGATCTTATAGAAACATTTAAAATCATGAAAGGGATAGACAAGATAGAGGCAGAGAGGTTGTTTCCACTGGTCGGGGAGACTAGAACTAGGGGGCACAGCCTCAAAATACGGGGGAGCCAATTTAAAACCAAGTTGAGAAGGAATTTCTTCACCCAGAGGGTTGTGAATCTGTGGAATTCTCTGCCCAAGGAAGCAGTTGAGGCTAGTTCATTAAATGTATTCAAATCACAGATAGATAGATTTTTAACCAATAAGAGAATTAAGGGTTATGGGGAGCGGGCCGGTAAGTGGAGCTGAGTCCACGGCCACATCAGCCATGATCTTGTTGAATGGCGGAGCAGGCTCGAGGGGCTAGATGGCCTACTCCTGTTCCTAATTCTTATGTTCTTATTTCTTATAGGTTATAACAATGCTGTGACACTGGATGGCAACTTTGCTGGTAACACTTGCAGCCTGTCGAAAGCTAAATCTGTGCAGACAATGCAGTCAGCAACAGGCTCTGACGGAGGAAAGTGATTATGTGGGAGCTAGGAGTTCTTATTGTACTTTCTATGCTATTCACTGATCAGCTGGATCAATGGGCACTCAACTTCCGCCTCAAGTTCACAGACGTGGTTCCCGTGCTGCGTGATTCCCGTGATCAGCCAGGGAAATTGGAAAGGTAGGGCTAAAAAGACTCTTAAGGGTCTGACAACTACTTGATAATGATTTAAATTATCTCGCCCACCTCTACCATTCGGGTCGCTGCCTTGCCAGCAAAGACACCTGAGGGAAAGCTGCGAGGGGCGGGAATACCATGGGTTTCCGACCCGCTTGAAGATATTGCAAATTTCCCACGATCCTCCGCCAATCACGCCCACACAGACCCTAGAAAATTTCAGTCTACCTTATCATTCCAGATTCATTTAATTAATGGAGTTTAAATTCCCCAGCTGTCTTGGTGAGATTTGAGCTCATGACTCCGGATCATTCGTCAAAGCCTCGGGATTACTCGTCCAGTAACATAAACACTATGCTACCATACCCCCTGTTGTGCTGCCATCAGGGATCTGTGGACATGCACTCCAAGGTCCCTCGGTTGCTCTACACTTCTCAGTATCCTATCATTTATTGTGTATTCCCTTGCCTTGTTAGCCCTCCCAAAATGCATTATCTTACACTTCTTCGCATTGAATTCCATTTGCCATTTTTCCACCCACCTGATTGATTGATATTTTCCTGCCATCTACAGCTTTCTTCATCACTACCAACCACACAGCCAATTGTTGTATCATCTGCAAACTTCTTAATCATGCCCCTACATTTATGTCCAAATCATTGATGTATACCACAAAAAGCAGGAGACCTAGTACTGAGCCCTGCGGAACCCCACTGGAAACAGCTTTCCTGTCAAGCATCGCTATGCTTCCTGCCACTGAGCCAATTTTGGATCCAACTTGCCAATTTTCCTTGGATCCCATGGGCTTTTACTTTTCTGACCACTCTGCCATGTGGGACCTTATCATAAGCTTTGCTAAAATCCATATACACTACATCAAATGCACTACCCTCATCAACCTTCCTTGTTGCCTCCTCAAAAAAATCAATGAAGTTTGTCAGACACGACCTTCCCTTAACAAATCCATGCTGACTGTCCTTGATTAATCCGTGCCTTTCTAAATAATGATTCATACTGTCCTTCAGAATTTTTTTCCAACAATTTGCCCACCACCGAGGCGAGGCTGACTGGCCTGTAATTACTCGGTCTATCCCTTTTTCCCTTTTTGAACAACGGTACAATGTTAGCAGTCTTCCACTTTTCTGGCACCACACCTGTTGCCAGAGGGGATTAAAAAATGATGGTCAGAGCCTCTGCTATTTCCTCCCTTGATTTTCTGAACAGCCTGGGGTACATTTCATCCGAGCCTGGGGATTTATCCACTTTCAAAGATGTCCACTGACATTTTCAATGTGATCATGGCTTTAAGTATAAAGAAGCGAGGAAATTATCGAACATTTTATATATTGTTCAGAATAAGCTTTGAAGTTCAAGACTATTTTCTACTCACACAACGAGTTTCTGTAGCAAGCATCTGGCATGTTGGTTCATAAGCCGTTCCGTATTCACCGCTTTTTGCATTTGCACAATTGAAGTAAATTTTAGCATGATCGCACATTTCTAAAGAATAATATTTAATGTTTTATTACTAAAGGACATAGTATACTTGATGTACATCAAGGAAATCTTATGGCAAGTCAGATTAATAGGTTAGATTTTCTAATGGCCTACTCCTGCCTAAAATTATTACAATATTACTTTATATCACATCGGTTTTGCTACATTTTAAGTGCTTGAGAGATGATATTTAGAAATGAGCTGATATCTGAAATCAAATGGCAATGTGAAGATTATTTTTCATATTTTATGTATCTTATGTTTTTATGTTTATAAAAGGATAAAAGTTAACAAATGTTTCCTACCTCCAGGGGTGAAAGGGAGGCTGGAACAGTCAATGTTCCCATTATCACACACGCTGGGAGAGAAAGAAGACAACAGAATAATACACAACTTGTAGCAATTATACAATCTATATCTGCGAAGTTACATCCTAGTTTAGTTGTAAATTTGACTTGCTAATTAGAAGCTCGTCCTTGATTATGCCTAAAGTGAAAAGTTGCTTTAATCATGAATTCCTGCATAGCATGTCTACATGGCAATCATTGTCGATTACTGCTTCACCCATCGACCCTTGTGATTTTGTTTCTGATGTAAAGCCAGTGAAAAAAACGCTACAACCTGAGGAAAGTGCACCATTGAGAAAGTCGCCAACTTTGTTACAAGAAGCATGGATCAAATCCAAAATGTTCTTTCTGCCAGTATGTCTACATTGAAATTGTCAAGGAGCAATAAAGATTGGTTTAAAATATTGTGAAAACTTCCAGTACATCAGACAGGAAGGCCAGTCACATAAGGGCAGTTTGCGCTGATGATAAACTTTGCTGCAGGAAACTGTGCAGATGTATACATTGTTTGCCGGCCAGACAAGGGAAGTTAGAAACATAGAAACATAGAAAATAATTGCAGGAGCAGGCCATTCAGCCCTTCTAGCCTGCACCACCATTCAATGAGTTCATGGCTGAACAGGAAACCTCAGTACCCACTTCCTGCTTTCTCGCCATACCCCTTGATCCCCCGAGTAGTAAGGACTTCATCTAACTCCCTTTTGAATATATTTAGTGAATTGGCCTCAACTACTTTCTGTGGTAGAGAATTCCACAGGTTCACCACTCTCTGGGTGAAGAAGTTTCTTCTCATCTCGGTCCTAAATGGCTTACCCTTATCCTTAGACTGTGACCCCTGGTTCTGGACTTCCCCAATATTGGGAACATTCTTCCTGCATCTAACCTGTCCAAACCCGTCAGAATTTTAAACGTTTCTATGAGGTCCCCTCTCATCCTTCTGAACTCCAGTGAATACAAGCTCAGTTGATCCAGTCTTTCTTGATAGGTCAGTCCCACCATCCCGGGAATCAGTCTGGTGAATCTTCGCTGCACTCCCTCAATAGCAAGGATGTCCTTCCTCAAGTTAGGAGACCAAAACTGTACACAATGCTCCAGGTGTGGCCTCACCAAGGCCCTGTACAACTGTAGCAACACCTCCCTGCCCCTGTACTCAAATCCCCTCGCTATGAAGGCCAACATGCCATTTGCTTTCTTAACCGCCTGCTGCACCTGCATGCCAACCTTCAATGACTGATGTACCATGACACCCAGGTCCCTTTTCCTAATCTGTCACCATTCAGATAATAGTCTGTCTGTCTGTTTTTACCACCAAAGTGGATAACCTCACATTTATCCACATTATACTTCATCTGCCATTCATTTGCCCAATCACCTAACCTATCCAAGTCACTCTGCAGCCTCATAGCATCCTCCTCGCAGCTCACACTGCCACCCAACTTAGTGTCATCCGCAAATTTGGAGATACTACATTTAATCCCCTCGTCTAAATCATTAATGTACAATGTAAACAGCTGGGGCCCCAGCACAGAACCTTGCGGTACCCCACTAGTCACTGCCTGCCATTCTGAAAAGTACCCGTTTACTCCTACTCTTTGCTTCCTGTCTGACAACCAGTTCTCAATCCATGTCAGCACACTACCCCCAATCCCATGTGCTTTAACTTTGCACATTAATCTCTTGTATGGGACCTTGTCGAAAGCCTTCTGAAAGTCCAAATATACCACATCAACTGGTTCTCCTTTGTCCACTTTACTGGAAACATCCTCAAAAAATTCCAGAAGATTTGTCAAGCATGATTTCCCTTTCACAAATCCATGCTGACTTGGACCTATCATGTCACCATTTTCCAAATGCGCTGCTATGACATCCTTAATAATTGATTCCATCATTTTACCCACTACTGAGGTCAGGCTGACCGGTCTATAATTCCCTGTTTTCTCTCTCCCTCCTTTTTTAAAAAGTGGGGTTACATTGGCTACCCTCCACTCCATAGGAACTGATGCAGAGTCAATGGAATGTTGGAAAATGACTGTCAATGCATCCGCTATTTCCAAGGCCACCTCCTTAAGTACTCTGGGATGCAGTCCATCAGGCCCTGGGGATTTATCGGCCTTCAATCCCATCAATTTCCCCAACACAATTTCCCGACTAATAAAGATTTGCCTCAGTTCCTCCTCCTTACTAGACCCTCTGACCCCTTTTATATCCGGAAGGTTGTTTGTGTCCTCCTTAGTGAATACCGAACCAAAGTACTTGTTCAATTGGTCTGCCATTTCTTTGTTCCCCGTTATGACTTCCCCTGATTCTGACTGCAGGGGACCTACGTTTGTCTTTACTAACCTTTTTCTCTTTATATACCTATAGAAACTTTTGCAATCCGCCTTAATGTTCCCTGCAAGCTTCTTCTCGTACTCCATTTTCCCTGCCCTAATCAAACCCTTTGTCCTCCTCTGCTGAGTTCTAAATTTCTCCCAGTCCCCGGGTTCGCTGCTATTTCTGGCCAATTTGTATGCCACTTCCTTGGCTTTAATACTATCCCTGATTTCCCGAGATAGCCACGGTTGAGCCACCTTCCCTTTTTTATTTTTACGCCAGACAGGAATGTACAATTGTTGTAATTCATCCATGCGGTCTCTAAATGCTTGCCATTGCCCATCCACAGTCAACCCCTGAAGTATCATTCGCCAATCTATCCTAGCCAATTCACGCCTCATACCTTCAAAGTTACCCTTCTTTAAGTTCTGGACCATGGTCTCTGAATTAACTGTTTCATTCTCCATCCTAATGCAGAATTCCACCATATTATGGTCACTCTTCTCCAAGGGGCCTCGCACAATGAGATTGCTAATTAATCCTCTCTCATTACACAACACCCAGTCTAAAATGGCCTCCCCCCTAGTTGGAACAGGACCAGCCCAGCCACCGGAACAGGACCAGCCCAGCCACCGGAACAGGATCAGCCCAGTCACCGGAACAGGATCAGCCCAAGCACCGGAACAGGACCAGCCCAGCCACCGGAACAGGACCAGCCCAGCCACCGGAACAGGATCAGCCCAGCCACCGGAACAGGATCAGCCCAACCACCGGAACAGGATCAGCCCAAGCACCGGAACAGGACCAGCCCAACCACCGGAACAGGACCAGCCCAACCACCGGATCGAGAAAACCATCCCTTATGCACTCCAGGAAATCCTCCTCCACCGTATTGCTTCCAGTTTGGCTAGCCCAATCTATGTGTATATTAAAGTCACCCATTATAACTGCTGCACCTTTATTGCATGCACCCCTAATTTCCTGTTTGATGCCCTCCCCAACATCACTACTACTGTTTGGAGGTCTGCACACAACTCCCACTAATGTTTTTTGCCCTTTGGTGTTCTGCAGCTCTACCCATATAGATTCCACATCATCCAAGCTAATGTCTTTCCTAACTATTGCATTAATCTCCTCTTTAACCAGCAATGCTACCCCACCTCCTTTTTCTTTTATTCTATCCTTCCTGAATGTTGAATACCCCTGGATGTTGAGTTCCCAGCCCTGATCATCCTGGAGCCACGTCTCCGTAATCCCAATCACATCATATTTGTTAACATCTATTTGCACAGTTAATTCATCCACCTTATTGCGGATACTCCTTGCATTAAGACATAAAGCCTTCAGGCTTGTTTTTTTAACACCCTTTGTCCTTTTAGAATTTTGTTGTACAGTGGCCCTTTTTGTTCTTTGCCTTGGGTTTCTCTGCCCTCCACTTTTCCTCATCTCCTTTCTGTCTTTTGCTTTTGCCTCCTTTTTGTCTCCCTCTGTCTCCCTGCATTGGTTCCCATCCCCCTGCCATATTAGTTTAACTCCTCCCCAACAGCACCAGCAAACACTCCCCTTAGGACATTGGTTCCGGTCCTGCCCAGGTGCAGACCGTCCGGTTTGTACTGGTCCCATCTCCCCCAGAACCGGTTCCAATGCCCCAGGAATTTGAATCCCTCCCTGCTGCACCACTGCTCAAGCCATGTATTCATCTGCGCTATCCTGCGATTCCTACTCTGACTAGCACGTGGCACTGGTAGCAATCCCGAGATTACTACTTTTGAGGTCCTACTTTTGAATTTAGCTGCTAGCTCCTTAAATTCGTTTCGTAGGACCTCATCCCTTTTTTTTACCTATGTCGTTGGTACCAATGTGCACCACGACAACTGGCTGTTCTCCCTCCCATTTCAGAATGTCCTGCACCCGCTCCGAGACATCCTTGACCCTTGCACCAGGGAGGCAACATACCATCCTGGAGTCTCGGTTGCGGTTGAGACTATGCCTTGTAGAGCATGGCGAAAGGTGACACTGTTAACTGAGGGTAGTGCAGTTGTTGTTGTGTATCTGGACTTTCAAAAGGCGTTTGACAAAGTATCACAAAATGGACTTGTTAGCAAAATTAAAGTCCATGGTATTAAAGGGACACTGGCAGCATGATGAATTGGTGAGTTTTCCCCAACTCAGTGGGCTCGAGGCAGGCGATATCAGTGGTGGGTCCCGGCCCCGCTGCTGGCTCTATCCCACTGCCTAAGATGATTTTCCCTTGCTGGGACTTGTTTAGCCCACCCAGCGCGTTTCCTGGTCTAATTAGAGGAAGCGAGTCTGGTGACATTAACACGAGAACAGCGGGGGATAAAAGCAGCAATCTCAGAGCAACGGGGGATAACAGCAGCGATCTCAGAGCAACGCACGGACATGTGAGGGGAGCGAAAAACTATCAAAGTGTGACGTTACAGGAAAGCAGGTAAGTGATTGGTTGGTGAATATTTCTCTATTTCTCTCTTTTTCTAAACTTGGGCCTTGGTTTAAATTAAGAGCTGTGGTAAAGATTAAAAACTATACGTAGATAATTTGATATTTCAAAACTTGAGAACCTAATTAGTTAAATAAAATACAATAGAGATGGCAGGGCGGGCGATGTGTTGCAGCTGCAGCATGTGGGAGCTGGTGGACACCATTGAGGTCCACGATGACCACATCTGCAATCAGTGTCTGCAGCTCGAGGCACTTCGGCTCCGTGTTGATGAGCTGGAGTCCGAGCTTCAAACACTGCGACACATCAGGGAGGGGGAGAGTTACCTTGACACTGTGTTCCAGGAGGCAGTCACACCTCTTAGGTTAAATAATTCAAATTTGTTCTGTGGTCAGGGACAGGAGAGTGTGACTATGAGTGAGGCAGGTATGGGGACCCAGGAGATAGCATTGGAGGAGTCTCGGCCCTTGCTCTTGTCCAACAGGTTCGAGATTCTTACTCCCTGTGTGGACGAGAGCAGGGTCTGCAGGGAGAAACTGACCACAGCACCATGGGACAGGGGGCCATTCAAATGAGGGGAGCAAAACAAAATGTTGTAGTGGTAGGGGACAGTATAGTTAGGGGGATAGATACAGTTCTCTGCAGCCAAGAGCGTGAGTCCCGAAGGCTGTGTTACCTGCCCGATGCCAGGGTTAAGGACATCTCCTCTGGGATGGAGAGGAACTTGGAGTGGGAGGGGGACGATCCAGTTGTCATGGTCCACGTAGGTACCAACAACATAGATAGGACTAAGAAAGAGGTTCTGCTGAGGGAGTATGAGCAGCTAGGGGCTAAATTAAAAATCAGAACCACAAAGGAAATAATCTCTGGATTACTACCTGAGCCACGAGCAAATTGGCATAGGGTAAATAGAATCAGGGAGAAAAATGCGTGGCACAAAGATTGGTGTGGGAGAAATGGGTTTCAATTCCTGGCACAATGGGGTAAGAGGGAGCTGTTCCATTGGGACGGGCTTCACTTGAACGGTGCTGGGACTAATGTCCTGGCGAATCGAATAACGAGGGCTGTAGAGAGGGCTTAAACTAAATAGGGGGAGGAGGGTTCAGGTCAGGGGAAATGTTAAAACTCAAAGAGAAAGGAGAAGGCAATAGAGCAGGGCAGCGATGAGGGTAAAGATAACCAGAGTGTGACAGGAAGGGACCGAGCGCATAAACATAAGGGTGCCTCAGGAAGTGGGCCAGAGTAGGGAAAAATAGTAAAAAGACAAAATTAAAAGCTCTTTATCTGAATGTATGCAGCATTCATAACATGATAAATGAGTTGACGGCACAAATAGAAATACATGGGTATGATCTGATAGCCATTACAGAGACGGGTTGCAAGGTGACCAAGACTGGGAACTGAACATTCAGGGATATTTGACATTTTGGAAGGATAGACAGAAAGGAAAAGGAGGTGGGGTGGCTCTGTTAATAAAGGATGAGATCAGTGCAGCAGTGAGAAATGATATTGGCTCAGAAGATCAAGATGTTGAATCAGTTTGGGTGGAGATAAAAAATAATAAGGGGAAGTAGTCACTGGTGGGTGTAGCTACACTGTAGGACAGAGTATATATCAAGAAATAATGGAGGCTTGTATGAAAGGTATGACAATAATCATTGACGAGTTTAATCTTCATATTGATTGGACAAATCAAATTGGCAAAGGTAGCCTTGAGGACAAGTTCAGAGTGTATTCGGAATGGTTTCTTAGAACAATACATTGCGGAACCAACCAGGGAGCAGGTTATTTTAGGTCTGGTACTGTGTAATGAGATGGGATTAAATAATGATCTACTAGTAAAGAATCCTCTAGGGAAGAGTGATCATAGCATATTAGAATTTCAAGTTCAATTAGAGGGTGAGAAACATGGGTCTCAAACTAATGTCCAGAACATAAATAAAGACAATTACAAAGGTATGAAGACAGAGTTGGCTAAAGTGGACTGGGAAAATAAATTAAAGGGTGAGACGGTAGAAAAACTGTGGCAAAGATATATTCCAGTGAGAAAGAAAGCCTCTGAGCGAAGGATGAACCATCCGTGGCTAACTAAGGAAGTTAAGGAAAATATCAAATTGAAAACAAAGGCATACAATGTTGCAAAGATTATTAGTAGGCTAGGGGATTGGGCAATTTTTAGAAACTAGCAAAGGACAACTAAAAAATAATAAAGAGAAGATAGATTATGAGAATAAGCTAGCAAGAAAGATAAAAACAGACAGTAAAGGGTTGAAGTTCAGTACTGCCATTTTTGAGGCGGTGTCACTGCATAAGAGAAATTTTTAACGCCTCGCTTCAGGCGCGGTCCCCAAATGCGAAATTCAGTGTTGACGCCTAAAGAATTGATAACACTTACCTGGAGGCATTACACTGCACTAAGTGGGCCGTTAAGTGTGGGCTCAACATCCGGGAGATAGGCAGCATTAGAGCTGTGCCACACACATAGTGGTGCCATCTGGATATAACTGAGGCTTTGACTGGGCGCCTCAACACCTCGCGGGTATATTCACTTCTTACGCACACACTCAGATGGTGAGCAGGGCAGAACTTGCAGCAGCAGCTCACCAGCGTGCCCACCGGTTCTCGGACGCCACAGTGGATGCTCTCCTTGGTGCCCTGGAGAGGCGTCGCCAGGTACTGAGTACAGAGGTTGGGAGCAGACCCCAAACTTATCGAAGGCAATGGAGGGAAATAGCAGAGCAAGTGTCTGCGAGTGACATGGTGCCACAGACAGCGATGCAATGTCGCAAAAAGTGGAAGGACCAGACACGGAAAGTGAGGGTCAGTATTTTTAATTTCAAACTTCAAGATGTTAAGCTCTGAGCTCAATGTGCACTCTCTGCTCAATGTAGTGTTTCGGAATCCATGTTCTAAGAGGGTGAGGCCACAGTCAAAATTCCCATTTGCAGCCTCACTCACTGCAAGGGCCTACATGTACTGTTAACCTTGCTGCTTGGCTCTACAGACCCACCTCTCATGTTGGTGACTCCTTAGTCTTCATGTGTGTGTCCAAGACAGTAGGCTCCCCATTACTGTGAGGTCCTGGCACCCTAATCCCACCATTGCCACAGTAAGTCCACGCTGCGAATGGTAGTTGCATCGAGCTGTGAAAACTGCCATAGAATAAATGGCACTAAAGTATGTAAGGCACTTTGGACACACTGATTGAAGGCCTCTAACTCCGACTTTCTCTTTATTGTTACAGGCGAAGCTCGCACACAACCAACAGGAGCAAATGCGGACTGGTGGGGGGCGAGTCAGACTTCCAAGTGCTCAGTCCGTTAGAGGAACGGATAGCTGCCCTGATGGGCGTCCAAGTTGCTGCGATGGCGGTGGGTGCAGCCGATCCCCCTCGGGACAGTGACGGTGACGTTGAGTTCCTTTGCAGCAATCTGCAGGATACTTGGCCCTCACATCATCATCATGCAGCTATTTCCAGAAGACTGGCATTCACGAATGCCTTCCCTGCTCCTGACCCCCTTCCCTGCAGGTAACCGCTGTTCTGTGTTTGTGCTTTCAGAAGACCAGCCAGATCCACCGGGGCCTTCTTGGGGGCCTTCCACCTGAGCAGATGGTGGCGGCGACCAAGAGGACGAGGAGGAGCAGGAGGACGACTCATCTTTCGACCTCACACAGGAGGCTGCACCGTCTGAGAGTGGGGCCAACAGTGCTGCTGACCAAGGGGTGGTGGGGGAGGCAGAGGTGGGGGATGCTCCGGGACCCAGTGGCCTCCAGCAATGCCATGGGGAAGGGGAAACCCAGGGGCCAGCGCCCCGGAGGGTGAGCTTGCGCCTGAGTGATGCTCAACAGCACTCTGCCGATGAGCCTGATCTAGAGGTTGTCGCAAGACAATCCCTGCAGTTGCACAGCGATCTGCTGGGTGCACTAGCAAGGGTATCCTAGGGTCTCGATGTGCTAGCTGTGAGGATGGAGGAGTCCTCCTCAACTGTTGCTCATGCCTCTCAGCAGCCCACTGAGCACATCCTTGGTAGATACCAACAGATGCTGGATGCAAACAGTGACCGTGGGGTCCCAGATCTGGTGGGATGGGCTATTGCTGATGTTGCAGTGACCATTGAGCACCAGGCCGATGCTATTATATACTCCATATTCCATAGTGCGTGGTGTCCTGAGTCAACTCTCTGGTGTCCTGCAGTCACAGACACTCTTGATGCAGAGGCAAATAGATTCAACAGACTCACTGACCGCTGCCATCCGGCCTGGGGCCCCATCAGTTTAACCTTGCCAAACGAGGGCAGGATTCTGACCTCACCCAGATTTCTACAGATGTTGATGCTCTGTCCCAGGGGAATATCAGCCTGTTGGGCCAATTGGAACGTGATGTCCTTTCAAGGATGACATCATTCCACCTTCGCAGCTGCTGCTCTCTGCACCCTATCCACAACAGAGTGCTGCCGCCCATGCTGAGGTGATGCAGTCCGCAGCTGGGTCTTCCAGGGCCTAAGCTGGTTGGGGACATCCTGCTAGGCCATCATGTGTGGCTGCGGATACAAGTCAGCAACAGACTACCAGCCTTGCAGCATGCAGCAGACAACATTGAAGATGGAGACTCTATCAGGTGAGCCTGACCTCAGTAGTGGGTAAAATGATGGATTCAATTATTAAGGGTGTCATAGCAGCGCATTTGGAAAATGGTGACATGATAGGTCCAAGTCAGCATGGATTTGTGAAAGGGAAATCATGCTTGACAAATCTTCTGGAATTTTTTGAGGATGTTTCCAGTAAAGTGGACAAAGGAGAACCAGTTGATGTGGTATATTTGGACTTTCAGAAGGCTTTCGACAAGGTCCCACACAAGAGATTAATGTGCAAAGTTAAAGCACATGGGATTGGGGGAAGTGTGCTGACGTGGATTGAGAACTGGTTGTCAGACAGGAAGCAAAGAGTAGGAGTAAATGGGTACTTTTCAGAATGGCAGGCAGTGACTAGTGGGGTACCGCAAGGTTCTGTGCTGGGGCCCCAGCTGTTTACATTGTACATTAATGATTTAGATGAGGGGATTAAATGTAGTATCTCCAAATTTGCGGATGACACTAAGTTGGGTGGCAGTGTGAGCTGCGAGGAGGATGCTATTAGGCTGCAGAGTGACTTGGATAGGTTAGGTGAGAGGGAAAATGAATGGCAGATGAAGTATAATGTGGATAAATGTGAGGTTATCCACTTTGATGGTAAAAACAGAGAGACAGACTATTATCTGAATGGTGACAGATTAGGAAAAGGGAAGGTGCAACGAGACCTGGGTGTCATGGTACATCAGTCATTGAAGGTTGGCATGCAGGTACAGCAGGCGGTTAAGAAAGCAAATGACATGTTGGCCTTCATAGCGAGGGGATTTGAGTACAGGGGCAGGGAGGTGTTGCTACAGTTGTACAGGGCCTTGGTGAGGCCACACCTGGAGTATTGTGTACAGTTTTGGTCTCCTAACTTGAGGAAGGATATTCTTGCTATTGAGGGAGTGCAGCGAAGATTCACCAGACTGATTCCCGGGATGGTGGGACTGACCTATCAAGAAAGACTGGATCAACTGAGCTTGTATTCACTGGAGTTCAGAAGGATGAGAGGGGACCTCATAGAAACGTTTAAAATTCTGACGGGTTTAGACAGGTTAGATGCAGGAAGAATGTTCCCAATGTTGGGGAAGTCCAGAACCAGGGGTCACAGTCTAAGGATAAGGGGTAAGCCATTTAGGACCGAGATGAGGAGAAACTTCTTCACCCAGAGAGTGGTGAACCTGTGGAATTCTCTACCACAGAAAGTAGTTGAGGCCAATTCACTAAATATATTCAAAAGGGAGTTAGATGAAGTCCTTACTACTCGGGGGATCAAGGGGTATGGCGAGAAAGCAGGAAGGGGGTACTGAAGTTTCATGTTCAGCCATGAACTCATTGAATGGCGGTGCAGGCTCGAAGGGCTGAATGGCCTGCTCCTGCACCTATTTTCTATGTTTCTATGCCCCTCCAGAGCTGTCAAGGCAGCGGAAACAGTGCTTCAGAAACCCGATAGTTTGCTCGATAATGGCCCGGGTTGTGGTATGGCTGGTGTTGTAGCACTGCTCAGCCGGGGTGGTAGGATTGCGGAGGGGTGTCATCAGCCAGGAGGCCACACCATATCCTTTCTCATTGATGAGCCAACCGCCCTTCATGTGGTGGCTGGAACAGTTGTGGCATGCTGCTCTCCCGCAGGATGAAGGCATCGTGGCAGCTGCCAGGATATCGGGCATCGATAGCGAGGATTATCTGCCTGTGATCGCAGACCAGCTGAACGTTGAGGGAGTGGAATCCCTTGCGATTCCAAAAGATCTCTACATTGTGGGGCGGGGCTCTCAATGCCACATGCGTACAATCGATGGCTCCTTGAACCCTGGGGAAGCCCACTGTCCTGGCAAAGCCATGGGAGCGCTCATCCTGGTCTTCACTTGACATGCCGAACCTTATGTAATCCATTCGTTTGCCTTACAGAGCATCGGTCACCTGGTGAATGCAGCAATGTACTACAAACTGCGAGATGTTGTATACATTGCCTACAGGAGACTGGAAGGAGCCAGTAGCACAGAGGTTCAGTACTATAGTCACTTTCTCTGCCACTGACAGCGAGGTCCTGGTGCCGATGTCAGCTGCCAGGTCCGTCTGCAGGGGGTGACAAAGCTCCGTCACCACCTCCGTGCGGAACCTCAGCCTTCTTAAACATTGCTCCTCGGACATCTCAAGCTAAGAGTAATGCGCAAGGTAAACCCTGCATTTGCATGGCCTCCTGCCCCGACGTCTGGGGCCTCTCCTCTGGGGAAGATCCACATTGGGCCGAAGCTGTCTCTGTAGCCAGCACCACAGGACGATGTGGTGTGCCATCACTGCCCCCATCACTTGGCACAGGTCACAGCAAGATAGAGATTTCAATTTTTCCAACATGGAACCCAATAATGTTTCCGAGATACTAGTACTGAATCTGATGAGTCAACAGCAGTATGATGCCAACACCCTACTCTCTATGTGAGCATCAAACGCAGTACTGACCGAGATCTCTGAGCCCTGGCTGCAACTCCCTTTAAATAACGCCCCGGATTCATTTCTCCACCTAGTTCAGTCCAACTTTTTCAGGCGTCATCGATGCCAGCCGTTAAGTGAGGCAGCAAGAGTGAATGTGGTGAGAAAGGCGTGATGGAGGCTTTGCACGCATACTGATGTCATGATTTCCATGGCGTTAGCCGGTGGTGCGTTACGTTTGAACGCCCTTAAAAAATAACCATCGAAGTTTGCGTCAGGCGTGAACAGCACCCAGTGCCACTCCCAAACGCCTAACTTCCAGTTGACACCTAATACCCGCCCTCCTGTATGGCTCAGAGACATGGACCATGTACAGTAGTCACCTCAAGTCGCTGGAGAAATACCACCAACGATGTCTTCGCAAGATCCTACAAATCCCCTGGGAGGACAGACGCACTAACATTAACGTCCTCGATCAGACCAACATCCCCAGCATTGAAGCACTGACCACACTCGATCAGCTCCGCTGGGCAGGCCACACTGTCCGCATGCCAGACACGAGACACCCAAAGCAAGCGCTCTACTCGGAACTGCTTCATGGCAAACGAGCCCCAGGTGGACAGAGGAAACGTTATAAGGACACCCTCAAAGCCTCCCTGATAAAGTGCAACATCCTCACTGACACCTGGAAGTACCTGGCCAAAGAGCGCCCTAAGTGGAGGAAGTGCATCTGGGAGGGCGCTGAGCACCTTGAGTCTCATCGCTGAGAGCATGCAGAAATCAAGCGCAGGCAGCAGAAAGAATGTGCGGCAACCAGTCCCACCCACCCCTTGCCTCAACCACTGTCTGTCCCACCTGTGACAGGGACTGTGGCTGTCATATTGAACTGTTCAGCCACCTAAGGACTCATTCTAAGAGTGGAAGCAAGACTGCCTATGATGATGATGATGATTCAAGAAAGGAGGGAGACAGAAAGCAGGAAACTATAGACCTGTTAGCCTAACATCTGTCACTGGGAAAATGCTCGTGCCCATTATTAAAGAAGTAATAGCAGGACAGTTAGAAAATCATAACACAATCAAGCAGAGTCAGCATGGATTTATGAAAGGGAAATCGTGTTTGACAAATTGGCTAGAGCTCATTGTGGATGTAACAAACAGGGTGGATAAGAGGTGTATTTGGATTTCTAGAAGGCATTCGATAAGGTGCCACATAAAAGGTTACTGCATAAGATAAGAGTTCACGGGGTTGGGGTAATATATTAGCATGGATAGAGGATTGGCTAACGGACAGAAAACAAGAGAGTCGGGACCGAGTGTAATGTAGCCAAGTTTGCTGATGATACAAAGATTGGTGGGAGAGCAAACTGTGAGAAGGACACAAAAAATCTGCAAAGGGATATAGACAGGCTAAGTGAGTGTGCAAACATTTGGCAGAGGGGAGTATAATATGGGCAAGTGTGAGGTTACCCACTTTGATAGGAAAAATAAAAAAGCAAATGATTATTTAAATGGAGAGAGCGGTACAGAGAGATCTGGGGGTCCTTGTACATGAAACACAGTAAGTTAGTATGCAGGTACAGCAAGTAATTAGGAAGGCAAGGGGGACAGAATATAAAAGCAGAGAAGTCCTATTACAACTGTACAGGGTATTGGTGAGCCCACACCTGGAGTACTGCGTACAGTTTTGGTCTCCGTATTTACGAAAGGATATACTTGCATTGGAGGCAGTTAAGAGGTTCACTAGGTTGATTCCTGGGATGAAGGGGTTGTCTTATGAAGCAAGGTTGAGCAAGTTGGCCTATACTCATTGGAGTTTAGAAGAATGAGGTGTGATCTAATTGAAATATATAGGATACGGAGGGGGCTTGACAGGGTAGATGCAGAGAGGATGTTTCCCCTCACAGGGGAATCTAGAACTAGGGGATATAGCTTCAGAATAGGGAGTCTCCTATTTAACACTGAGATGAGGAGGAATTTCTTCCCTCAGATTGTTGTAAATCTGTGGAATTTTCTGCCCCAGAGAGCTATTGAGGCTGGGTCATTGAATATATTTAAAGCGGAGAAAGACAGATTTTTGAGTGATAAGGCAGTGATGGGTTATGGTGAGCGTGCAGGGAAGTGGAGCTGAGTCCCTGATCAGATCAGCCATGATCTTATTAAATGGCAGAGCATGCTCGAGGGGCCAAATGGCCTACTCCTGCTCAAGAAATATTACGCTCTTAATCCCACATGGCTGACAGAATCAAAGGCCTTTGTGAGGTCACAGAAAGCCATGTTCAGAGGTTGATGTTGCTCCCTACATTTCTCTTGTATTTGTCGCGCTGTGACGATCCTATCCATTGTGCCTCTTAGAAGGCGGAATCCGCCATTCTGACTCTGGGAGGAGCTCTTCAGCCACTGGGAGGAGACGATTGAGGAGGATTCTTGCGATGATTTTCCCTGCGGCAGACTCCTCTGTAATTACTGCAGTCGGACTTGTTCCTTTTCTTGAAGATGGTCACGATTACGGTGTCTCTGAGATCCCCTGGAGTATTGTGTCCAATTCGGGGCATCGCACTTTAGGAAGGATGTGAAGGCCTTCGACAGGGTGCTGAAAAGATTTAGAAGAATGGTTCCAGGGATGAGAGACCTCCGTTATGTTGAGCAGCTTGGGCTGTTCTCCTTAAAGCAGAGAAGGTGAAGAGGAGATTTGATAGCGGTGTTAAAAATTAAGAATAGTTTTGATAGCGTAAATAAAGAGAACTTATTTCCAGTGGCAGAGGGGTCGGTAACTAGAGGACACCAATTTAAGGTGATTGGCGAAAGGACCAGAGCCGACATGAGGACATTGGTGTTGTGATCTGGAATGTTCTGCCTGAGATGATGGTGGAAGCAGTTTCAATAGTAACATTCAAAAGAGAATTTGGATAAATACTTGAAGAGAAAACATTTACTCGGCTGTGGTGACAGAGCAGGGGATGGGACTAACGGGATAGCTCTACCAAAGAGCCAGCAGAGGCATGTGAGGCCAATTGGCCTCCTTCGTTGCTGTATTCTATAGGATTTCTACTTGTCCTCCTCCAGATCGTAAATGTGCAAAGAGATTCCAAAAAGTATCCCATAATTCCACACAATAAGGTCTCCACATAGCAGGCAAAGTACTCAGGACAGACTATCCCAAATGTATTTTCCCAAATACTGTAAAGTTATATAAATCATCTCAATATTCAGTAACTGCAACTCTGTATTCATGGACTATCAGAACTCAAGGCATTCAAAATACTTCTAGTTTTTCTTCAAGGTGATCTTTTTGTGAGCTGGGGGTCAGGGTGCAGAGTGAGCCAGGGGTCAAGGTGCGGAGCAAGCGGGCCGGGGGTCAGCGTGCGGAGCGAGCGGCTGGGGGTCAAAGTGCAGAGCGGAGTGAGCCCGGGATCAGAGTGCGGAGTGAGCCGGCTGGGGGTTAGAGTGCGGAGCAGTCCTGGATGGTAACCTCCCTTAGCCAAGGTGCCCTGGGCCATCCAGTACTTGTATGTTTAAGGGTGTCATCACCATGCTGTTTTATAGGTGTGTGGTGAGAGTTTGGGGCAGAGGAGTGGCGAGAGATCATGACGGAGGAGTGGCGAGAGATTGTTAAGGAGGAGCGGTGAGAGATCGTGGCGGAGGTACGGCAAATGACGTACAAGGCCCAGAAAAGCCCAGGGCCCAGGGGCAGCACGGGCCAGCCCACACTGCGATATGAGTGCGCACTAGGTCCGTGCAGCAGAGCAGGTCTCCAGTCATCCTGGTTAACCCTTCCCACTGGATAAAGGCCTAGCTCTGTCGAACCCGTATGGTGGCTGGTGTGCAACGGTCACCTCACGTTAAAAAAATCCACGTACAGGCATCTTCCACCCTTCAACATGTAGTTCAGGACTGGAACATCGGGTCCTTCATTGAAACATCTGCAAACTCATCTCTTTTGGTGTGGAAGCCAGTCATCCTCGTTCGAAGGACCGCCTATGATGATGATGATGAAAGCCATGAAAATCATCCCTCCTATGTCGCCAGAAACAAATCGTTTCTGATAAAAAAATGATTCATGCTAATCAAACATTTTCTGATTCGATAGAAAAGAAATGGGGGGGACGATTCACAGATGGCCTTACATATAGAAGAATAGAGAAACATGTCAGGACATAAATTGATATAGAGTGTTATCTGGCTGGTTTTCTCACATGCAATGATGGCAATATTACTTTTGTATTTGGTTGATGAGTGAGGAGGATGTACATTTTTCCAGGCTACCTCTCGAACAATAGAGAATTATATTCATTATTCAACTCACCAAGTTTGATCGAGAACGTTAACCCTTTTGCCTGCGGGTATAATTACACCATCAGGCAAGAAACATGGGCAGCTGGATGCAGTGACACATGTGTTGGTATCGTCCAGGAACGTATCTGCTGGGCAGTTGCATCCGTCCACTGGGGCTGCACTCTCAGTACATTCGAGCTTCGGATTGGACAGTGAAAAGCAGGTATGGTTGCACGCTTTGGAATCATAACTGAAAACCTGAACGCCACGGCAAGAAATCTCTGAAAGCAAAAATCAAGCGTAGTTCATGAACCATTCTCAGGAACGGCACAGCGCACAATCTTTTTCCATTTGTTGCATGGTTATTTTGTAATTATTTCAGTTGCAAATGATTAAAAAAAAGTTCGAATCGCTCTAAATTTCCACAGGGGTTCTCCAGCTCGACTGCAGTGACGCTGTCATTATTCTGATGCTCCTAAAGACTGCCCTAAGTGGAGGGAGTGCATCCGGGAGGGCGCTGAGCACCTCGAGTCTCAATGCCGATAGCAGGCAGAAATCAAGCGCGGGCAGCAGAAGGAGCATGCAGCAAGTTTGTCCCACCCATCCTTACCCTCAACGTCTATCTGTCCCACCTGTGACAGGGACTGTAATTCCCGTATTGGACTGTTCAGCCACCTAAGGACTCATTTTTAGAGTGGAAGCAAGTCTTCCTCAATTCCGAGGGACTGCCTATGATGATGATGATGGTGATGCTCCGCCGATAGTACAGCAGACGAGTGGGACCGCTCCCCCAAACTACAGAAATTTATTCTCTTACTGTCTAGCAAAGCCTTTTAGAGTTATAGTAAACTCCTGAGGCCTTTCAAGAAAAGTACAGATATCCAAACACAGCTTCATGTTAATGAGAATCAGTTTTGGCTGCACATTGATGCAAAATGTCAGATGCCAATTTGATTTCAGAGAAGTATTAAAGCCAAGCAGCATCGGAACCTCTTGGGAGACCATTTCACACCACTTGAGCTCCGTACTGTGGGTACTAGAACTCCAAAGTGGTGCAAAGTCAGGTTTAAAATGTGCTCCGGCACTGCATAAAACCACTAACCAATTTGTAAACCTTCCACAGAGTCTTTCATTTTATTAGAAGAAGTAAACGCTCCCACCTGTACTCTGAAAACTATTCTACAAATAGGCTGCTGTGAGGCAGAGCTCTGCACACAGTGCTCTCTTTGTGGGGAGAGTGTGGTTTGCAACAGTCAGTATTAATCATATATTGGCAGCTCTATGTCTCACCCTGCAGCGACTGATCTAAAAACGATAGTCCAATTTAATCTAGTCTTTAATGTATCAGCTATTCAGGATAATCACAACTTTAAGAAATGTTAACACCCATTATCGGATTCTGCTAACTCAGTACTATTAATGACTGTGGAACCAGAAATGGACTAATCCTCACTGAGCACTTACTGCATTCGTCCACAACATTTCTCCAGTCTGTCAAAACTAGGCCTTTTATGGCACAAGCATGAGCATACATTCCAAGGGACGCGCACATGAAGTCTTGGCTTTTTTCATAATTGCAAGTTTCAAACCTGCACCTCTGAAGGAAAGAAAATAAATTAATATAAAATAAATTATTTTAAGACAACAAAATTACATCTGGGAATTCAACCTTCTGTACATGACGACACTCCGAGGTGGATTTCCGTCTTTACCACCTGGATGATAATCGGAAGGACAAGATCTGCCCTTTATAGAGCCCAACCGATGTTCATTGGCATGTGATAGGTTAAAAACCAATCACAGCCTTCATTGGCATTCCAGAGCTGTGTGTGAACAACACCAGCGATAAAAGCGGAAAGGACCTGATGAACAAACAATGAACCAAAACAATAGTAGGAATTGTACCTGAACATAAGGGTTCTCTTCATCTGGCTTGCACTGAAGGATAGATGATAGGCTAACAGAAGACACAGACCACTGGCCTCATGCCTCAGATTGACTAGCTTGTCCTCAGTACATTGCAGGCTGAATAGTGAGCAAAACTATATCATGTTGCATGTTCCCTCCAGTAGAGCACTATTTATGTGGCTTCAGTTCAAAACATCTTTTCTGGAACAGGCTGTGGTATCTCCCCATCACCAGCAATAAATCTGTTTTTCGATTCTAAAAATTCTTACACAGTAAAAAGGATGCAATGTTCTCCAAAATAGAATTCCCCTTTACCTCATAATAATCTGTGGGGTCCACCATACAATGACACTTTCCAAATATGCTGGATTTATTCATCAGTATGGAGCAATGGGACTCGGCATACACACCTGACAAAGAGAAATTAAGGTGTTTTGTTATTGTAATCTGCAAGATCCTACAAATCCACTGGGAGGACAGACGCACCAACATTAGCATCCTCGACCAGGCCAACATCCCCAGCATTGAAACACTGACCACACTCGATCAGCTTCACTGGGCAGGCCACATAGTTCGCATGCCAGACACAAGACTCCCAAAGCAAGCGCTCTACTCGGAACACCTTCACGGCAAACGAGCCCCAGGTGAACAGAGGAAACATTACAAGGACACCCTCAAAGCCTCTCTGATAAAGTGCAACATCCCCACTGACACCTGGGAGTCCCTGGCCAAAGACTGTCCTAAGTGGAGGAAGTGCATCCGGGAGGGCGCTGAGCACCTCGAGTCTGGTCGCCGAGAGCATGCAGAAAACAAGCGCAGGCAGCGGAAGGAGCGTGCGGCAAACCAGACTCCCCACCTACCCTTTCTCTCAACCATTGTCTGTCCCACCTGTGACAAAGACTGTGGTTCTCGTATTGGACTCTTCAGTCACCTAAAGACTCATTCTAAAAGTGGAAGCAAGTCATCCTCTATTCCGAGGGATTGCCTATGATGATGACCATGATGTTATTGTATTGTTATTGTCTGTGCCCACAAATATAAATAAAAAGATTGGGAGATTCTCCTCTCCTCAAGTTCCCTGAATACAATGTGGGCGGAGTACAGTGGATTGGTCACTGCAAGGGTTAATCAGATTTAAGCAGAAATATTTTTACAGATGAAAGAAAATCAACTCTCAAAAGAATAGGGATAGGAATCATCCGACTCAAAACAGGCCACAAGTCACAACCGATGGCCCATTAGCTTGATGTCAGTTGTCGTAAAGTTACTCGAAGGGATCATTAAAGATCTTCTGTACCTTGACAGAGAAAAGTTATTACATAACAACATAAGAACAAAGGAAAAAGGAGTAGGCCATACTGCTCCTCGAGCCTGCTCCACCATTCAATAACATTATGCAACATGACTACCAGAATAGAGGGCATGTCTTACCAACCTGGTTAAATTCTTTAAGGAGGTTACCAGGTTGATGGATGAAGGTAGTCCAGCAGGGGAACGCTACTAGATTAGTAACTACTTTACAAGTCTTTAGCTATCATGATAGGCTCAAGCAGCTTGGTCTTTTTACAAAGCGCAGACTTTGAGGAGACTTATTTGAAGTATTTAAAATGATGAAGGATTATACTGTAGAATCATAGAAAACTACGACACTGAAGGAGACTATTTGGCCCATCGAGCCTGTGTCAGTCGAAAAAGAGCTATTCGGCCTAATCCCACCTTCCAGCACTAGGTCCGTAGCCCTGTAGGTTTCGGCACTTCAAGTGCACATCCAAGTACTTTTTAAATGTGATGAGGATCTCTGCCTCTACCACCTTTTCAGGCAGTGAGTTCCAGACCCCCACCAAAATATTTCCTTATCTCCCCTCTAAACCTTCTACCAATCACTTCAAATCTATGCCCCCCGGTTATTGACCCCTCTGCTAAGGGAAATAGGTCCTTCCTATCCACTCTATCTAAACCCCTCATAATTTTATACACCTCAATTAAATCTCCCCTCAGCCTCCTCTGTTCCAAAGAAAACAACCCCAGCCTATTCAATCTGTCCACACAGCTAAAATTCTCCAGTCCTGGCAACATCCTCGTAAATCTCCTCTGTACCCTCTCTTGTGCAATCCCATCTTTCCTGTAACGTGATGACCAGAACTGCACACAGTACTCTAGTAGTTCAAGTATAACTTCCCTGCTCTTATATTCTATACCTCGGCTAATTACCTTTAAGGATCTGTGGGCATACACTCCAAGGTCCCTCTGTTCCTCCACACCTCCGATTTAATGTGTATCCCCTTGCCTTGTTGCCCCTCCCCATGCATTACCTCACACTTTTCCAGGATTGAATTCCATTTTCCACTTTTCTGCCCAATGACCAGCCCATCGATATCTTCCTGCAGTCTGGAGCTTTCCTCCTCACTCTCAATCACACAGCCAATTTTTGTATTATCTATAAATTTCTTTATCATGCCCCCTACATTTAAGTCGAAATCATTAATATATACTTCAAAAAGGGACCTAGTACTGAGCCCTGTGGAATCCCAACAGAAACAGTCTTCCAGTCGCAAACGCACCCTTCAACCATTACCCTTTGCTTCCTGCCACTGAGCCAATTTTGGATCCAATTTGATCGCAATCTCCCTTAGATTGCATAGGCTTTTACTTTTTTGATCAGCCTGCCATGTCGGACCTTGTCAAAAGCTTTGCTAAAATCCATGTGGACTACATCAAATGCACTACCCTCACTGACCCTCCTTGTTACCTCCTCAAAAAATTCAATGAAGTTAGTCAGACATGATCTTCCCTTAACAAATCCATGCTGACTGTCCTTGATTAATCCATGTCTTTATAAATGAAGATTTAGAATATGCCTCAGAATTGATTCCTACAATTTGCCCACCACCGAGGTTAAACTAACTGGCCTGTAATTACTCGGTTTATTCCTTCCTCTCTTTTTAAACAATGGTACATCATTAGCAGTTCTCCAGTCCTCTTGCACAACTCCTGTAGCCAGGGAGGATTGAAAAATGATGGTCAGAGCCTCTGCAATTTCCTCCCTTGCTTCTTTTAATAACCTACAATATATTTTATCTGGTCCTGGTGATTTATCTACTTTCAAAGATGTTAAACTCCTTAATATTTCCTTTCTTACTATGTTTATCCCATCCAATATTTCGCTCCCTTCCTCCTGAACTTGAACGTCAGCATCGTCTCCCTCTTTTGTGAAGAGAGCCGCAAAGTATTCATTTAGTCCCGTACCCACATCCTCCGCCTCCACACATTGATCACCATTTTGCTCCCAAATAGACCCTACTCTTTCCTTAGTTATCCTTTTGCTCTTTATGTAATTATAAAACATCTTTGGGTTTTCTTTGATTCTACTTGCCAGTACTTTTTAATGCCCTCTCTTTGATTTCCTAATTTCCTTCTTAATTTCACCCCTACACTTTTTATACTCTTCTCGGCTTTCTGCATTATTGAGCTCTCAATATCGGATATAAGCTTCCCATTTTTGCCTTATCGTACCCTGTATGCAGCTCGGCAGCCAGGGGGCACTACATTTGGCAGTTCTACCCTTTTTCTTTGTGGGAACATGTTTACCCTGACATGTATCTCCCTCTTGAACGCCTCCCACTGAGTTACCTTCAAGTAGCTGTTTCCAGTCCACTTTTGCTAAATCACTTCTCAACCAAGTAAAATTGGCCTTTCCCCAATTTAGAACCTTTACTTGTGTTTTGTTTTTGTCCTTATCCACAAGTATGCTAAAACTAATTGAATTATGATCATAACCACAAAGATTTTCTCCCACTGATACTTCTTCCACCTATCCAGCCTCACTCCCTAAAACAAAATCCAGAACTGCCCCCCTCTTCTCGGTCTAAAACAGTTCTTCAGAATGCAATGTAGGAATTCTGTGCCCTCTATACCTTTTACACTGTGTTCATGCAGACATATTATTTGAATTAGATAAATTATCAAGAACAAGGGCCTATACATAAATGCTACGTCGGCAAATAAGTAGATGTCAGGAGGTTTACCTTTTCTCAGAGGATCATTGACCTTTGAAATAGGTGGCCACTGTGTGCAGTGGGACCACAATCACTATTCCAAAGGGAGCTGGACAAGTTTCTGGAGCAGACTGATATATCTGCATACAAACTGTAGATGGGATGTAGGGTGGGGAGGGTTTAAACTAATTTGGCGGGGGAGGGGCAGGGGACCAGAAAATAGCAGAAAGGAGCAGAGCATAGAGAGATATAAACTGCAGCAAAATTAGAAATATCCCCAACATTTCAGGGACTGGATTGAGAAAATTAGCAAAAGTGACAATGGAGTTATTAAATTGTATGTACAGCAATATCTGTAGTGTAACTAATAAGCTTGGTGAGCTGCAGGCACAAGTTTCCACATAAGATTATGACATGGTTGCATTGTCAGAGACATGCTCAAACAAGGCCAGAAATGGGTCTTAATATTCCTGGTTACCAAGTATTCAGAAGGAAAAAGAGGCGGGGCCATGGCACTATTGATTAAGGATAATTGTATAGTTCTAAATAGAAAGGCTATACAAAGGAACAGTAGCATAGTAGTAACATCATAGGACCAGTAATCCAAAGGCCTCGACTAATGATCCAGAGACATGAGTTCAGATCCCACCACGGCAGCTGGGGAATTTATATTCAGTTAAGTAAATAAATCTGGAATAAAGCGCGAGTGTCAGTAATGGTGACCATGAAACTATTGGATTTTTGTACATACCCATCTGGTTCACTGATGTCCTTTAGGGAAGGAAATTGACTGCCCTTACCCAGTCTGGCCTATATGTGACTCCAGACCCACAGCAATGTGATTGACACTTAAGTGGCCTCTGAAATGGCCTAGCAAGCTGCTCAGTTGTACCAAACAGCTACGAATAATAAGAATAAAATCGGATCGACCACAGCACCGGTTACAGACACGACAAAGGCACACCCAGCCCAGTCAATCCTGCAAAGTCCTTCTCACCAACATCTGGGGACTTGTGCCAAAATTGGGAGAGCTGCCTCCATCATCATCCCTGGTTATTTCCTGTCCCATCAGCAGGACAGACCTACCAGGGGTTCAGCATAGTGATATACACGTCCTCAACATTGACTGCGGATCCTATCGCTCTTTATGTAATTATAAAACATCTATGGGCTTTCTTTGATTCCATTTGCCAATATTTTTTCATGCCCGCTCTTTGCTTTCCAAACTTCCTTCTTAATTTCACTCCTACACTTTCCCCAGGGTTTCAGGTCGAGCATGGGCAAGGAAAGCTTCTGCTGATTACCATTTAGCGCCCTCCCTCAGCTGATGAATCAGTCCTCCTCCATGTTGAACATCACTTGGAGGAAGCACTGAGGGTAACAAGGGCACAGAATGTACTCTGGGTGGGTGACTTCAATGTCCATCATAAAGAGTAGCTCGGTAGCACCATTACTGATCGAGCTGGCCGAGTCCGGAAGGATATGGATGCCAGGCTGGGCCTGCAGCAGGTGGCGAGAGAACCAACACGAGAGAAAACCCTACTTGACCTCATCCTCACCAATCTACCTGTCGCAGATGCATCTATCCATGACAGCATTGGTAGTAGCAACCACCACACAGTCCTTGTGGAAATGAAGTCCTGTCTTCACACTGAGGATACCCTCCATCATGTTGTGTGGCACTATCACTGTGCCAAATGGGATGGATTCAGAACAGATCTAGCAGGTCAAAACTGGGCATCCATGAAGTGGGCCATCAGCAGCAGCAGAATTGTATTCCACCACAATCTGTAACCTCATGGCCGGGCATATCCCTCACTCTACCATTACCATCAAGCCAGGGGACCAACCCTGGTTCAATGAGGAGTGCAGAAGAGCATGCCAGGAGCAGCACCAGACATATCTGAAAATGAGGTGCCAACCTGGGAAAGCTGCAACACAGGACTACATGCATGCTAAAAAGGGATGCAACTATTTGTACTAACTGAATGGCAGCTGTTTCTCTGATTGGCTGTCCATTATCAAAGGACCTATTGCTGATTGGTCCCCTTGGAGGATAAGCCACACCCTGAAGTTTCTCTGGAATGTGTAAATGGAACCGCCCAGCCTAACTTTGCACATTGTAACATGATCCATTTTGACTTCAGAAGTTAGAGAGGACACATCCCTCCCCCAGCCAAAGTCTCTAAGGGAAAGTGTAAATGCAGATAGCAGGTGAAGTTCAGACGACAGAAACGATCTGTCAATGGTGAGAGAGGTTGCTGCACTGAGGTGACACTGGCTGGAGAGTTTGATACAGATATTTTCAGCCTGTATAATGCTCAATCTGTGTTCCAGAGGGAGAAAGCAACAGTGTCTACATTGGAAAGTGAACAGATGTGAAGTGGGAGCTTTTATACTACATTTCAAGCTGTCACTCATCAGCTGATTCAATGGCCACTCAACGTCTGCCTCAGATAAACAGACCGGGTCCAGGAGCAGCTTGGAAACGTGGATGTGTTGTTAAAGTCAAAAGGTCAGGTTAATTGTTTAAATTTGGTCTACCGCCGCTACTGGTCGGGTCTGCCTAGCGCTGGCAGACCAGACATTGGGAAAGAAAAGTGAGGTGATTTGATAGTGGGTTCCCGACCCGCTGTCAATCAAATCAAATTTCACTGACGACCCTCCACAACCCCATCCACTGAGCACCAGCAAAACTCGGGCCATAGAAAAAGATGCATGTGATTGTTGGAGTCCGAGGTCATCGCTGCCAGAGTTCCTCAAGCCAGTGTGCTCAGTCCAAACACTTTTAGCTACTTCATTAATGACATTCCTTCTGTCATAAGAACAGGAATAGATGATGCACTAATAATGGCCTATGCCTGCTGCTATTTCTTATGTTCTTATGTTCTGCAATGTTTAGCTAGCGCCATTCACAACTCCTCTGATAATGGAGCAATCAATGCCAGCCTACACAAGAATGCGGACAACATACAGGATTGGGCTCATAAGTGGCAAGTAATATTCGGGCCAGGCAATGGCCATCTCCAACATGAAATAGATTAACCACTTCCTCCTAATCTTCAGTGGGGACCACCATTTCAGAGACTCCCTTAACACCAAAGAAGCTGAACATCATCCAGGACAGAGCAGTTTGCTTGATCTGCACCCCTGCCCCAGGACTAAATATCCACTCCTATACTACCCTGTGGCTGCAGTATATACAATCTACAGGATACACTGCAGGAACTTGCCAAGATTACTTCGACAGCACCTCCCAGAACCGCGACCTCTACAACTAAGCAACAATGGCATGAGAAGACCATCATCCCCAAGTTCTTCTCCAAGTCATACATCATCCTGACTTGGGCATACTTTGTCACTTCTACATAGTCGCTAGCTCAGTATCCTGGAATTCTCAAACAGCATTGTGGGAGCACCATCTCCGCAAGAACTGCAATGGTTCAATGGGATTGATAAGGGAGTCAAGGGGAGCAGGCGGGGAAGTGGAGCTGAGTCCATGATCAGATCAGCTAAGATATTATTGAATGGCGGAGCAGGCTCGAGGGGCCAAATGGCCTACTCCTGCTCCTATTTCCTATGTTGTTATGTAAGGTGCAACATACAGGATTGGGCTCATAAGTGGCAACGACTTTTCCCATCTTCTCAGGGCAACTAAGAATGGGCAATAAATGAACGGACCAGCGTTTCCCACATCCTAAACCTATTTTTAAAAAGTACTGTATAAATATATACAACTAGCCAGTCAATGTAACCGCTTTTGGGTCAAAATCCTGGAACTCCCTCCCTAACAACACTATGGGAGTACCTTCACCTCACGGACTGCAGTGGTTCAAGAAGGCGGCTCACTACCACCTTCTCAAGGACAGTTAGGGATGGGCAATAAATGGCTGGCCTTGCCAGCGACGCCCACATCCCAGGAATGTATTAAAACACCCTGTTGAGAAAATACACGAATGCTGCATTAGTGTTATAAATGGTGCAACTTTTCATATTTGTAAATGGGTCCTTTTCGGGTTGGAAATCGGTGGTTAGTGGTGTGCCACAGGGATCGGTGCTGGGACCACAACTGTTTACAATATACATAGATGACCTGGAAGAGGGCACAGAGTGTAGTGTAACAAAATTTGCAGATGACACTAAGATTAGTGGGAAAGCGGGTTGTGTAGAGGACAGAGAGGCTGCAAAAAGATTTAGATAGGTTAAGCGAATGGGCTAAGGTTTGGCAGATGGAATACAATGTCGGAAAGTGTGAGGTCATCCACCTTGGGAAAAAAAACAGTAAAAGGGAATATTATTTGAATGGGGAGAAATTACAACATGCTGCGGTGCAGAGGGACCTGGGGGTATGAAACTCTTTTGAGTTTACCTGCAAAAACATAAACATTAAAACCATGCCTCGCGACCTGGGTGACACAGCAGACATTTTCAAGGCCCCTTTTTTTAAAATTTCTTTATTTTTTTTTTTGTTGGTTTTTTTGGGGCGCTAAAATCAAATTTTTCCAGTGCCCCCTATAAAAGGGGAGGGGGACACTAAAAGCACCGGCAATGAAAACAAATTAAACTTTAAAACGTAAAATCAAACTAAAATTTGGTTGCCGGGCGTGATGATGCACTCCAGTCCCTCCGGTGCCCACCTCTCGCGGAAGGCCGCGAGCGTACCGGTGGACACCGCGTGCTCCATCTCCAAGGACACCCTGGACCGGATGTAAGAGCGGAAGAGAGGCAGGCAGTCAGGTTGAACGACCCCCTCGACCGCCCGCTGCCTGGACCGGCTGATGGCACCCTTGGCCGTGCCCAGGAGCAGTCCTACGAGGAGGCCCTCGGACCTACCCGCTCCCCTCCGCACTGGGTGCCCAAAGATCAGGAGAGTGGGACTGAAGTGCAGCCAGAATTTCAGGAGCAGCCCCTTGAAATAATGGAACAGGGGCTGCAACCTCGTGCACTCAATAAAAACATGGAACACGGACTCCTCCAGACCGCAGAAATTGCAGGCGGCCTGGGAGTCCGTGAACCGGCTTAAAAATTTGTTGCACGGCACTGCTCCGTGCACCACCCTCCAGGCCAAGTCCCCGATGAATAGTGGGAGGACCCCTGCGTAGAGTGCCCTCCATCGGGGACCCCCGCCTCCTCCGGACGGCAAGATGGTACGCCATGGCGTGTCCGGACGGCCGGCGAGGATGGCAAAGTTGAGGGTGTGCAGGAGCAGCCCGTACAGGAAAACCCTCCGCGCGGAACTGAAAGGCACGGAGGGGATTTCCCCGAGGCGGCTCAAGTTGTGAGGCGCCGGCCCCCGAGGGAGGTTCCGGGGTTTGGCGCCAATGAGGAATTCCGTCCGGACGGGGGTCAGTTCGGACGGGATCTCCCCACGTGCTTGAGCCTCCTCGATGCACCTAATGGAGTCAGGGCCCAGAGCTGTTTTTAGCGACTCGATGGCATCGGCCGTGTGGCGGACATTGGCAGAATTTAGGCGCCGCGCCAGCGTGTCTGGCGCCATCCAGCCCGCTCCTCCGCCATCGAGCAGGTCCCTGACCCTGGTCACCTCACCAGCCACAGCCCTCTCTTCCGACCGCCACATAAAACCTCGGCCGTGGAGGTACAGATTCCCGAGCAGCGGTTCCTGCAGGACGGCTGCCACTCCAGCCGGCGGAGAGCTGCGCTTGGTGGAGACTTTGTTCCAGACCCTGATGAGTTCCCTGTAAAAGACAGGCAGCTCCCGGAGGGCGGTCCTGGCACCCCCCCAAGTTCACAAACAGGAGCTGCGTGTCATAATTGAGGTCGCGCTGCTGGCGGAAGAAATACCTCGCCAGAGCACACCACCTAGGAGGGGGCTCGACGTAAAGGTATCTCTGCAGGGTCTGAAGACGGAAAGTCGCGAGCTGGGCGCTGACGCACACCAACGACTGACCGCCCTCCTCAAGCGGGAGACTCAAGACTGCAGCAGAGACCCAGTGCTTCCTGTTGTTCCAGAAGAAGTCCACCAGCTTCTTCTGTATCTTGGCGACAAACGCAGGGGGAGGGGTCAAAGTGACCAGCCGGTACCACAGCATTGCGGCCACCAGCTGGTTTATGACTAGCGCTCGACCCCTGTAGGACAGCACTCGGAGCAGTCCTGTCCAGCGCCCTAGGCGAGCGGCGACCTTGGCCTCCAGCTCCTGCCAGTTCGCCGGCCAGGCTCCCTCGTCGGGGCTAAGGTAGACTCCCAGATAGAGGAGATGGGTCGTGCTCCAGGCAAAAGGCCTGAGCTCCTCCGGCAGGGAGTCCACCCGCTACTGACCCACCAGGAGTCCGGAACATTTCTCCCAGTTGATCCTGGCGGAGGACGCAGCCGAGTAAATCTCCTGGCACTCACGCATCCTCCGCAGGTCAGCGGAATCCTCTACCGCGAGGAGCACATCATCGGCGTAAGCCGAGAGGACGACCTCCACGCCCGGCCCTTGCAGAGCCAGTCCCGTCAACCTCGTCCGCAAGAGGCGCAGGAAAGGCTCCACGCAAACGGCGTATAACTGGCCGGACATGGGGCATCCCTGGCGCACCCCTCTCCTAAAGCGAAGGGGCGCCGTCAAGGACCCGTTAACCTTAATCAGACACTCCGCGGTGGCGTACAAAAGTCGGATCCGGGCGACGAAATGCGTCCCGAACCCGAAAGCGCGCAGAGTTCCGAGCAGATAGTCGTGATCCACCCTGTCGAACGCCTTCTCTTGGTCGAGGGATAGGAAGGCGACCGACAGACCAGCCTCCTGGGAACAATGGATGAGGTCCCGGACCAGATGGATGTTATCGTGGATTGTCCGGCCCGGGACCGTGTAGGACTGGTCGGGGTGGATCATGTGGTCCAGCACGGCACCAAGGCGAGCAGACATCGCCCTGGCGCCTGTTGGTATGAAACTCTTTTAGAGTCTACCTGCAAAACATAAACATTAACCTGGGGGTATGAAATTCTTTTGAGTTTACCTGCGAAAACATAAAACATTAAATGGTGCCACCCGACCTGGGTGACTCTCCAGACATTTACAAGGCCCTTTTTTTTTTCCCCCCCCTTTTTTTGGGTTTTTTTGTGTTTTTCTTTTTTGTTTTTTTTTTGGGCACTAAAATCACAATTTTCCCCAGTGCCCCCTATAAAAGGGAAGGGGGACACTAAAAGCACCGGCAATTAAAACAAATTAAACTTAAAAACGTAAAATCAAATTAAAATTTGGTTGCCGGGCGTGATGATGCACTCCAGTCCCTCCGGTGCCCACCTCTCGCGGAAGGCCGCGAGCGTACCGGTGGACACCGCGTGCTCCATCTCCAAGGACACCCTGGACCGGATGTAAGAGCGGAAGAGAGGCAGGCAGTCAGGTTGAACGACCCCCTCGACCGCCCGCTGCCTGGACCGGCTGATGGCACCCTTGGCCGTGCCCAGGAGCAGTCCTACGAGGAGGCCTTCGGACCTACCCGCTCCCCTCCGCACAGGGTGCCCAAAGATCAGGAGAGTGGGACTGAAGTGCAGCCAGAATTTCAGGAGCAGCCCCTTGAAATAATGGAACAGGGGCTGCAACCTCGTGCACTCAATAAAAACATGGAACACGGACTCCTCCAGACCGCAGAAATTGCAGGCGGCCTGGGAGTCCGTGAACCAGCTTACAAATTTGTTGCACGGCACTGCTCCGTGCACCACCCTCCAGGCCAAGTCCCCGATGAATAGTGGGAGGACCCCTGCGTAGAGTGCCCTCCATCGGGGACCCCCGCCTCCTCCGGACGGCAAGATGGTACGCCATGGCGTGTCCGGACGGCCGACGAGGATGGCAAAGTTGAGAGTGTGCAGGAGCAGCCCGTACAGGAAACCCCTCCGCGCGGAACTGAAAGGCACGGAGGGGATTTCCCCGAGGCGGCTCAAGTTGTGAGGCGCCGGCCCCCGAGGGAGGTTCTGGGGTTTGGCGCCGATGAGGAATTCCGTCCGGACGGGGGTCAGTTCGGACGGGATCTCCCCACGTGCTTGAGCCTCCTCGATGCACCTAACGGAGTCAGGGCCCAGAGCTGTTTTTAGCGACTCGATGGCATCGGCCGCGTGGCGGACGTTGGCAGAATTTAGGCGCCGCGCCAGCGTGTCTGGCGCCATCCAGCCCGCTCCTCCGCCATCGAGCAGGTCCCTGACCCTGGTCACCTCACCAGCCACAGCCCTCTCTTCCGACCGCCACATAAAGCCTCGGCCGTGGAGGTACGGATTCCCGAGCAGCGGTTCCTGCAGGACGGCCGCCACTCCAGCCGGCGGAGAGCTGCGCTTGGTGGAGACTTTGTTCCAGACCCTGATGAGTTCCCTGTAAAAGACAGGCAGCTCCCGGAGGGCGGTCCTGGCACCCCCCAAGTTCACAAACAGGAGCTGCGTGTCATAATTGAGGTCGCGCTGCTGGCGGAAGAAATACCTTGCCAGAGCGCACCACCTAGGAGGGGGCTCGACGTAAAGGTATCTCTGCAGGGTCTGAAGACGGAAAGTCGCGAGCTGGGCGCTGACGCACACCAACGACTGACCGCCCTCCTCAAGCGGGAGACTCAAGACCGCAGCAGAGACCCAGTGCTTCCTGTTGTTCCAGAAGAAGTCCACCAACTTCTTCTGTATCTTGGCGACAAACGCAGAGGGAGGGGTCAAAGTGACCAGCCGGTACCACAACATTGCGGCCACCAGCTGGTTTATGACTAGCGCTCGACCCCTGTAGGACAGCACTCGGAGCAGTCCTGTCCAGCGCCCTAGGCGAGCGGCGACCTTGGCCTCCAGCTCCTGCCAGTTCGCCGGCCAGGCTCCCTCGTCGGGGCTAAGGTAGACTCCCAGATAGAGGAGATGGGTCGTGCTCCAGGCAAAAGGCCTGAGCTCCTAAGGCAGGGAGTCCACCCGCCACTGACCCACCAGGAGTCCGGAACATTTCTCCCAGTTGATCCTGGCGGAGGACGCGGCCGAGTAAATCTCCTGGCACTCACGCATCCTCCGCAGGTCAGCGGAATCCTCTACCGCGAGGAGCACGTCATCGGCGTAAGCCGAGAGGACGACCTCCACGCCCGGCCCTTGCAGAGCCAGTCCCGTCAACCTCGTCCGCAAGAGGCGCAGGAAAGGCTCCACGCAAACGGCGTATAACTGGCCGGACATGGGGCATCCCTGGCGCACCCCTCTCCTAAAGCGAAGGGGCGCCGTCAAGGACCCGTTAACCTTAATCAGACACTCCGCGGCGGCGTACAAAAGTCGGATCCGGGCGACGAAATGCGTCCCGAACCCGAAAGCGCGCAGAGTTCCGAGCAGATAGTCGTGATCCACCCTGTCGAACGCCTTCTCTTGGTCGAGGGATAGGAAGGCGACCGACAGACCAGCCTCCTGGGAACAATGGATGAGGTCCCGGACCAGATGGATGTTATCGTGGATTGTCCGGCCCGGGACCGTGTAGGACTGGTCGGGGTGGATCATGTGGTCCAGCACGGCACCAAGGCGAGCAGACATCGCCCTGGCGCCTGGGGGTATGAAACTCTTTTAGAGTCTACCTGCAAAACATAAACATTAACCTGGGGGTATGAAACTCTTTTTGGAGTTCACCTGCAAAACATAAAGACATTAAACGGTGCCACCCGACCTGGGTGACACTCCAGACATTTACAAGGCCCTTTTTTTTCCCCCCCTTTTTTTTTTTTTTTGTGTTTTTCTTTTTTTTTTCGTTTTTTTTTTGGGCACTAAAATCACAATTTTCCCCAGTGCCCCCTATAAAAGGAAAGGGGGACACTAAAAGCAACGGCAATTAAAACAAATTAAACTTAAAAAACGTAAAATCAAATTAAAATTTGGTTGCCGGGCGTGATGATGCACTCCAGTCCCTCCGGTGCCCACCTCTCGCGGAAGGCCGCGAGCGTACCGGTGGACACCGCGTGCTCCATCTCCAAGGACACCCTGGACCAGATGTAAGAGCGGAAGAGAGGCAGGCAGTCAGGTTGAACGACCCCCTCGACCGCCCGCTGCCTGGACCGGCTGATGGCACCCTTGGTCGTGCCCAGGAGCAGTCCTACGAGGAGGCCTTCGGACCTACCCGCTCCCCTCCGCACAGGGTGCCCAAAGATCAGGAGAGTGGGACTGAAGTGCAGCCAGAATTTCAGGAGCAGCCCCTTCAAATAGTGGAACAGGGGCTGCAACCTTGTGCATTCAATAAAAACATGGAACACGGACTCCTCCAGATCGCAGAAATTGCAGGCGGCCTGGGAGTCCGTGAACCGGCTTAAAAATTTGTTGCACGGCACTGCTCCGTGCACCACCCTCCAGGCCAAGTCCCCGATGAATAGTGGGAGGACCCCTGCGTAGAGTGCCCTCCATCGGGGACCCCCGCCTCCTCCGGACGGCAAGATGGTACGCCATGGCGTGTCCGGACGGCCGGCGAGGATGGCAAAGTTGAGGGTGTGCAGGAGCAGCCCGTACAGGAAACCCCTCCGCGCGGAACTGAAAGGCACGGAGGGGATTTCCCCGAGGCGGCTCAAGTTGTGAGGCGCCGGCCCCCGAGGGAGGTTCCGGGGTTTGGCGCCGATGAGGAATTCCGTCCGGACGGGGGTCAGTTCGGACGGGATCTCCCCACGTGCTTGAGCCTCCTCGATGCACCTAACGGAGTCAGGGCCCAGAGCTGTTTTTAGCGACTCGATGGCATCGGCCGCGTGGCGGACGTTGGCAGAATTTAGGCGCCGCGCCAGCGTGTCTGGCGCCATCCAGCCCGCTCCTCCGCCATCGAGCAGGTCCCTGACCCTGGTCATCTCACCAGCCACAGCCCTCTCTTCCGACCGCCACATAATACCTCGGCCGTGGAGGTACGGATTCCCGAGCAGCGGTTCCTGCAGGACGGCCGCCACTCCAGCCGGCGGAGAGCTGCGCTTGGTGGAGACTTTGTTCCAGACCCTGATGAGTTCCCTGTAAAAGACAGGCAGCTCCCGGAGGGCGGTCCTGGCACCCCCCAAGTTCACAAACAGGAGCTGCGTGTCATAATTGAGGTCGAGCTGCTGGCGGAAGAAATACCTCGCCAGAGCACACCACCTAGGAGGGGGCTCGACGTAAAGGTATCTCTGCAGGGTCTGAAGACGGAACGTCGTGAGCTGGGCGCTGACGCACACCAACGACTGACCGCCCTCCTCAAGCGGGAGACTCAGGACCGCGGCAGAGACCCAGTGTTTCCTGTTGTTCCAGAAGAAGTCCACCAGCTTCTTCTGTATCTTGGCGACAAACGCAGGGGGAGGGGTCAAAGTGACCAGCCGGTACCACAACATTGCGGCCACCAGCTGGTTTATGACTAGCGCTCGACCCCTGTAGGACAGCACTCGGAGCAGTCCTGTCCAGCGCCCTAGGCGAGCGGCGAACTTGGCCTCCAGCTCCTGCCAGTTCGCCGGCCAGGCTCCCTCGTCGGGGCTAAGGTAGACTCCCAGATAGAGGAGATGGGTCGTGCTCCAGGCAAAAGGCCTGAGCTCCTCCGGCAGGGAGTCCACCCGCCACTGACCCACCAGGAGTCCGGAACATTTCTCCCAGTTGATCCTGGCGGAGGACGCGGCCGAGTAAATCTCCTGGCACTCACGCATCCTCCGCAGGTCAGCGGGATCCTCTACCGCGAGGAGCACGTCATCGGCGTAAGCCGAGAGGACGACCTCCACGCCCGGCCCTTGCAGAGCCAGTCCCGTCAACCTCGTCCGCAAGAGGCGCAGGAAAGGCTCCACGCAAACGGCATATAACTGGCCGGACATGGGGCATCCCTGGCGCACCCCTCTCCTAAAGCGAAGGGGCGCCGTCAAGGACCCGTTAACCTTAATCAGACACTCCGCGGCGGCGTACAAAAGTCGGATCCGGGCGACGAAATGCGTCCCGAACCCGAAAGCGCGCAGAGTTCCGAGCAGATAGTCGTGATCCACCCTGTCGAACGCCTTCTCTTGGTCGAGGGATAGGAAGGCGACCGACAGACCAGCCTCCTGGGAACAATGGATGAGGTCCCGGACCAGATGGATGTTATCGTGGATTGTCCGGCCCGGGACCGTGTAGGACTGGTCGGGGTGGATCATGTGGTCCAGCACGGCACCAAGGCGAGCAGACATCGCCCTGGCGCCTGGGGGTATGAAACTCTTTTAGAGTCTACCTGCAAAACATAAACATTAACCTGGGGGTATGAATCCCAAAAAGTTAGTTTGCTGGTGCAGCAGGTAATCAGGAAGGCGAATGGAATGTTGGCCTTCATTGCGAGAGGGATGGAGTACAAAAGCAGGGAGGTCCTGCTGCAACTGTATAGGGTATTGGTGAGGCCGCACCTGGAGTACTGCGTGCAGTTTTGGTCACCTTACTTAAGGAAGGATATACTGGCTTTGGAGGGGGTACAGAGACGATTCACTTGGCTGATTCCGGAGATGAGGGGGTTACCTTATGATGATAGTTTGAGTAGACTGGGTCTTTACTCGTTGGAGTTCAGAAGGATGAGGGGTGATCTTATAGAAACATTTAAAATAATGAAAGGGATAGACAAGATAGAGGCAGAGAGGTTGTTTCCACTGGTCGGGGAGACTAGAACTAGGGGGCACAGCCTCAAAATACGGGGGAGCCAATTTAAAACCGAGTTGAGAAGGAATTTCTTCTCCCAGAGAGTTGTGAATCTGTGGAATTCTCTGCCCAAGGAAGCAGTGAGGCTAGCTCATTGAATGTATTCAAGTCACAGATAGATCGATTTTTAACCAATAAGGGAATTAAGGGTTATGGGGAGCGGGCGGGTAAGTGGAGCTGAGTCCACGGCCAGATCAGCCATGATCTTGTTGAATGGCGGAGCAGGCTCGAGGGGCTAGATGACCTACTCCTGTTCCTAATTCTTATGTTCTTATGTTCTTATGTATGTAAAAAAGTTTCTAAAACGTTTAAATTTGCAAAATTGTTGATCCTTAATTATCCTTAATTGTTCGATGTTTGCCAGATACCTTGTTTCAACTTGCGGTCTGTTTGTTTGTAATATTTAGTTTCTTGAAATAAAATGCAAGGGATTTTTGTTAAGGGTTAATAAAATTAAAACGATGTGCCACGTTTATTATCAGGGATATTGAGGCTGCAGCTCACAGTGTCAATAATGTTAAGATCTCTGCCTTTAGACCACTCAGAATAAATCAAACCTACCAAAAAAAAAGTTATGACAACTCTGTTCATAGCTTGAACTATAAAATAGGTATTAGTCACAGGTTCAAATTCGCAATATTGCACAATATCAGTGAACTCTCTACTGTAGGTTGTGTGACAGTTTTATTAAAGGGTGTCACTGTCAGGAGACATCACATTGACATTTGCCACTTACTGTTTGATTGGCTTAAAGAGCATGGGTCACAGTCTTTATCATGAGCAGATTGACAATGTTCAATCACTCTCCAGGAATCTACAAAACTACCAGCCGTTCCTTCCTGAATTCCCATACTGCTCCTGAAATCGTTCTGAGACAATCGATCAAAATTGCCACAGAGTCCTGAAAGAGAATAAGATATATAATAACAAGATTTTATATAATAAAGAAAGCACAGCTTTTACAATGGTAGGTAAACTAATGGAGCAGTTTGCAGTCTACCAACTACTTTTCCCATTTAAAACAACTGCATTTGGTGTACTTCAGAATATTGCTATTTCAATAAAAAGGTGATAACCCATCCTCTCCAATGGTTTAAGTGTTGTGGTACTGAGGTGTACAAACCACTGACACCTGGGAGACCCTGGCCGCAGACCGCCCAAAGTTGAGAAAGTCCATCCGGGAGGGCGTTGAGCTCTTTGAGTCTTGACGCAAGGAGTATGAAGAGGCCAGGCGCAGGCAGCAGAAGGAGCGCGCGGCAAACCAGCCCTGCCTACCCCTTCCCCCGACGAATGTCTGTCCCACCCATAACAGGGTCTGTGGCTCTCATATCGGACTGTTCACAGCCATCAAAGAACTCACTTTGGGAGTGGAAGCAAGTCTTCCTCGATTCCGAGGGACTGCCTATGATGATGATGATGACTGAGCTGTACAGACCACAAGGTCACTTTTTCTATTGCTGGTCTGCGTTGAGTCAGCTGATCTAAACCAGGTTAGTTCTTTGGTGCGAAGTGGTCTCATTTCCCCTAAATTAAGCAGGAGATTAATTAGCTATGGCTCCACCCTCCTGATTGCTATTTAGAGTGTCCCACTGAAAAAATGCATTGCATAACAATCGGATGATTCACCATCCGGCCCAACATGTTTATGCCCCACACAAGCCTCCTCTCACTTTACTTCATCTAACCCTTCAACGTATCCTATTCCTTCCTCCCTCATGTACATATCCAGGTTCTCCTTGAATGCATCTATGCTAATCGATTCAATCATTCCATGGTGTGGAGTTGTAGATTTTCACCACTCTCGGAGTAAAGACATTTCTCCCAGCTTTGGACACCCCACAAATGGAAACATCTTCTCTACATCTACCCTATCAATCCCCTTCATCATTTTAAAGACCTCTATCAGGTCACCTCTCAGTCTTCTCTTCTCTATTCAATCTTTTCTGATAGTTCTGCTTGGTTGCGGTGCCCTCTGTGGTCATCATCATCATAGGCAGTCCCTCGAAACGAGAATGACTTGCTTCCACGCCGAAAAGGGATGAGTTCACAGGTGTTTCAATGAAGGACCTAATATTCCTCATCCTGAACTGCATCCTGAAGGATGGAAGATGCCTGTGCGTGAATTTTTTAACGTGTGGTGACCGTTGCACACCAGCCACCACACGGGCTTGACAGAGCTAGATCTTGGTCCAGTGGCAAGGATTATCCAAGACGATTGGAGACCAGCAGTGCTGCACGGACCTAGTGTGCACACATCACAGTGTGGGCTGGCCCGTGCTGCCCTGAGCCCTCGCCTCTTCTGGGCCCCAGATTCACGCCTCTCCTGGGCCCCGGTCACTTCCTTCTATGGACTCTTGCCGCTCCTTCGCCCCTCCTGCTGTGCCTACCCGCACTACAATCAGCGACCTGGCTTCGTAGCCGTCGCCCTCCTGCAGCAGCATGCGCTGCTCCCTGCAGTGGTATGCCACTGCACACCGCTCCCTGTAATGGTCCCGGCCTGCTGATGGTCTTGCAGGCCGGGACCGTGCTGATTTCCAGGCTGGGCCACCACATGCTGCTCCCTCCAATGGTAAAATAACACAGTGAATAGCCACCTGGGTAAGTTCCTGGAGGGAACCAATGTACTGTAAGCAATTAAAATCACATCCAGATACTTAGTAGAGCGGGGCATAAAATTAGCAAAAAAGTGCCAATGCAATGTCCACTGCCAAGCATACAATTTCGTAGATGTTAAAATGAAATGAATCATTTTTGGTTTCCTTACTACCATACTATATTGGCTCAGAAATCCCGGTTGGCTGCTTCCCGCGGGTGATTGGGTAAAAAAGTTTTAAAAGAAGCACACCTACCTGCTCCTGCTGCGCCCACGCGAGTTCCCGGTCCTGAGGCCTCCACTGACTGCGCGTCACAGCGCGTGCATGTCGGGACATGCGCATGCCTTGAGCTGCAGTCACATGGCTCTGGGCAGCCAATCAGGTAAAGTATGTTCTCATTCATAATAATGGGAACTCTGTAAGTTGGAGTAACCATTATTATGAATGAGAATCCCCACCCCACAACACACAAAACTCTAATAAAAAATAGAAAAAATACACTACATATTTAACATCAATTTAAATTAAAGTTATTTATGTATTATTCAAATATATTTTTCTGATTTTTAAAAAAGTTTTAAAATGATGCTTTAAAATAAATTTACTGTAGTGAGCAGGGTTTTTAAAAATAAAATGTGTTTTCTTAATTTAATTTTTTATGTTTTAAGTATGTTTTAAAACTCTTACGCCTGTAAAAGTAGGCTACGTACCTGCTTTTATCAGGCACAAGAATTTTGAGGACAATTGCTGGGCAAGATATGGGTAAATACCACAATCATGACCTTGCAAATGTCCTGGATGTGGAAATATGTTGGATCTGTTAAGCTCCAGCTTGACAGATCGGAAAAGCCGGTTTTCAGCGCATGCACATTGTGTGTCGAAAAACAGCTTTTGCGATGTCTTCCCGAGTCCGTACACACTCCGTACACACTCCGTACAGACCCGGGGAAGCCGGGATTTCTGCCACAACAAAATAGGTTGTTTATGTCATGTCTCAAATAAAGCAATGTGACTGAGTACTGTAGACTTGAGTAAGTGTGACCTTAGTCTCTTTATTCTGACTCCGCAGTACTGGCACAGCACGGGAGACCTGCTTATATACAGTGCTCCCAAGGGATGCTGGGATCCTTTGGGACTCCAACAGATGCGCCCTCTGGTGGCAGTAGAATGCTGGTTACAAGGTGTTGCATACATAAATCACTCCCCCGCAAAGTCAACAGTACACTTATTTACAGGGTGAGATGATCTGGGGCTTTCCGCTCCCTAGTCGATCGTCTCTGTCCAAACACAGGTGCAGGTGAGTTGGTTGGGCCTTCGCTGCACAGCTGGCTTGCTGGGCTGCTGGGGATGATGAGTGCAGCTTCGTGGTCAACCGTGATGTTGGTTGCCACTTGTGTATGTATCAGAGGGTCGAAGTTGGTGGTGTCCTCTTCAGGTTGCTCGTGGCTGTCTGTGAATCGCAGTTTGGTTTGGTCCAAATGCTTTCTGCAAGTTAGTCCATTTGCAAGTTTAACCTCAAACACCCTACTCCCTTCTTTGGCTACCACAGTGCCAGCAAGCCATTTGGGACCATGTCCATAGTTGAGTACAAGTACAGGGTCATTGACTTCAATATCGCGTGACAAATTTGCGCGATCAAGGTACATGCTTTGTTGATGCCGCCTGCCCTCAACATGATCGTGGAGATCAGGGTGGACTAGAGAGAGCCTTGTTTTGAGTGCCCTTTTCATGAGCAGTTCGGCAGGGGGAACTCCGGTGAGCGAGTGGGATCTTGTGCGGTAGCTGAGCAGGACTCGGGACAGATGGATCTGCAGGGAGCCTTTCGACATGCGTTTCAAGCTTTGCTTGATGGTTTGGACTGCCCGTTCTGCCTGGCCGTTAGATGCAGGCTTGAACGGGACAGATGTGACGTGCTTGATCCCATTGCGGGTCATGACTTCCTTGAATTCAGCGCTGGTGAAGCAAGGCCCATTGTCACTGACAAGGACATCAGGCAGGCCGTGTGTGGCAAACATGGCTCGTAGGCTTTCGATGGTGGCAGTGGACGTGCTTACAGACATTAATAGACACTCAATCCATTTTGAATAAGCATCCACAACAGCCAAAAACATTTTGCCTAGAAACGGGCCGGCAAAGTCAACGTGGATCCTAGACCATGGTTTGGAGGGCCATGACCACAAACTTAGCGGTGCCTCCCTGGGTGCATTGCTCAGTTGAGAGCAAGTGTTGCATTGGCGCACGCTACTCTCCAAATCTGAGTCGATGTCGGGCCACCACACATGGGATCTGGCTATAGCTTTCATCATTATTATGCCTGGGTGGGTACTGTGTAGGTCGCGTATGAACATTTCCCTGTCTTTCTTGGGCAAATCCACGCGATTACCCCACAAAAGACAATCCGCCTGCATGCACATTTCGTCTTTGTGCCACTGGAACGGCTTGATCGCTTCATTCATCACCGCTGGGACACAGCTCCCACGGAGGACACAGTTTTTTTACACGGGACAGTAAAGGATCCTGGCTGGTCCAGGTCCTGATCTGGAGGGCTCGTAACAGGTAACTTTTCATTTTCAAATGCATCCATCACCAAGAGCAAGTCTGCAGGCTGTGCCATTTCCACCCCGGTGGTGGGCAATGGTAGCCGACTGAGAGCATCAGCGCAGTTCTCTGTGTCTGGCCTGTGGCGAATTACATAGTTATATGCAGACAGCATGAGCGCCCACCTTTGGATGCGAGCAGAGGCATTGGTATTAATACCTTTGCTCTCTGAGAATAGCAATGTGAGCGGCTTATGGTCAGTTTCTAACTAGAACTTAAGCCCAAACAGATACTGGTGCATTTTTTTCACCCCGTAAACGCATGCCAGAGCTTCTTTTTCAATCATGCTGTAGGCTCTTTCGGCCTTGGACAAACTCCTGGATGCATAAGCGACCGGTTGCAATGTTCCCGATTCGTTTGCTTGTTGTAACACGCACCCGATCCCGTATGAAGACGCATCGCAAGCTAGCACTAAACGTTTACATGAGTCATACAGAACAAGCAGTTTGTTGGAACATAACAGATTTCTGGCTTTCTCAAAAGCAACCTCTTGTGATTTCCCCCATACCCTGTCATCTCCCTTGCGCAGCAACACATGTAGAGATTCTAGCAAGGTGCTTAACCCGGGTAGGAAATTACCAAAATAATTGAGGAGTCCCAGGAACGACCGCAGCTCCATCACGTTCTGTGGTCTCGGCGCATTCTTGATGGCCTCCATCTTGGCGTCGGTGGGTCTGATGCCGTCTACCGCGATTCTTCTCCCTCAGAACTCGACCTCTGGTGCCAGGAAAACACACTTTGAGCGTTTCAAGCTGAGTCCCACACGATCTAGCCGACTTAGGATCTCTTCCAGGTTCTGCAAGTGTTCGATGGTGTCCCGACCTGTGATCAATATGTCGTCCTGGAAAACCACGGTACGCGGAATCAACTTTAGCAGGCTCTCCATGTTCCTTTGGAAAATAACCGTTGCTGATCGAATCCCAAATGGGCATCGATTGTAGATGAACAGACCTCTGTGTGTGTTGATGCAGGTGAGACCTTTCGAAGATTCCGCCAGCTTCTGCGTCACGTAGGCCGAGGTCAGGTCCAACTTGGTAAACATCTTCCCTCCTGCCAGTATCGCAAATAGGTCGTCTGCCTTGGGTAGTGGGTACTGCTCCTGCAGCGAAAAACGGTTCATCATTACTTTATAGTCCCCACAAATTCTGACCGTGCCATCGCCCTTGAGAACCGGAACAATCGGACTGGCCCACTCGCTGAACTCCACCGGCGCGATGATGCCCTCTCATTGCAGCCTGACCAGCTCGATCTCCACTTTCTCTCGCATCATGTATGGCACTGCACGTGCCTTGTGGTGGATGGGTCATGTACCGGAAACCACGTGGATCTGCACCTTCGCCCCAGAGAAATTTACGATGTCTGGCTCAAACAACGACGGGAACTTGCTCAAAACCTGGGCACATGAGGCGTCGTCGATGGACGAAAGCGTTCGGATGTCGTCCCAGTTCCAGCGGATTTTTTCCAGCCAGCTTCTGCCGAACATTATGGGGCCATCTCCTGGTACAATCTATAGTGGTAGTTCATGGACCGCTCCATCATAGGAGACTTTTACTGCTGCACTGCCAATTCCAGGGATCAGCTCTTTCGTGTAAGTTCTCAGCTTGGTGTGAATGGGGCTCAGCTAGGGCCTTTGTGCCTTGTTGCACCACAGCCTCTTGAAGGCCTTTTTGCTCATGATAGACTGACTCGCACCCGTGTCCAATTCCATGGATACTGGAATTCCATTCAGTTCAACTTTTAACATGATTGATGGACATTTCGTGGTGAAGGTGTGTACCCCATACACTTTTGCCTCTTTGGTTTGAGTCTCTAGTTCAGTTTGATCTGCCATTGACCGGTCCTCCTCTGCAACATGGTGGTTTGCAGGGTTTGCAGCTCGTCTGCACATTCGCTGGAGGTGTCAAATTATTCCACAGCCTTTTCACACATAGTTTTTGAAGCTGCATTGATGGGCTCGATGATCACCTCCGCAGTGCCAACAAGGTGTTAATTGCCTCGCATTCACACTTGATGGCGGACTTAAGTTGTCTGAGGCCGTGCAGCTGTAGGCGTGTACGTTCTGCCATATGCATTCCTGCCTGAAAATGACGTTATTTTGTGTACAGTATTTGCCGAAACATCTTTATGCTGCGAAATTTGTTTGGTGTTATCGCTGGTGGACATAAATGCCTGGGCTATCGTTATGGCTTTGCTCAGGTTCGGTGTTTCAACAGTCAATAGTTTGTGAAGGATAACCTCATGGCCAATGCCAAGCACAAAAAAGTCTCTTAGCATTTGCTCCAGGAATCCAACAAATTCGCAATGTCCTACAAGGTGCCTTACTTCGGCAATGTAGCTTGACATTTCCTGGCCTTCAGACCATTAACATGTATAAAATCAATACTTTGTCATCAGAACGGTCTCCTTCAGATTTAGGTACTCCCGGACCAGCGTACACAGTTCTTCATACGATTTGGTTGTTGGTTTCACCAGAGTAAGAAGATTCTTCATGAGGCCAAAGGTTGTTTCCCCGCAGAAGGTGAGGACGATCGCCCTTCATTTGGCAATGTTCTCATTCCCTTCCAGCTCGTTGGCCACGAAGTATTGGTCAAGTCGCTTCACGAAGGCTTCCGAATCATCACCTTCTGAGAACTTCTCCAGGATACCAACAGTTCTCTGCATTTTTGCATGATGGTTTGTTATTCATTACTCGTCGTCAGTTGTTATGTCTCAAATAAAGCAATGTGACTGATCACTGTAGACTTGAGTAAGTGTGACCTTAGTCTCTTTATTCTGACCCCAGAGTGCTGGCACAGCATGGCTTATATGCAATGCTCCCAAGGAATGCTGGGATCCCTTGGGACTCCAACAGATGCGCCATCTGGTAGCTGTAGAATGCTGGTTACAAGATGTTGCATACATAACAGTTTAATATCCTGAACTTTAAAATAAAGCATATTGTAAGAAACATATAAACACTGCTCACATAATGCTGATGATTCCGGACCCTGCACATATTTCAAACAGGTATTTATTTAACTCAAAAGCCCTACTAATGTCACCTGAACAAGTTTTGAAAATCAATAAAAGCTACAAGGCTTGCCACAATGCAAAGAGTGCAGTGTAATTATTTGGAACTTTTAAGCATTTTATTTAAAATGCCTCTTTTTAAATCACTGTATAGGTTTTATTGTTAAGAGTTCACCAGAGTAATGGGTCTGAAATACCGTCCTCGCCGGGTCCCACGCAAGAGATTGGTGTGCAAAATTAAAGCACATGGTATTGGGGGTAATGTACTGACGTGGATAGAGAACTGGTTGGCAGACAGGAAGCAGAGAGTCGGGATAAATGGGTCCTTTTCAGAATGGCAGGCAGTGACTAGTGGGGTGTTGCAGGGCTCAGTGCTGGGACCCCAGCTATTTACAATATACATCAATGATTTGGATGAAGGAATTGAGTGTAATATCTCCAAGTTTGCAGATGACACTAAGCTATGTGGCAGTGTGAGCTGTGAGGAGGATGTGAAGAGGCTGCAGGGTGACTTGGACAGGTTAGGTGAGTGGGCAAATGCATGGTTGATGCAGTATAATGTGGATAAACGTGTTATCCACTTTGGTGGCAAAAACAAGAAAGGCAGAATATTATCTGAATGGTGACAGATTAGGAAAAGGGGAGGTGCAACGAGACCTGGGTGTCATGGTACATCAGTCATTTAAAGTTGGCATGCAGGTACAGCAGGCGGTGAAGAAGGCAAATGGTATGTTGGCCTTCATAGCTGGGGGTTTGAGTATAGGAGCAGGGAGGTCTTACTGCGGTTGTACAGGGACTTGGTGAGGCCTCACCTGGAATATTGTGTTCAGTTTTGGTCTCCTAATAGAAACATAGAAACATAGAAACATAGAAAATAGGTGCAGGAGTAGGCCATTCGGCCCTTCTAGCCTGCACCGCCATTCAATGAGTTCATGGCTGAACATGAAACTTCAGTACCCCATTCCTGCTTTCTCACCATACCCCTTGATTCCCCTAGTAGTAAGGACTTCATCTAACTCCTTTTTGAATATATTTAGTGAATTGGCCTCAACAACTTTCTGTGGTAGAGAATTCCACAGGTTCACCACTCTCTGGGTGAAGAAATTCCTCCTCATCTCGGTCCTAAATGGCTTCCCCCTTATCGTTAGACTGTGTCCCCTGGTTCTGGACTTCCCCAACATTGGGAACATTCTTCCTGCATCTAACCTGTCTAACCCCGTCAGAATTTTAAACGTTTCTATGAGGTCCCCTCTCATTCTTCTGAACTCCAGTGAATACAAGCCCAGTTGATCCAGTCTTTCTTGATAGGTCAATCCCGCCATCCCGGGAATCAGTCTGGTGAACCTTCGCTGCACTCCCTCAATAGCAAGAATGTCCTTCCTCAGGTTAGGAGACCAAAACTGTACACAATACTCCAGGTGTGGCCTCACCAAGGCCCTGTACAATTGTAGCAACACCTCCCTGCCCTTGTACTCAAATCCCCTCGCTATGAAGGCCAACATGCCATTTGCTTTCTGAACCGCCTGCTGTACCTGCATGCCAACCTTCAATGACTGATGTACCATGACACCCAGGTCTCTTTGCACCTGCCCTTTTCCTAATCTGTCACCATTCAGATAATAGTCTGTCTCTCTGTTTTTACCACCAAAGTGGATAACCTCACATTTATCCACATTATACTTCATCTGCCATGCATTTGCCCACTCACCTAACCTATCCAAGTCGCTCTGCAGCCTCATAGAATCCTCCTTGCAGCTCACACTGCCACCCAACTTAGTGTCATCCGCAAATTTGGAGATACTACATTTAATCCCCTCGTCTAAATCATTAATGTACAGTGTAAACAGCTGGGGCCCCAGCACAGAACCTTGCGGTACCCCACTAGTCACTGCCTGCCATTCTGAAAAGTCCCCATTTACTCCTACTCTTTGCTTCCTGTCTGACAACCAGTTCTCAATCCATGTCAGCACACTACCCCCAATCCCATGTGCTTTAACTTTGCACATTAATCTCTTGTGTGGGACCTTGTCGAAAGCCTTCTGAAAGTCCAAATATACCACATCGACTGGTTCTCCCTTGTCCACTCTACTGGAAACATCCTCAAAAAATTCCAGAAGATTTGTCAAGCATGATTTCCCTTTCACAAATCCATGCTGACTTGGACCTATCATATTACCTCTTTCCAAATGCACTGCGATGACATCCTTAATAATTGATTCCATCATTTTACCCACTACCGATGTCTGTAATTCCCTGTTTTCTCTCTCCCTCCTTTTTTAAAAAGTGGGGTTACATTGGCTACCCTCCACTCCATAGGAACTGATCCAGAGTCAATGGAATGTTGGAAAATGACTGTCAATGCATCCACTATTTCCAAGGCCACCTCCTTAAGTACTCTGGGATGCAGTCCATCAGGCCCTGGGGATTTATCGGCCTTCAATCCCATCAATTTCCCCAACACAATTTCCCGACTAATAAGGATTTCCCTCAGTTCCTCCTCCTTACTAGACCCTCCGACCCCTTTTATATCCGGAAGGTTGTTTGTGTCCTCCTCAGTGAATACCGAACCAAAGTACTTGTTCAATTGGTCCGCCATTTCTTTGTTCCCCGTTATGGCTTCCCCTGATTCTGACTGCAGGGGACCTACGTTTGTCTTTACTAACCTTTTTCTCTTTACATATCTATAGAAACTTTTGCAATCCGTCTTAATGTTCCCTGCAAGCTTCTTCTCGTACTCCATTTTCCCTGCCCTAATCAAACCCTTTGTCCTCCTCTGCTGAGTTCTAAATTTCTCCCAGTCCCCGGGTTCTCTGCTATTTCTGGCCAATTTGTATGCCACTTCCTTGGCTTTAATGCTATCCCTGATTTCCCTTGATAGCCACGGTTGAGCCACCTTCCCTTTTTTATTTTTACGACAGACAGGAATGTACAATTGTTGTAGTTCATCCATGCGGTCTCTAAATGTCTGCCATTGCCCATCCACAGTCAACCCCTTCAGTATCATTCGCCAATCTATCCTAGCCAATTCACGCCTCATACCTTCAAAGTTACCCTTCTTTAAGTTCTGGACCATGGTCTCTGAATTAACTGTTTCATTCTCCATCCTAATGCAGAATTCCACCATATTATGGTCACTCTTCTCCAAGGGGCCTCGCACAACGAGATTGCTAATTAATCCTCTCTCATTACACAACACCCAGTCTAAGATGGCCTCCCCCCTAGTTGGTTCCTCGACATATTGGTCTAAAAAACCATCCCTTATGCACTCCAGGAAATCCTCCTCTACCGTATTGCTTCCAGTTTGGTTAACCCAATCTATGTGCATATTAAAGTCACCCATTATAACTGCTGCACCTTTATTGCACGCACCCCTAATTTCATGTTTGATGCCCTCCCCAACATCACTACTACTGTTTGGAGGTCTGTACACAACTCCCACTAACGTTTTTTGTCCTTTGGTATTCTGCAGCTCTACCCATATAGATTCCACATCTGATTCCACAATCTGAGGAAGGACGTTCTTGCTATTGAGGGAGTGCAGCAAAGGTTCACCAGACTGATTCCCGGGATGCCTGGACTGACATATGAGGAGAGACTGGATCGACTGGGTCTTTATTCAGTGGAGTTTAGAAGGATGAGAGGGGATCTCACAGAAACATATAAAATTCTGACGGGACGGGACAGGTTAGATGCAGGAAGAATGTTCCCGATGTTGGGGAAGTCCAGAACCTGGGGACATAATCTAAGGATAAGGGATAGGCCATTTAGGACCAAGATGAGGAGAAACTTCTTCACTCAGAGAGTTGTTAACCTGTGGATTTCCCTACCGCAGAGAGTTGTTGGTGCCAGTCCATTGCATATGTTCAAGAGGGAGTTAGATATGGCCCTTACGGCTAAAGGGATCAAGGGGTATGGCGAGAAAGCAGGAAAGGGGCACTTTTAATGGTGGTGCAGGCTCGAAGGGCCGAATGGCCAACTCCTGCACCTATTTTCTATGTTTCTATGAACACGCACGGACCCGGCGAGGCTGTGCAAAAGCCGGTTTTCGGCACGCAATGCACATGTGCTGAAAACCGACTTTTTCCATCTGTCAGATGGACAGATCCTCCATATCCCCACAGCCAGGACATTCTTGCCCATGTCTTGCCCAGCGAATGTGCTAAAAACTCTTGCGCCTGATAAAAACAGGCGCATAGCCTACTTTTACCAGCGTAAGAGTTTAAAACATATAAAAACATGACAAAAATGTGTTTTTAAATTTTATTTTTAATGTTAAAAACCCTGTCCATTGAGATAAGCTTATTTTAAACATAGAAACATAGAAACATAGAAAATAGGTGCAGGAGTAGGCCATTCAGCCCCTCGAGCCTGCACCGCCATTCAATAAGCTCATGGCTGAACTCAGAGGGTGGTAAATCTGTGGAATTCTCTGCCCCAGAGAGCTGTGGAGGCTGGTTCACTGAATATATTTAAGGTAGAGATAGACAGGTTTTTAAGCAATAAGGGAGTGAAGGGTTATGGGGAGCGGGCAGGGAAGTGGAGCTGAGTCCATTATCAGATCAGCGATGATCGTATTAAATTTGCGGGGTGGGAGGGTTACTCATTGATAGTAATAGGAACTGGGAGTGACAGAGCTCCTATTGTGATGAATGAGAATACTTTACCTTGATTGGGTGTCCATGCCCACGTGACTCCAGGCTCCAACTCCAGGACGTACCTACAAGATGTGAACGCGCTCCGATGCACATGAAGAAGACGCCTAAAACCAGAATCGTTGATGGGGAGACGAGCAAAAGGGAGGTGCGCATCTTTTTTCTTCTTTCCAGGCGCCCGCCCGTGGGAAGCCCAGAGCCAGGATTTCAGGCCCAATATTGCTAAGACCATCTATGTTAGTCATATACACGTGGAAATATTCGGACTATTCCCAGCTACTGCAGTTAAAGGGGAAGAGACCAATATCAGGTTTAATAGACCTTAGATATTGAGGTTCAACACTGGGGATGAGATTTTCCACTTGTATGTTCCCAGCCTGTGATCATCCACCCATTCATTTTAAAGTGCAGAAAATCAAGAGCTGAAGAGTATAGAAGTGAAAAATCTCCATGTACAAACCTTAGAGATTAAGGTTGATAGATACTGAGGCTCATTCTGCAACATTAAGGTGACATGAGTAGAAGATTTTCAGTTAAATGTATCAACATTGGTAATGCATGTTGACAGTTTCAACATTAAAAGCCATTTAACATTATCTACTAAAACAAAAGCAGTTACTATATTGAGAATTAATACAAAACATTTAGTCTCCATGAAGTTGTGGCTCTAGTCACTGTTTGTCGCTATGGAGAAGCTCAAGTTCTTGAAGCTCCACTAAGCTAAAAGGAAGATCAGAAATGTGGAATAAAAGAGAAATTGAAACTTCTAAATCTGTTTCTTCTATGTTGGTCCCCAGCTCCACTTTAAAGCCATAGTTATTATTTCCTATGTTCCTATGTCCTATATCTTGGCTCAAAAAATTGTACTGCCATAGGTCTGTCTTGCATCCAATTTCCTTCCTTCACTCACCTGTCTCATAACGTCAAATTTCACTCCTGTTTCCCATATCAACCCCCGCCATCCATCTTTATCCTTCGTCACCCCTTTATTCAACCTGCCATCCCACCCGACCCTACCAGCCCACTGAGCCTCAGCACCCCCATGCGTTGGAGGAACCTGGCCTGTCCATGGATGGACTGCAAATGGAAGAGTGAAAAGTCCCATCAGGAGGCAATCTACTTTACAAATGGTGGATTATAAATGGAGCCCTCCCAAACGCCCCCACTGTCCAGCTTTCCATCCCTGTGCTCCGTTCCCCCTCCCCCCTGGTCACGGAGACACATTTTGGTCCCACTCCAAAGCCTCATTTCACCCTGAGCTTCCTAGTATGGGATTTTCTCAGCCCCATGTTCCCCCCTCATCTTCATTAAGCAGCATTTTAGCCCATGTCTCTCCCCCCCACGTTGAGCACATTTCCGACCTTGTGCCCTCCAACCCCCGTCAAGCATTCTATCAGTCCCATCCCCCCTACAATCCCTGTGCTCCCTCTCACCGTGCAATGTTTCTGCCAATCCCCACCACCCCACCCCACACTTGGGTCCTTGGGCTCCCACTGAGTAGCATTTCTGCCTTGTGTCCATGTCTCCCTCGCACTGGGCAGAATTCCTCCCCCCCCCACGTCCAACTAGGCAATCTTTTGAGCCATGCCTACCCTGACCTGCGAGAGGACACCACCGCAGGTCAGGAGTATAAGAGCTGGGGCACCGGGCCCCTGCAACATCGTGGGTCTACCCCGACCTGCGAGAGGATTCCACCGCAGGTCGGGAGTGTAAAGAGCTGGAGAGCGGCCCCTACAGCTTCCAGCACGAATGGTCTCAAGTGTGCGATGACTTTGAGGTGGGCGACTAGGTGACATCATCAAGGTCCAGGTTGCCGGTTAGAACGTGGGCAGGAACATCGGCAGGGCCCAAGTACAGTGGAGGAGCGGAAAGGTCGGGGCGGAGGTGCGACAAATGAGGGTATGGGGCCAAGAAGAGCCAAGGACCCAAGGGCAGCATGGGCCAGCCCACACTGCGATATGTGTGCGCACTAGGTCTGTGCAGCAGAGCAGGTCTCCAGTCATCCTGGTTAACCCTTGCCACTGGATAAAGGCCTAGCTCTGTCAAGCCCGTGTGGTGGCTGCTGTGCAACGGTCACCACACGTTAAAAAAATCCACACACAGGCATCTTCCACCCCTGGAGTTCAGGACTGTAACATTTGTGAACTCTCGTGGAAGCAAGTCATCCTCGTTCGAGGGACGGCCTATAATAATGACCCCTTTATGTAACAGCATCTCAGCCTTTGTCCACCCCACCATCACACTTGACAGCATATCTACCTGTGGCCCCATCACCCCATTAAACAACATTTGTGTGTGTGGTTCCCCTCTGCGACTCAGCAGCAATTGAGACTCTGTCTCCCCCCCCCCCCCCCATTGAGCAGCACCCTGAGCAGTCCAAATCTGAGCTCCAGTAAAGGCCTACCCCTCTGCTGCCATTTCCACTCCCAGTTGATAACTTAATTAAACTGATGAATTTAAATATCAGATGTATACAAATTTCGTATTATAATATTCTACGGCTTAATTTCCAGACTCGCGTACTAATTGTTCAGCAATGCACATTAAATCTGCTTACCATGAGTGGTTGTGGTAAAGCTCTCATCAACAATGATGTACAACTGCAAAATTGGATGGGTTTGAATTTGCATCTCCAGGCCTGAACTGGATATAACCTGAATGTAGCTGGAGGACTGTCTGAAAATTGCAATGTTCTCTAAAAAAAGAATAAAATCGATTTTATATAGGTATAATCAACAGATTCATGGTTAAATTAATATCTAAGTTAAAAGACTGAATTAAAAACCAATGCACAAAATTGAGATATGACCACTCCAAAGAAAGAATACCATCAAATGTGAGTTATGGAAATAGCTTCATTTCCTTAATTCTTCCTTCATTATTTTTTATGAGCGAGGGTACTATTTTAATGCACCTTTGAAATGATTTAATGACTATAAATTGCCCAAACTGTTCAGCAGCAACCCAATCCCAGTGATTCTAATGTTCTCTTGTTTTTGCTGTCCGGTAAGAGAAAGCAGGAAAATCCTGTCAATGCGGAGTTCTCCCAGCATCCATAGTGTACATGGAATGGCTCCATAGATACTGCAGGATGGCCTGGGATTCCCACAATGTTTGATCCATTAAAGTGAATGGGTTGCCAAGTGCAGAAGCAGAATACTTTCTGGTTACTCTCCCTGGAGAATTAAAAAAGGAAAAAAAATCTTCCTAAAATTAGCACCAGCAAATCCGTGGCTATGAAGAGATGCCAATCAAAAATGCAAAGGGAAAACAAATCGAGAGTGAACAGACCTGTAGACCCATAAAAATACTTTCTATGAAAAGTACAGTTTGTTTCAGTGATACTGCCCATGGTAACTGATGATGATTTAGGAATGATAGATTTCAAATGTTTGGTTACAGAGTTTCTGCATTAATCAGCAGGTCATATTAAATATAATAACTAGTCTCTTAATGGTAATTTTTGTCTGAGCATATGTCTGAACGACATACGGAAATTTTGACCGAACGTCAAAACAAATATTTACCCTCTCTGATGATATTTTGCTCAGTAGTTACATCTAATGGATAGCGATATGGGCATTATCTGAAACTGGAGCTTTACGATCAGTCTGGTACATGTGCTCAATATGAAGTTCAATCAGATTTAAACAGTTTCAATACAAAGTTTATTTTACCATCTTGATAGGGTAACTTCATGATTTTATTGTTGACTTCTATTGTGTCTTGCTTTGAAATTATGATTTTGTTCTGTGAAAAAGAATAAAACAACCAAATAATATAAATTGGAAGACTATCTCCAAGTGATATATCTGAATAATGCAACTGAATGTTGTCACAGGTTGAATATAAAACAACCTGAATACAGGATTAACACTTAACGGAACTGTTCAGCTACACCACACCAAAGATAAGTCAAACAAAACTACAGGCATATTAAAATAAACAAATACAAAAGGGATGGATTTGTAACTTGCCACCCAGGTGTAAAACTAGTGTTGTAGATCAGCCGCCTGTTACAGAAAGCACCCGAGTTTAATTTCCATGGAAATGACAATCAGAAGATTTCTATCAGGGGCTGCCAATCTGCAGTGTCAGTTTTACACCCAGGTGGCAAGGTTAAATCCACCCCATACAATGAACAGAGCAAAGGTATACAACTGTTTTATTAGTTATACAAAGGCGTTTCAAATTGCTGAAGATTATTATAGGTCGGCCATTACAGAGATGATCATTTCATGCACAAAAATCAAAATATGGCAGATACTGAAAATCTGAAAAACTAGAAAAAGCTGGAAAAACTCAGCAGGTCTGGCAGCATTTTGGGCATGGAACGCTCTCTCACAGCAGTTCAGAGGAAGAATTGTACACCTGAGTCATCAACCGATGTGGCCTGACCGATTGAGTATTTCCAACCTTTTCTATGATCATTTAACGCTCCAGTGATACAACAATCAGTTCAAGACAAATGACAGCTGTAACCGTAGTTACAGTGCTTGCTCACAGCTCCTGTAAACAGAGGAAAGTGGAGTTCCATTGTACAAACAGATGGAGGAGTTTGCTCATTGGTTTACAAGCCTCACTGAAATTTCTGATGTTCAAAAAGAGCTGGTGGGATCATCATTTATCATCTGACAGTGGAGGTTAATGGTAGTACTCTGGATCACTGAGTTCTGCTTAAACTTTCAATTCTTAACTTAAAAAGTTGGCTGCTATTAATGCACAGCACAATCAGGATAAGGTCACATTTCAAGGCATCTTTATTGTGAATGCCAAGCTGCCGTTATCTATGAAATCAGCAGCGTTAAGACTCCATTGTACCATTTTCAAATGTACAGCTAAACTGGGGTTTATTAATTCAGAACATTTCAGAGATTAGATTTTGCAGAAGAGACCTTCATTGAATACTTGTAAAAATTAAAAAGCCAAAGAGAGTGTGAATGTGGTTCCACTCTATTATTTTAATTTTTTGCAGTAAATGAAAATGAAGCAATAACTGGTAAATCAGCGTGTATTTTATATGTACTCGATGCTCCACTGAAAGAATAATTCTATTTATTATAAACATTTTTGAAATTATCTAATATCAAACATTATCAGGTTATCTGGTTATAAAAACACATTTATTTGCGAATGCTGTAGTCTGCAGAGTTTTTTGAGTGATATATGCGTTTACCATCAATTTGTCTTAAAATACGCCCAATGTCAAAATTAGATTATTAGTGTTAAAAATGTAATCACGCACCTTTGATAATGTTATCTGTAAATGTGACATAACTGAGTATATGTTGATCAAAGGAATTTATTAGATTTTCAAATGGCAATTGATAAAGTGCCACATAGGAGATTTGTTGATGAAGGCGGTATTAAAGAGGATGTGACAGGATGGATAGGAAGTTGGTTAAAGGACAGAAAACGTAGATTAGTGGTTAATGGACTGTAAGGATGTAAACAGAAGGCGTCATTATTGGACCAATACTCTTCCCAATATTTACGTGAGCTGGGCTTGGGTATAGGGAGCACAACATCAACACTTGCAGATAACTTAATGTGGTTAACTGTGAAGAGCTTGTGTCTACAGTTTAGTACATTGGGAACTAACCTGTCGCAGTGGAGAGAAATGCAAGTTGGTACATCTTGAGAGCAAGATTGAGAGCCAGATACACTAAATGGTAAAACTTTAAAAAGGAGAGAGGGAATAAAAAACTGATATCACTAAAAGTAACCATTAAGCCGTTGGAAAATTCCAACTGGTTCACCAATGTTCTTTAGGGAAGGAAACCTGTTGTCCTCACCCAGTCTCATATAATATGTGACACCAGTCCCATATCAACGTAGTACGATTACATACTACGTTATATTTGAAAACTACTGAAAATAGTGACTTTATTCATCCACTCCATAATAAAATGTAAAATTGGGCAAACTGCTTTTATATACATAGTGGAGCACACAGTTTGAGATGAGAATTAAACTTGTCTGTGTCAAATAGATAACAATAATTTAATTTTGCTCTTTATTGCTCTCAATATTCAGTGCATTGTGTTGCCACTGGATCAAACAAAATCATAGAATTGTTACACCACAGTAGGAGGTCATTCGGCCCGTCGAGCCCATGCCGGCTCTATGCAAGAGAACTTCAGCCAGTCCCACTCCCCCGACTTTCCTCAGTAGCATTGCAACTTTTAAAATTTCAGGTACTTATCGAATTCCCTTTTGAAAGCCATGATTGAGTCTACCTCCACATCGCTGCGTAAAATAGTTTTCCCTCATGTCGCCTTTGGTTCTTTTGCCAATCACCTTAAATCTGTGTCCTCTGGTTCTCGGCCCTTCTGCCAATGGGAACAGTTTCTCTCAGTCTACTCTGTCCAGACCCCTCATGATTTTGAGCACCTCTATCAAATCTCCTCTCCACCTTCTCTGCTGTAAGGAGAACAACCTCATTTTTTCCAGTCTCTCCATGTAACTGAAGTCCCTCGCCTCAGAACCATTCTTGTAAATCTTTTCTGCACCTTCTTTTAAGCCTTCACACCGTTCCTAAAGTGCGGTGCCCAGAATTGGACACAATACTCCAGTTGTGGCCGAACCAGTGTTTTATAAAGCATAACAGCAAAATACTGCGGATGCTGGAATCTGAAACTAAAACAGGAAATGCTGGAGTTGGTGTTCAACCTCCACACGGTAGAGGTCAGTTCGCCAAACCGAGATAGCACCACCCTTGTCAGCAGGTTTAATGACAATATTGGGGTTGGATCTGAGTGAGCGGAGTGCTGCAAGTTCAGAGGGAGGTGGGTTGGAGTGAGTGAGGGGAGCAGAGCCATTGAGACAGCCGATATCATGTTGGCAGTTAGCAATGAAAAGATCTAGCGAGACCCAGAGGGTGGGGTCCATGTAGAGCGAGAATTTTGAAAAGGTTAGAAAGGGTCCTTTGTGTGGGGGCAGGGGGGCGGGGTGGGGGGGGGGTGTGGTGGGAAGACTCCTGGCCAGAAAAGTGGGCATGGAGATGAAGGCTTCGGAAAAAGAGCTCAGCAACGTGTCGAGCTCGAAATTCATTGAGGTGGGGCGTGAGGGGATGAAGCTCAGGCCTTTGCTGAGGACTGCTCATTGAGTGTTAGAAGGGATCGTGAAAACACGGCAGTTGGTGAGATTGGAAGAAGGGATAGGATCAGAGGGAAGTGAAGGGGAAGAAGGTTCTGGAAGGGCATTGGTGTCCAAGAGTTGTTGAAGCTTGCGATCCTTGACACCTGAAAGGAAGGAAAAAAGTTTCTTGTTGAAGTGCCGGATGAGGCGAAGGATGAAATGGAACCGTGGTCCAGGACAGGTTTGAGATAGAGTGAGTTGGTGCTGCTGAAGACAGACGTCGCATGGTATTGAGTGTGGATCCCAGGACGTGGCGAGAGCAGTGGTTGGAGGAAGGCTGAATACCTCGGAGATATCTGGGTGGATCCTGGGTGGATCCGAAACATGAGGGGTGGAATTTGAATTGGAATCCACATGGACAAGTCGGAGACAGTTGCTGAGGAGAGATGTGGCTGTGAAAGCGAGTCTTGGTCGGTACTTCATCAAACGCAAGAAGGGAAACAGAAAGCATGAAGAAGTACAAGGTGAAAGAGACCAACGGAAAGCCCCGTATCCAAGGAGGATTGGAAGATTATGGCCAGTACCTCCACAATTTCCACCTTTACTTCCCTCAGCATCCTAGGATACATCCCATCCGGTCCTGGTGACTTATCTACTTTAAGTACAGACAGCCTTTCTAGTACCTCCTCTTCATCAATTTTTATCTCATGCAGTATCTCCACCACCTCCTCTTTCATCATGACTTTGGCAGCATCTTCTTCCTTGGTGAAGACAGATGCAAAGTACTCATTTAGTACCCCAGCCATCCCTCTGTCTCCGTGTGTGGGTCTCCTTTTTTGTCCCTAATCGGCCCCAACCCCCCACCCCTCTTACTACCTGTTTACTATTTACATGGCTATAGAAGACTTCGGATTTTTTTAATGTTAGCTGCCAATTTATTCTCATACTCTCTTTTTGCCCTCTTATTTCCTGTTTCAGTTCCCCTCTGAACTTTCTATATCCAGCCTGGTTCTCACGTATTCTCAAACTGACATCTGTCATACACCCCTTGTTTCTGCTTGATCTTACTCTCTATCTCTTTCGCCATCCAGGAAGCTCTGACATTGGTCACCCTACCTTTCCCCCTCGTGGGAATGTACCTCGACTGTACCCAAACCATTTCTTCTTTAAAGGCAGCCCATTGTTCGATTATAGTTTTGCCTGCCAATCTTTGAATCCAGGCTAGCTCCGTTCTCAATTGGCCTTCCTCCAGTAAAGTATTTTGACTCTAGATTGCTCCCTGTCTTTTTCCGTAGCTAACCTAAACCTTATGTTGCTCTGATCACTGTTCCCTAAATATTCCCCAACTGACACTTGATCCAACTCGTTCTCCAGAACCAGATCTGGAAATGTCCCCTTCCTTGTTGGGCCAGAAACAGACTGATCAAGAAAGAAAATTGTTATATGGGAACCAATATTTTATTACCATTAGTGAGATGCCCGAAGCCATGTATTTTCTGGAACATGTGACTGGCTAGAATGTCCTGTGGGAGTCAAGTAATTTGGTCAGCAAACGCAGAGCAGTGAGAAAGGTTCGCCAGCAGCCTGAACTAATACATGTGCTGATGTGGATTAAAGTGAGAATGATACTATGTACTGGTTTATTTTTATTACATAAGAGCAATAAGAAAGCTTATTTGATTGTCAGACTTGTTCTAAATGGAAGTATGGTCTGGAGTGTTTGTGGAACCCAGTGTGTGACCCTTACCTGATTTGTGGCATAGATTATGCTTGTCAGCTGGGTTTCTGAATATCTGACACCGCATTTATCAAAAACTGCTTCGATAGTTCCACCATTAGGCATCTTAGCACTCTGCAGCACAGAAACACATCAATTAGTAATTCAATACTAGAAGAATGAAATTACTTAAAATGAGCATTCCTCCAAAAGATATGTTCACTACAAGCTATTATATAAAAACAACCATCACTGAAATTAACTCAAACAGATTTATTACAAACATATTGCAGCTTCTCGATGATTTTGATGGCTGGGAGCTGTGCCTTCAATAAGTTCTGTTTTTGATTGGGATTTGGAATATCATTTGAATTCCCAGGACTGAGTTTAGATTGATTTAGAGGAGTGACACCATTGGCATCAATGTAAATTGTTGCTGTATTCCCTTCTGGTGCCAATGAGCACAGTACACCATAAAGGGCAGAGGGAGTTTGCGTGACATAACTCAATTTACTTCCCCCGTGCACCCACAACTTCGGTGCACTTCTGAGACAGAGGTTAGGAAAATTGCCCTTTGAACTTTAACCACAACAGAGCTAAGACCAATTGGCCTGCATTTCGGGCCTTACACCTTTACTCTTTGAGCTGGGGTGTAAAATCTGCAACTGTTAGCACTCATTTGGTCATATTTCCAATGGGTTTTGGAAAAGTTTCAGCTGTTTTCTCCCCAAACTCCATCAGTGCTCTGGGGTGCTTACCATCAGGGCCGAGTGATTTTTCTACTGTTACTGCTCAGCTGTAGCAGATCAGCTGCCCGTTTTACACCTCGCCTGATATTCATTTCCCAATAAGACAATGGGAATTAAAATCAGACGGTGTGTAAAACAGCCCGTTTTCTGCCTGACAGTAAAAGCGAAAATTCACTCCTTAGTCTCATTAAATTTCTAAATACTTGTCTCGATATGTGTCTGTTCCACATCGTTTTTGGATATTGTTCCAAACGCTCTTTCACCATTCTCAGTGAGAACTGAGGCTAAGTACTCATTAAGCATCTCGCTCATTTCCTCAATCCCAAGTGTACGATGGCCACCTTTTTCTCTAAGTTCCACTCTTTAACTTAAATAGTGCGCTTAGAAACGCCATTGTCATCATCACAGGCAGTCTCTCAAACGAGAGTTCATAGATGTTTCAATGAAGGACCCAATATTCCTGGTCTTGAATTGAGGGAGTGGAAGATGCCTGTGCGTGGATTTTTTTAACGTGTGGTGACCATTGCACACCAGCCACCACACGGGCTTGACAGAGCCAGGTCTTGGTCCAATGGCAAGGACGACTGGAGACCTGCTCTGCTGCACGGACCTAGTGGGCACACATATCGCAGTGTGGACTGGCCCATGCTGCCCCTGGGCCCTCACCTCTGCTGGGCTCCGTAGGCTCATTCGCCGCACCTCTGCTACGACTTTCCCGCTCCTCCGCTGTACCTGGGCCCCGCCGATGCTCGAGCCCACGCTCTAACCGGCGACCTGGGCCTTGATGACGTCACGCAGTCGCCCACCTCAAAGTCGTCGCACACTTGGGATGACTCACGCTGGAAGCTGTAGTGGCCGCGCTCCAGCTCTTATACTCCCGACCTTTCCTACTGTGCAGGTGAAAAATCATCATCACAGGCAGTCCCTCGGAATCGAGGAAGACTTCCTTCCACTCTAAAAGTGAGTTCTCAGGTGAGTGTACAGTCCAATATGGGAACCACAGTCCCTATCACAGGTGGGACAGACAGTGGTTGGAGGTAAGGAGGGTGGGACTGGTTTGCTGCACGCTCCTTCCGCTGCCTGCGCTTGATTTCTGCATGCTCTCGGCGATGAGACTCGAGGTGCTCAACGCCCTCCCGGATGCATTTCCTCCACTTAGGACGATCTTTGGCCAGGGACTCCCAGGTGTCAGTGGGGATGTCACACTTTATCAGGGAGGCTTTGAGGGTGTCCTTGTAACATTTCCTCTGCCCACCTTTGGCTCGTTTGCCGTGAAGGAGTTCCAAGTAGAGCGCATGCTTTGGGAGTCTCTTGGCTGGCATGCGAACGATGTGGCCTGTCCAGTGGAGCTGATCAAGTGTGATCAGTGCTTCAATGCTGGGGATGTTGGCCTGGCCGAGGACGCTAATGTTGGTGCGTCTGTCCTCCCAGGGGATTTGTAAGATCTCGTGGAGACATTGTTGATGGTATTTCTCCAGCGACTTGAGATGTCTATGGTACATGGTCCATGTCTCTGAGCCATACAGGAGGGCAGGTATTACTACAGCCCTGTAGACTATGAGCTTGGTGGCAGATTTGAGGGCCTGGTCTTCAAACACTCTTTTCGTCAGGCGACCAAAGGCTGCACTGGCGCACTGGAGGCGGTGTTGGATCTCGTCGTCAATGTCTGCTCTTGTTGATAAGAGGGTCCTGAGGTATGGGAAGGTAAAAAAACACCAGTGATGTATCTGTTGAATGCTAATCTTCTTTCACAGTCCCTCGGCCCTTCTGTCGTAGACCCCATCGGGAGCTCGGCATTCAGTGCAGGGCACCGCACCTCAGAGAGACCTTGGAAGCGGTGGACCGTAGATTCACCAGAATCACCAGGGCTTAGAAGATTAAATTATGAGTACAGACTACATAAACATGGCTTGTATTCCCTTGAGTATAGATTGAGGGATGATCCTGTTAAAATACTAAAAGGATTTGATAGGGTAGATACAGAGAAACTATTTCTTCTGATGGAGGAATCAAGAACGAAAGGACGATCTTAAATTATAGCAGGGTAATTCAGGAGTGAAATCAGGAGAGAGCCTAGTAAAAATCTGGAATTAATTCCCCAAAAGACTGGAAGCTTTCAAGACTGATCGATAGATGTTTGTTAGGTAAGAGTATTAAGGGTTATGGGGCTGAGGTGGGTAATGTGGAAATGTATTTTTATCTAAGCTGATACCATACGGTATTTGTGTGCCCTTTGCAATATATATATACATCAAAATGGAGTCCTGGCCCTTCCAGAACTTTCTGCATTTTAGCAGTCAGCTTGCATAAACAGCTAAACCTGGTTTGAGATGGCTGATGGCCATCAGACAGCTAGGAGACAAGTCATGCTGAGACAAGTACCCCCCATGGTGCTTTCCTATTGTCTACACTACAGGAGTTCCATGTCACCCCACCCTTATCTTCTAGACTCAAACCACCAGCCATTATCTCTTGCAGAGACCTCATCCATTTGATGCAAACAGATAAACTGACCAGGAAATTGAACAATCCTGACACAATACAAGACAGGTGATAGCCCATTACCTATGACTCATGGAGTAATGGCCGGCTGGCCAACTGATAACCCTGACAAAAGGAAATATCTGTAAACCATGTCAGGACCAGGATATAGTAATTAACTCTTTATCTGTATTCACTGACTGTGAGACAGAGCAATACACAGGGAGAGGCCATAACTTGGGTTTTACTGTATAAATATCTTGTGAAGCTGTACCATTTCGGAGGTGTTCACTTAGCCCTTGACTGAGTGTGACCTACCCCTTGCTAGCAAGCGAATTAAAGAAACTTCTACCGGAGCTGTAAGTGTCGGAGTCATTCTTTTCGGAGGTCGAGATTTCGATAGTTACATCTTGGAGGTCCCACCGAGATTGCATACTCTCTGTCCTGTGAGTAAAACGGATGCAGGCATAGTGCCTCTCCAGTGAAAGGCTTCAGTGGCCAAACAAGGTGAGCCTTTTGCTCACAAGAGGTTTCTTCACTGTTGAATCGCATATGTAATCTGTTGTCCACAGGGGAGGTACTGCAATCTACAAGACTTGGCATTTAAAAGCTAAAGGTATTTTTTTTATAACCATTTCTTTCTCAGCTCGCCAGCAGAAGAGAACAGGTTCTGGAAAAATCTCGAAACAGCCCGGGGAAGGTTTCAGTAGGTAAGGGAGCGCTAGTCGATCGAAAAGGGTTCCAGGTTCTTATGTGATAAGATTTTTATTGTTTTTAAATTCGGAAGGGGTTCTTATGTGATAAGAGTAGAAAAAAAAAAGAAAGCGCTAATCGATCGAAGGTTCTTATGTGATAAGATTTTTATTGTTTTTAATTCGGAAGGGGTTCTTATGTGATAAGAGTACAGAAAAAAAAAGAAAGCGCAATCGATCATAGAGTTTGGGTACGGAACCATAAGTTTTATCAGTTTTTTTTATTAGGATAAGTTAAGGACTCGGTCTGTAGTGGCGTACAATGCAGACTGAGAATTTGTTTAGATAAGGTGTAAGGTTATGATTTATGTACTCGCGGGAATATTGTTTGTTGTCCTTGTATTACTGTTGTGTGCAATACCTTTGTGAGAGATTGCCATTAGAGAAACGGGAAGAGTCACTCGGGAAAATTGTGATTCGGGAAAAAAAAACACAAGGATTGATTAAGAAAAGAAACAGTAACTGATTGATCAACTACGGTTGGTTCGTGCTAACATATCTCACACACTCAGACTGAGCCCGAATTAAGAGCCTTTTCAGGCCACGTAACGGCCAGGAGAAGTGGGCGTAAAGAACTCGGTTGGCTGAAAGGATTGTGAGATCAGAAACTGTGGAAAATCTTAATCATCCAGAATGGGTGCCGGAGCATGTTAAAACACCACAAAAGGCACACCAGCCGATGTCATGCTCCAGAATTGTGATCAGTCTTCAATTGACCAAAGAAACAAAAACCGGTAAAGTGGACTAAGGGTGAAAACAGGCCATTTCCACCCGATGGTTCATTTAATTTAGAGAGAACAACATGTCTAGAGGAGTGTCTTATAAACAGAGATCCAGGTAGAAGAAAAAAAAAGGAAAGTAATAGAAAAGGCCTGATTCTACAAGCCCATGTAAAATTAACAGAGGAAGTAAATCAAATGTAAAAAAAAAGAGAACCTGATAGTGACTTATGGATTTAAAAAAAAAATAAAAATAAAATAAAGCTAGCCAAAAAAAAAAAGCTTTATTGAATGGAGAGAGACTTTTGTGAATGTCTTGTCTTTGAATGAGAGTGCGTGAATGTCTTGTCTTTGAATGAGAGTGCTTCTGTGTTTCTTCCTTGTGTCTGGAAACCTGTTTGGAAAGGTTGTGGAGCTGCCTGTTTGTTTTAGCTCCACCCACTTTTTCAAACAAAGTGAAGTTTTTTAACCCTTCATAGTGTTGTCCTGCATGTGGGAAGTTTAAGACGTTTTAAGTTAGAAGCGTAGGTGTGGATTTATTCGGATGAGAGGTTACGGAGCTAGGAAATGCACAAAGGATAGGTTTGTTGAGACATGGTCCCGGTGGTTAAAAGTTGTAATGCCTTTTTTTTTAAAAAAAAAGCCTTTGTGGGTCTCTCGAGGTGCAGGCTGGGGGAGTACACTCTCATTGTCCTTGGTGTAAAATCTTGGTACAAAAGCTTCTAGCTCAGTAAGAGGATTTGTTTTTGATAAAGAGTGGCAGTACAATAGTTGAATTGGGATTTTGAGATATTTCAGGTGATCTCCTTGATCAACATTTTGGGTGTATTGGAAAAATCTTGGGTTTGGAAGCCTTTTAATAAGATTAGAAAACAAGTACTTCACATTCTGTGATCTGTGAATCACTATAAGCATAAATGAGAAGTCCGTGTAACACACAGATTCGTCCAGTTCAGAAGCCCACACAAATGGAGGTTTGTCCATGACCTAAGAGCTGTGAATGAATTTACTATATTCTCACAATGCTTAAAGGATGTGGAATGAAGTATCCCGGAATGCTTTCCAGAGTCTTAAGCAGTCCCTCACTTCAGCACCAGCCTTGGGATTACCAGATTACACTAAGCTATTCAACTTATTTGTGCATCACAAGTCGGGTTTTGCACAATCTGTTTTGACTCAGTTACATGGGGACAGGCAGCGACCGGTAGCATATTTCACTACCCAACTAGACCCACTGGCACGCGGACTACCAGGATGTCTTCCTTCATTGGCAGCAGCTTATTATGCTATGCAACAGGCTCAGACAATAACTTTAAATCATCAGACCATTTTGTATATCCCACACTCTGTCGAGATTTTACTTACTAAGTGTGCCACCCAACACCTAACCTCCGCAAGAACCACTAAATACGAGGTCGAACTGTTATCAAATCCGAACCTTATCATCAAAAGATGCACTACCTTAAATCCAGCCACTCTACTCCCCACGGAAGACGACGGCGAACCCCATTCATGTGAAATGATAACCGAATTAGTGACTAAACCACGTATCAATCTAACAGATGTACCAATGTGTAACCCTGATCTAGTGTACTATGTTGACGGATCAGCCCTACGAAATGATAGGGGCCAACCTAGAGCGGCTTATGCAATTGTAACTCAGTGTATGTTGTCGAAACAGCCTCTCTTCCAGACTCCTTTTCAGCCCAACAAGCCGAATTGTTTGCGTTAACTTGAGCCTGTATTCTAGCTGAAGGACACACAGTTAATATCTACACTGACTCCAGGTATGCTTTTGGGGTATCACATGACTATGGACAAATTTGGAAGATTCGCGGGTACCTGACTTCTTCAGGAACCCCTATCAAAAATGCAGAACAAGTGGAAAATCTCCTGCGAGCCATTCAATGCCCCTTGAAACTTGCCATTATCAAATGCCAAGCACATACAGGCCAGTCGAATGAGGTGGCACTTGGGAATGCCAGAGCTGATAATGCAGCTAAGTCAGCAGCTCTGTCAAAAGGGGGGATGCAGGTGTCATTGTTCCCACTAAGGAAAAATAATTGCTCAGACCCGCCACCCACTATTAATGACGTGCTGGCCTTTCAGACACAGGCCAGTACGGAGGAGGTGGTGACCTGGACGAAGGATCAATGTTATAAAAATCCAGAAGGAATATGGGTTCACCACGACGGCCGTGTGGTGGCCCCCAGATCCTTACTTCCATGGATTGCCCGATGTGTTCATACATTCACACATGTGGGCAAAGGGGGATTGGCAGATTATATTTTGGCAACTTGGTATGCACCAGGTATTTCGGCAATTGCAAAACAAATCTGTGAAAATTGTGTTACCTGTCAGACAATGAATCCGGGTAAGACGGAAAAAGTAGAATCTGCCTCCCACCCAAATCCAGTTGGGCCTTTTGTACATTTACAAATGGATTTTATTGAATTACCTATGTGTATGGGATTCAAGTATGTATTAGTTATCGTAGATGTGTTCTCTAGATAGATTGAAGCCTTTCCATGTAAAAAGGCCGATGCCACTACTGTTGCTAAATGTTTGTTAAAAGAAATTGTACCGCGCTTCGGAATCCCTGCTAAGCTTTCTAGTGATAACGGGTCACATTTCACGGGAACTGTTAAAAGAGAAATGTGTAAAGCTTTGCAGATTAATCAACGTTTTCATTGCAGTTATCATCCACAATCAGCTGGACTTGTTGAAAGATATAATGGAATGCTTAAAAATAAGCTGGCAAAACTATGCAATGACACTGGACTGAAATGGACAGAACTGCTGCCCTTAGCTTTGATGGTAATGCGATCTGCAACCAACAGAACAACAGGCCTGTCACCGCATGAGATAGTTATGGGACGTCCCCAACGACTACCTTTTACAGCACCATTTACTGCAAAACAGATGGACATCCACAAAATGGAGCAAAATATGTTGAATTATTGTATTGCACTAACCAAATGTATTTCCAGCTTTCATTCACAGATAAAGGAAGCCCAAGTCAAGCCAGCGGAAGGGAAGTGTCATAACCTGGAGCCAGGGGAATTCGTTTACATCAAGATTTTTAAAAGAAAAAGCAGTCTACAGCCAAGATTCGAAGGACCATACCAGGTCTTGCTGGCGACCAATACTGCAATCAAGGTAAAGGAAAGACCAACATGGATCCACGCATCCCATTGCAAATGGGCACCCGACCAGGAGGAAGGGAAGAAGGAATCAGAGGAACAGAAAAAAGAAGACTGAATAAGGAACTGTATGGACTATGGGGACTGATGGTGCTGGACTTGACAGGGTTTTACTTCGCATTATTGATTACACCAGGGGTACAGACCCGCCACCGAAGGGAATTGCACGTAAACGTATTTATGGCACTGAGTCATAGGTATGTTCACGAAAGAAACTTGTCAAGTTGTTGGGTGTGTTCCCATGTGCCTGTCCACTCCAGGGGGGGGTATTCCCCTGAGATCTGTCCCCTTTAACAAATCAGAAATGGTAGAATGGTTGACAGTGCAAAACAGGACAAAACTAACTAAGGGGCCAGAAACGAAGGAGCAAACAGAATGGAGGTCGGCAGGGTATAAACTTACAGCCTTCCAGGGATGGTACCAGCCCAATTATGATAATAACCATCAGCCTCCCTTCCTAAGCATTACTCCCAGAATAGAAAATCCCGAAGGTATAATATGCCTCGTGAGTAATGAGACGAAAGGACCAGAAATGGGACGCAGCAAGTGATCCCAAATGATTAAATGGCAAGCCACAACTAATTCCACTGAGAGAAAGATAGCAACCGTTGGCTGGACAACGGTCCATAACAAAGCCCCAGGTAAAGAGTGGGAAGGTGAGACCACTCGAGTGGGGATAGTGCGAAAGGACCAGGAGCTGACGTCCTATAATTGCACCTACTTTATTTGTGGCCATAAAGCCTACCCATGGTTACCAGCCAACTGGACAGGGTCCTGTTACTTAGGATATGTGGTACCCCTTATCAGATCAGTAAAGACTCTAAGGGAGGCCTATGGAAGTCACAGATTTAAACGGGATTTGACGTGGCTAAACGGAATATTCAAGGTAATAGTGCCACCCTATGGAATAGCATCGACCGAATGGCAGTAACGGGAACTGGCTAACTTAGTCGAATCAGTAACCAACGCAACTTCCCAAGCCTTTGAAGGGATAAATGACGAAATGGTAGCTATTCGAACAGTGGCTCTCCAAAATCGTATGGCCTTAGATTATCTCCTAGCCAAGGAGGGAGGAACATGCGCATTAATAGGTGAAGAATGCTGTATATCCCAGATAAATCAGAAGATATCGGCAGTCTAGCTGAAAACATCAGGAAAAAGGTAATAGAGTATAAACAGACAGTTGGCCAGGACGGTATCACCTTGTGGGGTTGGGCATCAGGATGGTTGGGAGCCCTGGGGAAATCTGTGGTACAGGGTTTGATCATATTCCTGCTGATAGTCTTCGCCCTGTATCTATTATTTGCCGTCGTTAAGTGTTGCTGTGCTAGGGTGGGAGAAACTATGTTACCTACCGAGACCACGGCTAGAGTTATGGTAGCAACAACTGCTGAAGGCTCTTGTGTGGAAATGGAAATGGAGAGACTGTACAAGATCAGAATGGATTGAGTTGTCCTTGTGAAGGACAAAATGGGGGAATGTGGAAATGTATTTTTATCTAAGCTGATACCATACGGTATTTGTGTGCCCTTTGCAATATATATATATCAAAATGGAGTCCTGGCCCTTCCAGAACTTTCTGCATTTTAGCAGTCAGCTTGCATAAACAGCTAAACCTGGTTTGAGATGGCTGATGGCCATCAGACAGCTAGGAGACAAGTCATGCTGAGACAAGTACCCCCCCCCATGGTGCTTTCCTATTGTCTACACTACAGGAGTTCCATGTCACCCCACCCTTATCTTCTAGACTCAAACCACCAGCCATTATCTCTTGCAGAGACCTCATCCATTTGATGCAAACAGATAAACTGACCAGGAAATTGAACAATCCTGACACAATACAAGACAGGTGATAGCCCATTACCTATGACTCATGGAGTAATGGCCGGCTGGCCAACTGATAACCCTGACAAAAGGAAATATCTGTAAACCATGTCAGGACCAGTATATAGTAATTAACTCTTTATCTGTATTCACTGACTGTGAGACAGAGCAATACACAGGGAGAGGCCATAACTTGGGTTTTACTGTATAAATATCTTGTGAAGCTGTACCATTTTGGAGGTGTTCACTTAGCCCTTGACTGAGTGTGACCTACCCCTTGCTAGCAAGCGAATTAAAGAAACTTCTACCGGAGCTGTAAGTGTCGGAGTCATTCTTTTCGGAGGTCGAGATTTCGACAGTAAATAGAGTTGAGGTATAGTTCAGCCATGAATATGTGGATTGTGGAAATCAGTGCGGTCCCGGCCTGCAAGACCATCAGCAGGCCGGGGCCATTGGAGGGAGCAGCGTGCGGCGGCATACCACTGCAGGGAGCAGCGCTCGTAGAGGGATGTGATCGGGGCCCAGGAGAGGTGACAGTTCGGGGCCCAGACGAGGCAAGGGCCCAGGGGCAGCATGGGCCAGCCCACACTGCGATATGTGTGCGCTAGGTCCGTGCAGCAGAGCTGGTCTCCAGTCGTCTTGGTTACCCATTGCCACTGGACCAAGACCTAGCTCTGTCAAGCCCGTGTGGTGGCTGGTGTGCAACGGTCACTACACATTAAAAAAATCCACACACAGGCATCTTCCACCCTTCAACATGTAGTTCGGGATCTGGAATATTAGGTCCTTCATTGAAACACCTGTGAACTCATCCTTTTCGGCGTGGAAGCAAGTCATCCTCGCTTTGAGGGACTGCGTATGATGTTGATCTAATTGAATGGTAGATCAGGTTCAAGGGGCTGAATGGCCTATTCCTAATCTCCCTTCCTGTTTCCATTCTGTACCATAGCAGGATGAACACATTTTATTTTATTACACTGGGAAGGACATTCCAGGAATTTATCGTGCAGTCATGTCATCAGCGGCTACACTGGCATCTGTGACCTCAAGTCAAAAAAATATTAGCGGCAAATGTCTTTGTTTTAGCCTGGGCAGTCCTCCTCACAGCAGGTTTTTGATTAAAGAAAGGTAAGTATCAGGAATTATCATCACTTCTTAGATCTCAATCTGGTCTGCAACTAGTCTGGATTTCTTCACTAATTAAATTCAAAATATTCCATGAGCCACAAGTGACAGAGTCAAATCTTGAAACAAGGATCAACATATCAGCATTGATTGAAGGGGAGGAGAGAGGGGAAACGTTTTTTAGGATTTAGTATTGCAAAGGCATTATGAGTATGGTTTTGAGTAAAATTACAGAGCTGGTGAACTTCTATGGGGTTCACCTGCTCAGCCACAATAACCTCGCGGTTTATGCCTTTTTTCCAGTGTATCCACGGCTTTTCCGCCAAAGTTACTACAGATGAATAATAACAATAATAATAACTTGTATTTATATAGCGCCTTTAACTTGGTAAAACGTCCCAAGGCGCTTCACAACAATGTCACAGACAAACAGATAAATTTGACACTGAGCCACAGAAGAAATTAAGGCAGATGATCAAAAGCTTGTTTAAAGAGGTCGGTTTTAAGGAGCGTCTTAAAGGAGGAAAGAGAGGTAGAGAGGTGGAGAGGTTTAGGGAGGGAGTTCCAGAGCTTAGGGCCCAGGCAGCTGAAGGCACGGCCACTGATGGTTGAGCAGTTATAATGAGGGATGTTCAAGAGGGCAGAATTTGAGGAGCACAGATATCTCGTGGGGTTGTGAGGCTGAAAAAGATTACAGAGATAGGGAGGGGCAAGTCCATGGAGTGATTTGTAAACAAGGATGAGAATTTTGAAATCGAGACGTTGTTTAGCCAGGAGCCAATGTAGGTCAGAAAGCACAGGGGTGATGGGTGAGCGCGACTTGGTGCAGGTTAGTACACGGGCTGCTGAGTTTTGAATGACCTCTAGTTTACTTAGTGTGGAATGTGGGAGGCCAGCCAGGAGTGAGTTGGAGTAGTCAAGTCTAGAGGTAACAAAGGCATGAATGAGGGTTTCAGCAGCAGAAGAGCTGAGGCAAGGGCAGAGATGGGCGATGTTATGGAGGTGAAAATAGGCGGTTTTAGTTATGCTGTGGATATGTGGCTGGAATCTAATTTCCGGGTCCAATATGACACTTGGGTTGCGAACAGTCTTGTTCACCCTCAGATTGATGCTGGGAGAGGGATGGAGTCAGTGGTTAGGGAACACAGTTTATGGCAGGGACCAAAGATAATGGCTTCGGTCTTCGCAATATTTAATTGGAGAAAATTTCTGCTCATCCAGTACTGGATGTCGGACAAGCAATATAACAATTTAGATACCAAGCAGGGGTCGAGAGACGTGGTGGAGAGGTAACGCTGGGTGTCGTCAGCGTACGTGTGGAAATTGATGCTGTGTTTTCGGATGATATCGCCAAGGGGCAGCATATAGATGAGAAATAGGAGGAGACCATGGACAGACCCTTCGGGGACACCAGAGGTAACGATGTGGGAGTGGGAAGAGAAGCCATTGCAGGTGATTCTCTGGCTACGATTAGATAGATAAGAATGGAACCAGGTGAGTGCAGTCCCACCCAGCTGGACAATGGTGGAGAGGCGTTGGAGGAGGATGGAGTGGTCAACCGTGTCAAAGGCTGCAGACAGAATGCAAGAACGCCCACAGAACTTCATCCGCATGCTGTTTAATTAATTTTAAAAATTGGAGTGATTATTGCGATAAAGATACTTCCAGCCAGAAGGCATGTTAGGTTAATTATATCAAACATTAATGCTTCAAAATAAAATGAAAAGGGAAGATTGCAACTGTTGGAAATACAGAGAAATAAAGGTTGCAGACCCAAATGGCACAACTTTTCTATCTACAGATGCTGACTCTTTTCCTTTGTATTTCTAGTATTTTATTTTAATTTCACAATGATTTAATGCTTCTGTTTAAAAGAGCAAAATCGTACCTTGACAAGCAGGTAGGTGCAGACCCCATGGAATCTGTACTGTCTTGAATCAAACGTGGTGACAAATGATCCCCCTTCAATAGAACATCGCCCTGGACATGGCAGAACGATGCAGTTCCATTTGCCCATAGAACATTTGCTGCGTAAATAATTGTTGAATTTATTTCACACATTTGATGTAATTAATAGAGCAGAATGATGAATAATCATACTTTATATTGTGATTGGCGCTCTGGTTTGACAGCCAGTGTAGACTGACTCTGAAGATTGATATGTCCAGGTATCTGCTGGAGAAGTACTGATTATTGAGGTGAAAACCAAGACCTTTCCTCACTGTGCTCCATGGGAAACATATTTACACCAGTCCAACTTGTATAATAGGACAAATTTTACTGAATACATAACGGCATTTGAATGAATTAATGTGCAAATCATCCAGTAACTTGTGAGAAAGAGATACCCTGTGAATTGCCAATTACCATAAGTGGCTGGACGATTTGCTGTTAGCTTTGCGAAAGCAGCATCTCGCCCTCAACCTCTCCATGTTTTCATGAAGTTGCTGTATTTGCATATAATTGCCCATTAAACTCACCACAGAAAGTTAATTCTAGTAATTAACACCTGCTTTTAACAACGTGAATTGTTAATGACTGCCAATCGAGCTCTCACACGCAGAAAATTAAAAGTGTGGAAACTCATTCCTTCAGCTTGTGAATTGTTGTAGGAGATTTTAAGCATGTCAAATTTTCAATTTTAAAACTTTTTTTCTCACATTTCCTTTCTCTCTCTCTTTCTCTCTCTCTCTCTCTCGAAACAATATTTATTTCCCTCTCTTTATTTCTCTTTTTTGTACCTGAATTGACATTGAATTCACCATTCTAATTCATCCTTATTCTCAGTCCTTCCTCTGATTATTTCTGAATCCACAAATCTAATTGGTTAATGAGATTCTGTGGGCTAACTTGGACAGCCCCTGAAAACGGTGCAGGGATCGGGATGCGAAGTTAACCCACACAGGTTGATTGCAATACAGGCAGCTAGCAACGTCTTGTTGTCCAGCCAGCACAAACCACGCTGTTCATTGGCTGGATGCATCAAATAAAGCAGAAACAAGGGGCATATGACAGATGTCAGGTTGAGAGTACATGTGAGAATTGGGCTGAATACTGAACGTTCAGCGGGGAAGTGAAACAGGAAATAAGAGGGCAAAGATGGAGTATGAGAATAGATTGGCAGCTAACATAAAAAGGAATCCAAAAGTATTCTATAGGCATATAAATAGTAAATGGGTAGTAAGAGGGGGGGGGGGGCAGCTAGGGACTAAAATGGAGACCCACACATGGAGGCAGAGGGCATAGCTGGGGTACTAAATGAGTACTTCTGGCTATTGAGGGAGTGCAGCGAAGGTTCACCAGACTGATTCCAGGGATGGCTGGGTTGTCATATGAGGAGAGACTGGATCAACTGGGCCTTTATTCACTGGAGTTTAGAAGGATGAGAGGGGATCTCATAGAAACATACAAGATTCTGACTGGACTAGACAGGCTAGATGCGGGAAGAATGTTCCCGATGTTTGGGAAGTCCAGAACCAGGGGACACAGTCTTAGGATAAGTGGTAGGCCGTTTAGGACTGAGATGAGGAGAAACTTCTTCACTCAGAGAGTTGTTAACCTGTGAAATTCTCTGCCGCAGAGAGTTGTTGATGCCAGTTCATTGGATATATTCAAGAGGGAGTTAGATATAGCCCTTATGGTTAAGGGGATCAAGGGGTATGGAGAGAAAGCAGGAAAGGGGTACTGAAGGAATGATCAGCCATGATCTTATTGAATGGTGGTGCAGGCTCGAAGGGCCGAATGGCCTACTCCTGCACCTATTTTCTATGTTTCTATGTTTCTATGTTTCTACTTTGCCTCTGTCTTCACCAAGGAAGAAGATGCTGCCAAAGTCATGGTGAAAGAGGAGGTAGTGAAGATACTGCATGAGATAAAAATTGATAGAGAAGTACTAGAAAGGCTGTCTGTACTTAAAGTAGATAAGTCACCAGGACCGGATGGGATGCATCCTAGGATGCTGAGGGAAGTAAAGGTGAAAATTGCAGAGGCACTGGCCATAATCTTCCAATCCTCCTTCAATATGGGGGTGGTGCCAGAGAGCTGGAGAATTGTAAATGTTACACCCTTCTCCAAAAAAGTGTAAGGATAAACCCAGTAACTACAGGCCAGTCAGTTTAACCTCAGTAGGGGGGAAGCTTTTAGAAATGATAATCCCGGACAAAATTAACAGTTACTTTTGGGGAGGTGGGGGGTGGAGTCATTCTTCTATTAAATTGTTTATGTACTCAAAAAAAAGTGTTTATGAGGGCAATGCTGTTGATGTGGTGTACATGGACTTCCAAAAAGGTATTTGATAAAGTGCCACATAATAGGCTTGCCAGCAAAGTTGAAGCCCATGGAATAAAATAGTCAGTGGCAGCATGGATACAAAATTGTTTTTCGGACTGGAGGAAAGTATACAGTGGTGCTCCCCAGGGGTCAGTACCAGGACCACTGCTTTTCTTGATATATATATTAATGACTTGGACTTGGGTGTACAGGGCACTATTTCAAAATTTGTAGATGACACAAAACGTGGAAATATAGTAAACAGTGAGGAGGATAGGGATAGACTTCAAGAGGACATAGACAGGCTGGTGGAATGGGCGGATGTGTGGCAGATGAAGTTTAACCCAAAAAAGTGCAAAGTGATACATTTTGGTAGGAAGAACAAGGAGAGACAATATAAACTAAAGGATACAATTCTAAAGGGGGTGCAGGAACAGAGACCTGGGGGTATATGGGCTCAAATCGTTGAAGGTGGCAGGGCAAGTTGAGAAAGCGGTTAAAAAAGCACACGGGATCCTGGGCTTCATAAATAAAGGCATAGATTACAAACGCAAGCATGTTATGATACAGCTTCATCAAACACTAGTTTGGTCCCAAAGGGAAGGATGCGACGGTTTTGGTAGGTTGAGTAGGTTGGGCCTATACACATTGGAATTCAGATAATGAGAGGTGATCTTATTGAAACATATAAGATAATGAGGGGGCTCAACAAGGTGGATGCAGAGAGGATAGTTCCACTCATAGGGGAAACTAAAACTAGGGGACATAGTCTCAGAATAAGGGGTCACCCATTTCGAACGGAGATGAGGAGGAGTATCTTCTCTCGGCGGGTTGGAAATCTATGGAATTCTCTGCCCCAGAGAGCTGTGGAGGCTGGGTCTTTGAATATATTTAAGGTGGAGATCGACAGATTTTTGAGCGATAAGGGAGTAAAGGGTTATGGGGAGCGGGCAGGGAAATGGAGCTGAGCCCATGATCAGATCAGTCACGATCTTATTGAATGGCAGAGCAGGCTCGAGGGGTCAAATGGCTTAATCCTGCTCGTATTTCTTCTGTTCTTATGTTTAGAGAGAGTGCAGAAAGGATTTATAAGAATGGATAAAGGGATGAGGGACTTCAGTACATGGATAGACTGGAGAGCAGAGAAGGGCAGCTGCAGTCTCCCCCAATCAGCAGCCTTCCAGCAGTCCTGCTGCAGCCACTGGGCTAGCACTGCGTCGCAGCACTAGGACAGGCAAAGACAGTCACTAAGAGAATGCACAAAGGTGATTAGTTGACATTTGTATGCAATATAGCATGATTTCATTTATAAATTTGGCTTGGAATGTTTATTTTTATAACGTGCATTCTGGCCAAGCAGACTGTGTGAGGGAATGACAGAGGGAAAGTAAGGTGTGGGAATGGAGAATTGCAGTTGCAGGAACTGGTATCGCACTCGAATGAGTTGCTCATGGACAGTCTGGGCAGAATATGGCTGTCTAGGCTGCCTCCTCCTCAAGCTCCTGATCCTCGCTGTATCGCTGGTGGAAAGGGCTGTGCGCTCACGATGGAGAGGTTGTGCAGCATGCAGCAGACCACCACGAATCTTGACACCCGCTCTGCCGAGTTCTGCAGGGCTCCTCTAGAGCGGTCCAGCGGAAGCATTGTTTCAGAAAGCCAACAGTCTGTTCTATCACATTTCATGTGGCAGCATGGCTTTCATTGTATGCATGCTGTGCACAGATGCATCGGTTCGCACCAGAGTCATCAGCCATGTCGAGAGCCCTTGTCGTTCAGGAGCCACCCTTTGGTTTGCCGTGGTGGCTGAAATGCATCTGACACAGAGGACTGCCCCAGAATGAAGGCATCAGGACTGCATGGTTCGCTGCCCATGGTCACATACCAGCTGGACATTGAGGGAGTGGAGATCCTCTTGGACCTGGTATGTGTCTGCACTTCCTGTTGTGTAACACGTACTTCCTGTAATATTTACTGATTCTGTCAAAACCACACTATTGCTGTTACACTTCATTGTGTGGCTCAAAGTAGCAGCAAAATTGAATTGAGGACCATACAAGTCAAAAGTGATGTAAATGGCTATAAAACTTTCAGTGACGAAGGACTTATGAAAACAATCAATCCTGAATAATTAGCAGGAGAACCGATCAATAAAGAAAAGGAGACAATTGAATGGCTTAACACATTGTTTGCCTTTTTCAATAACATTAAAAATACATATTTCAAAATAACACGATTAAATTTGCAGTAAACTGTCTTTTGTGTCTTGTAACAACTTTATTAAAGATTTTACTTCAAGCCACGAACTTGATATGCTTACCTCGAGTTGTGGCTGTTCATTAAAGGCAGATCCCATAAGCCATGCAAGTGCAACATGCACAATTTTACTTGGGTAGCGTTTTTTATAAATAGAGAGGTGAGCTTATGTGTGCGTGCGAGCATGTGTGTGGTTATATATGTGTGTAAATATATGTGTATGTGAAAGAGAGAAAAATAGACTTAAAATATGACAGCTGCCTATATCCTTTCCCACACCTAGCCTCACACACCCATTACCCCTGAAGTAAGGTGGGTTCAAATTAAAAAATCACATCCTTGTTTGAATTTCTCACAGCCTTGCCCTCCCTATTATTCTTCAGCACTTCAACCTTGATGAACCTTGCGCATTCCCCCTTCCTTTGCCCACTATTGGAGGCCGTGCTTTCAGCCGCATAGTTCCAACAGACTCCTATTGAATTCCAACAACCAGCCACCTCACCCCTCCCAGCATCTCACATATTGGCACCACGAGGAAGCTCAGTGGTAAGAAGCATGTTCATACAGGTGTGGGTTTTCATTCAAATTCATCATAGGCAGTCCCTCGAAATTGAGGAAGACTTGCTTCCACTCCTAAAGTGAGTTATTTGATGGCTGAACAGTCCAACACGAGAGTCACAGACCCTGTCACAGGTGGGACAGATAGTCATTGAAGGAAGGGGTGGATGGGACTGATTTACCACATGCCCCTTCCGCTGCCTGCACCTGATCTCTTCACACTCGCAGCATTGAGATTCGAAAAGCTCAACGCCCTCCCGGATGCACTTTCTCCACCTAGGGCGGTCTTCGGCCAGGGTCTCCCAGGCGTCAGTGGTGATGTCGCACTTCACCAGGGAGGCTTTGAGGGTGTCCTTGTAATGTTTCCACTGCCCACCTTTGGCTCGTTTGCCATGAAGGAGCTCCGCATGGAGCAGTTGCTTAGGAAGTATCGTATCTGGCATGTGAACTAAGTGGCCTGGCCAGTGAAGCTGATGAAGTGTGGTCAGTGCTTCAATGCTGGGAATGCTAGCCTGGGCGAGGACAGTGATGTTGGTGCGTCTGTCCTCCCAGGGGATTTGCAGGATCTTGCGCAGACACCGTTGGTGATATATCTCCAGTGACTTGATGTGTCTTCGGTAAGTCGTCCATGCCTCTGATCCATACAGCAGGGCGGGAATTACTGCAGCCCTGTAGACTATGAGCTTGGTGGTAGGTTTGAGGGCTTGGTCTTCGAACACCCTTTTCCTCAGGTGGTCGAAGGCTGCACTGGAGCACTGGGAACGATGTTGAATTTCCGCATCAATGTCTGCCTTTGTTGACAAGAGGCTCCCGAGATATGGGAAATGGTCCACGTTGTCGAGGGCCGCGCCGTGAATCTTGATGATTGGAGGGCAGTGCTGTGCGGCGAGGACAGGCTGGTGGAGGACCTTTGTCTTACAGATGTTAAGTGTAAGGCCCATGCTTTCATATGCCTCAGTAAATGCATCGACGATATCCTGGAGTTCAGTCTCCTAATGTGCGCAGACGCATTATGGTTACATTGTCGGCGGCAAAAATCGGAAGTGGCTTTTAGCAAGTGTTTTAAATGGGAGTTGTGTTAATTGTGCACACGAAGGATCTGAAGATCATGGCATAGTGTAGAAGGAAGGGGAAAGATGTTGACTGACTATTAATCCTTGATGTGGAAGTCAGAAGAAGGTGGTCCCCATCTACATGAGGAGCACAAATGTATCTTGCAACTTACAAGTTTTCCCTGCAACTTTTTCAGGCTGTTCCTGTTCTTTTAGCTGACCTCCCGCCCAATTACATTGAGAGCTTTCTTCCTCCAAGGCATCCATTATGAGGTCTCCCAGTTACGCAAAATAAATCCGCAGCAGACAGAATACAACCATGAGCCCCAAGCGGACTAAATGTTTCAGCATTCCCAGACAGATTCCAGCACCACATCCCGGGAACACATAACAAAACAAAAAAAATCTGGTGCCTATTCAACATTACAATTTGGTGTTCTCTGAAGACTTTGGTGGGGGAAAGGACTTAGAACTCTGCTCAGACTGGTGGCATCAGCGCTGGCTCAAACGGGAAACTTTGTTACCCCAGAGATTCTCTTTGGATTTGGGCATGGTGCTGGAGGACTGCTAATGTGGTGGATTGGGTCTGTAATGGATCTGTTGGTCAGGATCACGGCCTGCATGTCGTGGTGGAGCAGGCGGAGGATGGTGACGAACTTTTGGGGGCACCCGAAATGGAGGAGGACGCTCCATAGACCCTCGCGGTTGACAGTGTCAAAGGCCTTTGTAAGGTCGAAGAAGGCCATGTATAAGGGCTGGCGCTGTTCCCTGCAGCTGTCGTGCTGTAAATATCATGTCCGTTGTGCCCTGTAGGGGACGAAATCTGTACTGTGATTCTGGGAGGAGCTCCTCGGCCACTGGGAGAAGACAGTTGAGGTGGACTCTAGTAGTGCCAAATTTTCTAGTGTGAGATACCCTTGTTTAAGAAGGGAGAGAGGGATCGGTCGAGTAATTACAGGCCTGTCGGCCTAACCTCAGTGGTGGGAAAATTATTGGAAAAAATCCTGAAAAACAGGATAAATCTACACTTAGATAGGCAAGGATTAATTAGGGACAATCAGCATGGATTTGTTAAGGGAAGATCATGTTTGACTAACCTGATTGAATTTTTCAAGGAGGTAACCAGGAGGGTCGATGAGGGTAGTGCATACAATGTAGTGTATATGGACTGTAGCAAAGATTTTGATAGGGTCCCACATGATAGACTGGTCATGAAGGTTAAAGCCCATGGGCAAAGTAGCAAGTTGGATCCAAAATTGGCTTGGAGGTAGGAAGCAAAGGGTAATGGTTGATGGATGTTTTTGTGACTGGAAGGATGTTTCCAGTGGAGTTCCGCAGGGCTCAGTACTGGGTACCTTACTTTTTGTGATATATATCAACCATTTAGATTTGAATATAGGGAGTATGATTAAGAAGTTTGCAGATGACGCTAAAATTGGCTGTGTGGTTGATAATGAAGAGGAAAGTCATGGGCTGCAGGAGGATATCAATCTATTGGTCAGGTGGGCAGAGCAGTGGCAAATGGAATTTAATTCAGAGAAGTGTGAGGTGATGCACTTGGGGAGGGCTAATAAGGGAAGAGTATACACGTTAAATGGTAGACCACTTAGAAGTGTAGATGAACAAAGGGATCTTGGAGTGCTTGTCCACAGATCCCTGAAAGTAGCAGGCCAGGTGGATAAGGTAGTTAAGATGGCATATGGAATGCTTGCCTTTATTGATCGAGGCATAGAATATAAGAGCAGGGAGGTTATGCTTAAATTGTATAATACTCTGGTTAGACCACAGCTGGAAGACTGTGTGCAGTTCTGGTCACCGTATTATAGGAAGGACGTGATTGCACTGGATAGGGTGCAGAGAAGATTTACAAGGATGCTGCCTGGAATGGAGAATCTTAGCTATGAGGACAGATTGGATAGGCTGGGTTTGTTCTCATTGGAACAGAGGAGGTTGAGAGGAGACCTCATTAAGGTGTGTAACATTTTGAGGGGCCTGGATATAGTGGTTAGTAAGGGCCTATTTCCATTGGTGGAGGGGTCAATTACAAGGGGGCATAGTTTTAAGGTGGCTGGTGGAAGATTTAGAGGGGATTCAAGGGGGGCTTCTTTACGCAGAGGGTTGTGGGGATCTGGAACTCGCTGCCTGGAAGAGCGGTGGATGCAGAAACCCTCACCACTTTAAAGAGGTGGTTGGATGGGCACTTAAAGTGCTGTAACCTGCAGAGTTACAGACCTAGAGCTGGTAAATGGGTTTAGACTGGATGACCTTTTGTTGGATGGCGCAGATACGATGGCAAGTACTGCAGGGAATCGAACATGGCCAGGGTGATCTCCTGGACTAGTTTCGATCACCTGGATGGATCGGAGAGGAATTTTCCCAAATTTTTTACCCCAATTGGCCTGGGTTTTTATCTGGTTTTTGCCTCTCCCAGGAGATCACATGGCTCCGGTTGGGGAGGAGTGTAGAATGTTTCAGTATAAGGGGTGTCGCAGTTGTGTGAGGCTGGGTGCTCTTTGCCTTTCCGTCATTATTCATAGGTTTATATGTAACCTTTAGGGCTGCTGACCGAGGGCCGTGCGGCTCTTTGTCGGCCGGCGCGGACACAATGGGCCAAAATGGCCTCCTTCATGCTGTAAATTTCTACGTTTCTATGTGTCTATATTTCTAGATGTATCTTTTTTGGGTTCAACTGTGCTGTCACTGCTCTAAAATGAAGAATATTTTCACAGCTCCCAGGAAAGCTAGCATTCAGTTTCTTCTTGACAAAGCTAATGTCAATGATCAAGAGAGTATATATGGGCAAGTCTGTGCAATTTATGGCACCTTGGATCTTGGAGAATCCTGCCACTCTGTAGAACTGCAGCATTTGAGTATGCTGGTGCCAGTTGCCCAAGAAGTAGATAAAATGACTGGTTCTAGAACACAATGCACCTATGATTTTCTTATAATACTTGCACATTGTCGATTATCCAACCTCATAGCACAAAGAATCAGTCAATAGTGACCTTTTCAGCCACTACCAGTGTGGTGCCTATGGCAGAGAGAGGTCGAGAGGCAGAGAGGTTTAGGGAGGGAATTCCAGAGCTTAGGGTCAAGCAGCTGAAGGCACGGCTGCCAAAGGTGGGGCGATTAAATTGGGGATGTGCAAGAGGCCAGAATTGGAGGAACGCTGTCATGTATATATGCTTGGGGTTACTAGCCACCAGGTGGTGCCACTGGCAGAGATCATTGGGCTGTATGCTTACAGTATTCAGTCTATCGAGTTATTACATACATAACATTTGGTGACGAGGTAACTTAAGAACTTTCGCATGCAAATTGAGCACAATTGGAATTCTGGAGAGATTCGTGGAGGGAGAGGAGTGAGCAGATTTTGTAGCTCGCCTGGACCATTACTTCGTAGCCAACAAAATGGAGAAACCCACTGACACAGTTAGGCGCAGGGCAATCTTCCTCACGGTTTGTAGTCCAAAAATCTATGGACTCAAAGAATCTTCTCTCACCTGCAAGTCCAATGGACAAGGACTATGAGGAATTGTGTACTCTGGTACGTGACCATCTCAAACCAGAAGAAGTCATCATCATCATCTCACAATATCGATTCTATAAGTACGTTCGTTCTGAAGGCCAGGATTTGTCGGAAGTCATTGCCAACCTAAGACGTCTAACTGGAATGTGTAAGTTCGAAAACACGTTGGGAGACATGCTGCGGGACTTCTTTGTAATCGACATCAACCATGAGGTGATCCTGCGTAAGCTACTGGCGGTGGAAACCCTGAACTTGAACAAGGCCATCATGATTGTCCAGGCATGCATGACGGCGGACCAAAACTTAAAGCAGATATCATCGGAAAATCAGAACTCGGCAAGTACTGTAAATAAGATTGTATCGTCATTTGGCAGAGCTGCGTATGGCAGGGCCTACTCGACTGTGTATGCGAAACCTGTGGCTGCCCAAAGTCCACCAATGGGAATGAATCTGATTTCACCGTGTTGGCGTTGTGGGGGCAATCATCGGCCTCATCAGTGTTGGTTAAACAGTACATTTGTAAAGGTTGTTCGAGACTGGGGCATCTCCAGCGCATGTGTCCGCAACTGAGCAAGCGTGCTGCGAAACACCATGTGGGAGGATGATGACCAGTATAGTGCGGATCCGGATATGCAATCCGAGATACCAGAGGAGGAAGTGTATGGACTGTATTCATTCCTAGCAAAGAGCCAACCGATAATGATTAATGTGAAACTCAACGGTATGCCGGTACTGATGGAATTGGACATGGGTGCGAGTCAATCAATAATGAGCCAGAGGACATTCGACAAGCTGTGGAACACTGAGACTGCGAGGCCTAAGCTGAGTCCAGCCAAATTGCGTACGTACACTAAAGAACTCATAACGGTGACTGGCAGTGCAGTAGTCAAGGTGTCATATGATGTTGCGGTTCATGATTTACCGTTATGGATTGTTCCAGGCAATGATCCAACGTTGTTCGGCAGGAATTGGCAGAAAAAAATCAAATGGAATTGGAACGATATCAAAGCGTTGTCGTCAGAGGATGATACTCCATTTGCTCGAGTGCTGAGCAAGTTCCCCTCGCTGTTTGAACCAGGCATTGGCAAATTCACTGTAGCCAAGGGGCAGATCCACGTGGACTCAGATGCAAGACCCGTCCATCATAAAGCTCGGGCGGTTCCGTACATGATGAGGGAGAAGGTCGAAATCGAAGTGGACAGACTCCAGCGTGAAGGGGTTATATCACCGGTCGAATTTAACAAATGGGCCAGTCCCATTGTTCCTGTGTTGAAGAATGATGGTACTGTCAGGATTTGTGGAAACTACAAGGTTACTATCAAGCGAGTTTCAAAACAGGATCAATACCCGTTACCGAACGCTGTCCGGGGGGAAGTCGTTCACCAAACTGGATCTGATGTTGGCCTACATGACACAGGAGCTGGTCGAGACGTCGACGAAACTTATGTGCATCAACACTCATAATGGACTGTTTATCTACAACAGGAATTCGCTCGGCTGCAGCCATATTTCAGAGGAACGTGGAGAGTCTACTGAAGTCCGTCCCTAGAACCGTCGTGTTCCAAGATGACATCCTGGTCACAGGTCGTGACAGCACCGAACATCTGAACAACCTGGAAGAGGTTCTACATCATCTGGACAAAGTGGGACTCAAACTGAAACGTTCGAAGTGCGTCTTCATGGCACCGGAAGTCGAATTCCTGGGGAGGAAAATTGCTGCTGACGGCATCAGCCCTACAGACTTGAAAACTAAGGCCATCAAAAATGCACCCAAGCCTCAGAATGTGATGGAACTGTGTTCATTCCTTGGTCTACTCAACTACTTCGGTAATTTCCTACCTAGATTGAGCACTTCATTAGAGCCACTGCACATGCTGCTAAGAAAAGGTGACAACTGCATTTGGGGTGCGTCTCAAAGTAGAGCTTTTGAGAAAGATACTAATCTGCTTTGCTTTAACAAGCTGCTGTACATTATGACCTGTGAAGCTTCGTCATGTGGAGTTGGTTGTGTGCTCAACAAGCTAATGAGTCGGGAAAACTACAACCTTCTAAACATTTGTCAAAGGGGGAAAGAGCCTACAGCATGGTAGAAAAAAGAAGCATTAGCCTGTGTGTACGGGGTTAAAAAGATACATCAGTACCTGTTTGGTCTTTGGTTTGAACTGGAAACAGATCACAATCCACTCATTTCATTGTTTTCGGAAAACAAAGGTGTCAATACCAATGCATCGTCCTGCATCCAGAGGTGGGCGCTGACATTATCTGCCTATGATTATGTCATTCGCCATAGACCTGACACTGAGAATTGTGCCGATGCACTGAGCCGTCTGCCGTTGCCCACACCGGAGATGGAGACGCCACAACCTTCAGACCTACTGTTAGTCATGAAAGTGAAGGAACCCCTGTCCACGGCTCAACAAGTTAAGACCTGGACCAGCCAGGACCCGATATTATCGGTTATGAAGTGTTGTGTCCTCAGTGGTGATTGGTCTGCCATACCCAAGTAAATGAGTGATGAGACCAATCCTTACAACTGTCACATTCAGTCAGATTGTTTACTGTGGGGTAATTGTGTTGTTATGCCTAAGAAAGGCAGAGAGAAATTTGTAATGATCTACATAGCAAGCATCCCGGTATTGTCATGATGAAAGCCATTGCCAGGTCTCATGTATGACTCTGATCTGGAATAATGTGTACATCAGTGCAACACTTGCATGCAGCTAAGTAAAGCACCAGCGGAATCGCCACTGAGTCAATGTTCGTGGCCATCTAAACCATGGTCCAGGATCCACATCGACTTTGCAGGTCCCTTCCTGGGAAAGATGTTTTTAGTTGTGGTGGATGCATATTCCAAGTGGATAGAGTGTATAATCATGTGATCCAGTACATCCACAGCTACCATTGAGAGTCTTCGTGTCATGTTTGCCACCCATGGTCTGCCCGATATCGTTATAAGCGACAACAGACCTTCACTAGTCTGGAGTTTCAAGAGTTCATCAAACTCAATGGTATCAAACATGTGAGGTCAGCACCATTCAAACCCGCATCTAATGGTCAAGCAGAGCATGCTGTCCAAACCATCAAGCAGAGTATGAATCGTGTAACTCAGGGTTCACTGCAGACTCGCTTGTCACGCATATTGCTTACTTACAGGACAAGACCTCACATGCTTACCGGGGTCCCCCCGTGCTGAACTATTGATGAAGAGAAGTCTCAAGACCAAGCTTTCTCTTGTCCACCCAGACTTGAGCGATTATGTTGAATATAGATGTCAAAGTCAGCAGTGGTATCATGATCGCGCTGCTGTGTCATGTGACATTTCTGTTAACGATCCTGTGTATGTACTAAATTATGGTCAAGGTCAAGTGGATCGCTGGTACTGTTACGGCCAAGGAGGGTAAGACAGTTTATCATCAAGCTCAAGAATGGGCAAACATTCAGGAAACACGTTGACCAGATAAAGTTGCGGCACACGGATAAACCGGAACAGTCTGAGGGAGACACAATCAGTGACCAACCAACCGACCCTCAGTCATCAGCGGACTCCGTTATCATCAATGAATCTGGACTTTCAATCCCTAGCATGGTCATTGCCACTCCCATCAGATCGGCTACCCAGCCCCCAGTCAAAACAGACTCCGAACACTCGCCCAAGTCTGGAGTTGAACTGAGACGATCAACTCGGGAACAGAAAGCCCTGGAGCGTCTCAATTTGTAAAAAGACTGTTACTAATATTGTAAAGAGTGATATTGTCATGTATGTATGCTTGGCGTTACTAGCCACCAGGCGGCGCTACTGTCAGAGGTCATTGGGCTGTACGCACGTGTGTGCGGCCCAGGTATAAAAGGCAAGCCATCATGTAATGTAATCACTTTGGGCCCTAATAAAGCAGAGCCAGGGTTGTACCTGTGTTAGTTTACAGTATTCAGTCTATTGAGTTATTACATACATAACAAATGCAGAGAACAGAGGGTGGAAGATGGAAGGCCGGCCAGGAGAGCGATATCTTTACACACAGGTACCTGAGGAAAAGGAGATGTGAGACATGATAAAAGAACAAGAAAGTGTTGTGAAAAGAAAATCAGAATCTGAGTGAGAGGCATTCAAAGTGTGGGAAACATACATAAAGTAAGGAGTGACTCACAGGAAGAGAGTAAGGGAGAGAGAGAGAAAGAAAGCAAAATCCAAAATAGTTGAAGACAAACAGAAGGATTCAGAAAGAATTAGTGGGAATTCAGCAGTGACAGAAAGAGAAAGATTTTAAAATATATTTTATCCCTGAGCAACACTATAGGAAGTCAATTAGTATATCGGATTTTGGATACTAGGTAATGATTAGAAGGCATTAATCAGTACAAGGTTTCAGGTCACAATATAATATTAAAACACATAACCACAGTAGATTTTCAATGCCTTGAAATCACTTGCATGTGTCCCTTCTGTTTTACAATCTGTAACGACTAATTAATATCCCTGAATCATGCCCTAGTACATTGAATTCAATGGGTAAAACTAACAGTAGCGCCTGTTATTATTATATAATCCAGAGGTGGCGTAGCCAAAATAACATATTACAAGAACAAAGACACATAAGTAAAACAATACAGGCACAATAAACACAGCTAAAAGGGATAATGTTTCCTCCAACTATCCGTGAGCAATGCCAGGGGAGATTATTAGTGTTAGGTTATAACATGTTAAATGTACATTATATTCCCTGCAATGGTAAGTAAAATATAACTCATACTCACATCCGTTTCAGATACTACAGCAGGATAACTAGATGGGTTTTAATGTTTAACTTTTTTTGTCTGAATCACATAATATTTGCAGGTGGCTAGCATTGACAGAGTGAGTGTAAAGGAAGAACAGCAGAAGCACAGGCTGTCAACATTAAAGTTACAACCCCTCCTCCACAACAAAACAAATGGAAAAAGCTGCGTTTCTACGAATATAAGATGAAGAGAAAGTGTTGATAAATTTGGAAGTAATTTTGCTTTACCAGATTTTGCACGGTGAATTCACTGAACCTCCAGGAGCGTAGACTTGTCCATTTAGAATACAAGGACACTGACTCTGAGGAACACATCTGTCCTTTTTAGTCAGATCATCAAGAACAGTTCCTGTGAAAAGAACAAATCTGCATTTAGTTAGAACCTTCTCCACATCTCTTATGCCCAAAGCGTTTTACAGATGAATTATTGTGAAGTGCATTGACTATTATTATGCTCAGCTCAGCAGTTATTTTGCACACAAGGTTCCACAAATAATAATGTGATGAACAGCCACTTCATCGATTTTGGTGGTATTATTTGAGGGACAAATATTGACTGATCCTTCAGCTGATTGTAGTGTCCGATATATCCTGCACCTGCTTTCGGGCACAGATCACAAAATCGGGTAGGAGTTAGTGCAACAAGATTATACACACCGATTTCCAGTCAGGCCTGGGGTAAGATTTTGAAGCGCCCATCAAAGCAAACAGGAACTTCTTTAGTATATTCAAAACAGAGGCCATAAAAGTGCTGTTCAATTTTATGGATGACAGACATGCGGTATGCCAAGTGTCAGGCACGTCCAGGAGCCTGGTGGGACCGGGGCTTCGAGGTGGAATTTTCAGGCAAAGATTGTATCAATGCCCTTGAGAAGGTGGTGATGGGTCGTCTTCTTGAACCGCTGCAGTCCATGTGGTGAAGGTGCTCCCACGATGATGTTAGGTAGCGAGTCCCCGGATTTTGATCCACGACAATGAAGGAACGACGATGCATGCCCTTGTCAGGATGGTGTGCAACTTGGAGGTGATGGTGTTCCCAAAATCCTGCTTTCCTTGCCTTTCTAGGTGTTGGAGGTTTGGGAGGTCCTGCTGTAGAAGCTTTGGCGAGTTGCTGCAGTGCATCCTGTAGATAGTACACACTGCAACCATGGTTCACCGATGGAAGATGGAGTGGATGTTTAAGTTGGTGGATGGAGTGTGATAAAGTGGACTGTTTTGTCCTGATTGATATTGAGCTTTTTGAGTGTTGCTCCATTTACAGTCCATCCAGCCAAGTGGGGAGTATTCCATCACACACCTGATATGTGCCTTTTAAATGGTGGAAAGGCTTGTGGAGTCAGGAGGTGAGTCACTCACTGCAGAATACTCAGTCTCTGACCTGTTCTAGTAGCCAATGAATGATACTTAAAAGGTTGATGGTAGATAGGCAATGGCAGACATTTAAACACCACATGGATGAATGACAACAATTGTACATCCCTATCTGGCGTAAAAGAAAAAAAGGGAAGGTGGCTCAACCATGGCTAACAATGGAAATTAGGGATTGTGTTAAATCCAAGGACGAGGCATATAAATTGGCCAGAAATGCAGCAAACCTGAGGACTGGAAGAAATGTAGAATTCAGCAGAGGAGAACTAAGGGTTTAATTAGGAGGGGGAAATAGAGTATGAGAGTAAGCTTGCAGGGAACATAAAAACTGACTGTAAAAGCTTCTATAGATATGTGAAGAGAAAAAGATTCATGAAGACTAATGTAGGTCCCTTGCAGTCAGAATCAGGTGAATTCATAATGGGGAACAAGAAAATGGCAGACCAATTGAACAAATACTTTGGTTCTGTCTCCACGAAGGAAGACACAAATAACCTCTTGAAAAAACACTAGGAGACCGAGGGTCTAGCGAGAAGGAGGAACTGAGGGAACTGAGGGAAATCTTTATTAGTCAGGAAATGGTCTTAGGGAAATTGATGGGATTGAAGGCCGATAAATCCCCAGGGCCTGATAGTCTGCATCCCAGAGTACTTAAGGAAGTGGCCCTAGAAATGGTAGATGTATTGGTCATTTTCCAACATTCCATGGATTCTGGATCAATTCCTATGGATTGGAGGGTAGCTAATGTAACCCCACTTTTTAAAAAATGAGGGAGAGAGAAAACAAGGAATTATAGACCGGTTAGCCTGACATCGGTGATGGGGAAAATGCTGGAATCAATTATTAAAGATGTAATAGCAGCGCATTTGGAAAGCAGTGACAGGATTGGTCCAAGTCAGCATGAATTTATGAAAGGGAATTTTTTGAGGATGTAACTAGTAGAGTGGATAAGGGAGAACCAGTGAATTTGGTGGATTTCGACTTTCAAAAGGCTTTTGACAAGAGATTAGTGTGCAAAATTAAGGCACATGGGATTGGGGGTAATGTATTGACGTGGATAGAGAACTGGTTGGCAAACAGGAAGCAAAGAGTGGGAATAAACGGGTCCTTTTCAGAATGGCTAATGGGGTACCGCAAGGTTCAGTGCTGGGACCCCAGCTATTTACAATATACATTAATGATTTAGATGAAGGAATTGAATGTAATATCTCCAAGTTTGCAGATGACACTAAGCTGGGTGGCAGTGTGAGCTGTGAGGAGGGTGCTAAGAGGCTGCAGGGTGACTTGGACAGGTTAGGTGAATGGGCAAATGCATGGCAGATGCAGTATAATGTGGATAAGTGTGAGGTTATCCACTTTGGTGGCAAAAACAGGAAGGCAGGTTATTATCTGAATGGTGACAGATTAGTAAAAGGGGAGGTGCAACGAGATCTGGGTGTCATGGTACATCAATCATTGAAAGTAGGCATGCAGGTACAGCAGGCAGTTAAGAAAGCAAATGGCATGTTGGCCTTCATAGTGAGAGGATTTGAGTATCGGAGCAGGGAGGTCTTGCTACAGTTGTACACAGCCTTGGTGAGACCACACCTTGAATATTGTGTGCAGTTTTGGTCTCCTAATCTGAGGAAGCACATTCTTGCTTTTGAGGGAGTGCAGCGAAAGTTCATCAGACTGATTCCGGGATGGCAGGACTGACATATGAAGAAAGATTGGATCGACTAGGCTTATACTCACTGGAATTTAGAAGAATGAGAGGGGATCTCATTGAAGCATATAAAATTCTGATGGGATTGGACAGGTTAGATGCAGGAAGAATGTTCCCGATGTTGGGGAAGTCCAGAACCAGGGGTCACAGTCTAAGGATAAGAGGTAAGCCATTTAGGACTGAGATGAGGAGAAACATTTTCATCCAGAGAATTGTGAACCTGTGGAATTCTCTACCACAGAATGTTGTTGGGGCCAGTTCGTTGGATATATTCAAGAGGGAGTTAGATGTAGCCCTTACGGCTAAAGGGATCAGAGGGTTTGGAGAGAAGGCAGGAGTGGAGTACTGAAGTTGCATGATCAGTCATGATCATATTGAATGGTGGTGCACGCTCGAAGGGCCGAATGGCCTACTCCTGCACCTATTTTCTATGTTTCTATATTTTTATGTGGCTGGTCCAGTTAAATTTCTGGTCAATGGTAATCTCCAGGATGTTGATGGTGGGGAATTCAGCGATGGTAATACCGTTGAATGTCAAGGGGAGGTGGTTGGACTCCACCTTGTTGGAGATGGTTATCGCCTGGCACTTTTGATATGCAAAGATACTTGCCACTTATCAACCCAACCCTGGATGTTATCCAGATCTTGCTGTATGCAACCATGAATTGTGAATGGAGCTGAACTTTCCCTAGCCACTGACTCATCCCTCTCTCTGCATCAATCTGAGGGTGAACAAGACTGTTCGCAACCTAGGTGTCATATTTGACCCAGAAATGAGTTTCCAGCCACATATCCGCGGCATAACTAAAACCATCTTTTGCCACCTCCGTAACATTGCCCGCTTCCGCCACTGCCTCAGCTCTTCTGCTGCTGAAACCCTCATCCATGCCTTTGTTACCTCTAGACTTGACTACTCCAACTCATTTCTGGCTGGCCTTCCACATTCTACATTATGTAAACTAGAGGTCATCCAAAACTCAGTAGCCCATGTACTAACTCGCACCAAGTCCTGCTCACCCATCACCCCTGTGCTTTCTAACCTGCATTGGCTCCTGGCTAAACAATGCCTCGATTTCAAAATTCTCATCCTTTTTTATAAATCACTCCATGGACTTGCCCCTCCCTATCTCTAATCTTTTTCAGCCTCACAACCCCTCAAGATGTCTGTGTTCCTCAAATTCTGGCCTCTTGAACATCCCTGATAATAATCGCTCAACCATCGGTGGCCGTGCCTTCAGCTGCCTGGGCCCTAAGCTCTGGAACTCCCTCCCTAAACCTTTCCACCTCTCTATCTTTCCTCCTTTGAGACACTCCATGAAACCTACCTCTTTAGCCAAGCATTTGGTCATCTGCCATAATTTCTTCTTTTGTGGCTCGGTGTCAAATTTATCTGTTTTGTCTTGTAACACTGCTGTGAAGCACCTTGGGACGTTTTACAATGTTAAAGGTGTTATATCAATAAAAGTTGTTATTGTTGTTGAACACTGCAACCATCAGTGAACAGCCCCACTCATGACAATGTTTGGAAAGGTTACTGATGAAGCAGCTAAAGATAATTGGGGCTGACATGCAGCCCTGAGGAACTCCTGCAGTGATGTTCTGAGGCTGAGACGATTGTCCTCCAACCACCACAAGCATCTTCTTTTGTCAGAGGTATGATTGTAACCACTGGAGTTTCCTCACCCTGTTCTCAATTGATTTCAGTTTTACTCGTACTCTTTGGTCTCACACTCAGGCAAATGCTGCAGTTAGGTCAAGGTAGTTACTATTACCCCACCTCTGGAGTTCAGCATTTTTGTTCATGGTCAGACTAAGGCTGTCCTGAGGTCTGGAGCTGAGTAGTTGTGGCAGAACTAAACTGAGCATAGTGAGCAGGCTATTGGTGAGTAAGTACTGCTTGGTAGCACCGTTGATGGCTCCTTCCGTCGCTTTGGTGATGATTGGGAGTAGACCAACAGGACGGTAATCAGTCGTGCTTTTTGGACATACCTGGGCAATTTCACCATTCGTCCTGTCGATAGATGCCAGTACTGTAGCTGCACTGGAACAGCTTAGCTAGAAGTACAGCTAGTTCTAAAGCAGTCTTCAGCAGGATGATTTCAGGGCCCGTACCCTTTGCCGTGTTCAGTGCAGTCAGCCTTTTTCTGATGTCATGTGGAGTGAATCGAATTGGTCAAAGGCTGGCTTCTGTGATGGTTGGGAACCTTAGGAGGAGGCCCAGAAGGATCATCCACTCGGCACTTCTGACTGCAGATGGTTGTGAATGCTTCATCCATGGTTTTTGTACTCACGGGCTGGGGTCTGCCATCATTGAGGATGGGGATGTTCAGGAGCCTTCTCCTCCTATTGCTGAATTGCCAAGTAGTATTCGTGACTAAATGTGGCAAGGTTACAGATTTCACTTGTTTGCAATTGTTCGCCATTAGTGTCTTCCCTGGATCTTTCAGAGATTGCAACTGAAGTTGTAACAAATTGTACAAACTAGCTTGGACCAGATAATTGAATGCTATTTGCACATGACCTTTCAGGCAGTGTTGGCTCCAAACACAAATTATTTAGAATTGACTTAGACCCAATGGCAAAAAAGTAGCCCATAGCACATTCTCAGTGATACCAAAACTCAAGTCCTTTCTGATCCTGTACTTTCTATGTTCCTATGACAACTCATGTTGTATGGAAACATTTAAGGAACAATTGGATTGATATTTGAGGCAATGAGCATTTAAAGTGTATTAGTTTTGGGGGCTGACCAGATGGGCTGCAGAGTCTTTTCCAGTACTGTAATTTCTTATGTTCCTAAACTAGATGAGGATGAATTTGAAAGTTGATTGGGGTATTAGTAGATTCAGCACTCAACATTTCCAATCATAGAACTAATCAATAAAGCAAGTAAGAGTCAGATGATGGCATGCTACAACTATATAGTCTGGTCAGACCTCACCGTCAATAATGTGCATAGTTTTGGTCAATGAGCAATCAGGAATTTGGTCTAGATTCAAGCCCTGAAGGTTAAGCACAGAAAAACCACAATGCTGATCCCTGTCACAGGACTGAGTCATGAGGAAAGACTGGAGAAATGTGGGCTCTTCCGCCTTCAAAGTAAGATGGACCTTCATATGTGTACAAGATAGGAAACAGTATGAAGAAGGTAAATCCAGAACACTATTTCAAGCTCAGCAAAATAAGGCAAGGAGGCACTCGCTCAAAGTAAGGAAGGAATATTTAGGATTGATGCCAGAAATTCTTCACACCAAGAATGATCACTATATGGAGTGGTATTGTATTTGTCGGGTAGGGTGGGGTAGTGGAAAGTAAAACCCAAGAACCATGGAAGAAACTGCTGGACATACTGAGATGAAACAGCTTCTATAAGGGTCACTTTTTAGTTTTGAACTATGCTAAATATAAAAGGAAATCGATGGAATAGTTGAAATTAAAGTAAAGGCTAACTGGGTAGAATTGGACCATAAATAAATTCTTCTGCAATATATATCAAAGAACAATGCTAAACTTTGTGTTAAATTAAAAGCACTTTTTCCTATTCTTTTCCACTTCACACTTTCCTGCATCAAATTTCATCTGCTACATGTTCACCCATTCCACCAGCCTGTCTGTCGTCTTCATGTCTATCACTATCCTCCTCACTGTTCACTATACTTCCAAGTTTTGTGTCATCTGCAAATATTGAAATTGTGCCCTGTACATCCACGTCCATGTCATTAATATATATCAAGTACTGACCTCGTACCAACCCCTGGGAAACACCACTGTATATCTTCCTCCAGTCCGAAAAACAACCCTTCACCACTACTCTCTGTTTCCTGTCACTTAGGCAATTCCGTATCCATGCTGCCACTGTCCCTTTTATTCCGTGGGCTTCAACTTTGCTGGCAAGCCTATAATGTGGCACTTTATCAAACGCCTTTTGGAAATCCATGTACATCACATCAACCCACATTGCTTCATCAATCCTCTCTTCCTCATCCAAAAACTCGATCAAGTTGGTTAAACACGATTTGCCTTTAACAAATCCGTGCTGGCTTTCTTTAATTAATCCACACTTGTCCAAGTGACTGTTAATTTTGTCCCTGATTATTGTTTCTATAAGCTTCCTCACCACCGAGGTTAAACTGACTGGCCTGTAGTTGCTGGGTTTATCCTTACAGCCTTTTTTGAACAATTACATTACAACAGTGACTATACTTCAAAAGTACTTAATTGGCTGTCAAGCGCTTTGGGACGTCCGGTGGTCGTGAAAGGCGCTATATGAATGCACGTCTTTCTTTTTTATCTATTTTAGAAGTAAGGTGCCATTGGGCTAATTGCAACCAGCTCCAAAGACTAAATTTGAAACCAGTTAAGTGCCAGAACTTAAAGGTGACATAGTCACGCCACAAATTTGATCAGGTTAACATCTGATGTGCTTTAACAAATCAAACCAGATAGGGCTGCTGTCGGATCAATGGCACTGGCAACTCTACTATAGTTGGACAATAGAACTCGTCCAAAACATCGGCAGGTTCATTGACACTAACGTGCTACTCTGGCTTGAGGCCACAAAGTGTTAGTGTACAAAATATCCAATCTTGTGCTAACTGATGTCTCTGATGCAAAGGATGAGCTGAGTCTTCATGCTCTATCACAGACTTATTAATCAGGATGGAAAGGAAAATCTAAAACTGGAATAAGACTGGTTTCTGGCAATATATTGTTGCATTGTTCATACTGAATGAAACATATTTTTTTTCATTTCTGCATGACAAAATATTCCAGGAATTTTTAATCTTACTAGCCTCTGTACTTTTACCTGGTGGGCAGAAGCAGCCATATGTGCCATAACTATCACAAGTGGTCTGTAGATTTGAGCAAGTCGATAAACAGGGCGATCCGCATTCCTGGTATACCTGGTTTCCCGGACATGGTATAGGAGCTGAAATAAAACAGGATTCAGGGCATGATTCGTTAAATTAAAATGTATTCCGTCTGTACTTCTCACTGTCTCGGATTCAACCACTGACAAGACTACCTCTGATCAATTCTTTTGTCTCCCTCAACTTCTGACATCCGCTTACCTACACTAATCCCAACTCTCCTCTCCCCTTCACTCCACACTGGTACACTAATCCCAACTCTCCTCTCCCTTTCACTCCGCACTGCTACACTAACCCCAACTCACCCCTCCCCTTCACTCTGCACTGGTACGCTAATCCCAACACTCCCCTCCCCTTCACTCCGCACTGGTACGCTAATCCCAACACTCCCCTCCCCTTCACTCCGCACTGGTACACTAATCCCAACTCTCCCCTCCCCTTCACTCCGCACTGGTACGCTAATCCCAACTCTCCCCTCCCCTTCACTCTGCACTGGTACACTAATCCCAACTCTTCCCTCCCCTTCACTCCGCACTGGTACACTAATCCCAACTCTCCCCTCCCCTTCACTCCGCACTGGTACACTAATCCCAACTCTTCTCCCCTTCACTCTGCACTGGTACGCTAATCCCAACTCTCCCTTCCCCTTCACTCCGCACTGGTACACTAATCCCAACTCTCTCCTCCCCTTCACTCCGCACTGGTACGCTAATCCCAACTCTCCTCTCCCCTTCACTCTGCACTGGTACACTAATCCCAACTCTCCCTTCTGGGCCTTGTCCCCATCAAGTTCATCATGGTCTCCCACCCCCACTGACATCCCTGGTGAATTCCCATATGTTAGAATTGTTCACGATGACTCAAGTCCCAGCATCCTTTCCCTTAGCCTTTTTACTGTTAGAGCAAATGTGCAAGGAGAAAGAAAAACTTGCATTTTTTTCTCTATGGACAAACAACAGAGTTTGGAAACGCAAGGATACAGGTTGATAAACACCCATGTCGTGAAAGATGATAAGAGACTAGTTGTCAAGACAACATATACCATAGTAAAAAATAACGACTGATCTATGCACTTACTGCATTATAAACGAAACTTGTAGAACAGAAGCAAAGACCAAAAAGATTATAACCGAGTTAAACACCTAAAACTGCGGCCTCAGATAAACATGCACCCATATATTATGGAGACATAGGCCAACATTGTGTTATAGTACAAGAATAGAACCAAGTGAGAGCGTTCTCGGGGTGGTTAGGAGCTGCGCAGCCATGTGGGTGGCCTGCAGGGCTGGAGCTGGTCACTCCATACCTTGTATGCTGGGATCTCTTGGAACTTCAGGGGATGCACTCCCTGGTGGCAGAACACGGGAGTGCATGCTTTACAGATACACACCAATAAGATTTGCAGGTCATCTTGTTATTTTGTATAACGCTGTAGAACAAGGATATAAAATCTAAAACTGTTATTAGTCAATGTATTAAAGCTTGTTATTGTAAAAAAACACTTTTGCATGAATCATGACCAGAGTTATTGTCGACGGACGAACAACCCTTTGTTGCGACGGTAACCATGGAGGAAAACCTTCAACAATCCTCAGCTCTGAAGCCTGAAGGACGAGTACCCAGTTCACCTAGTTGTCTGCTGATAGCTGTGGTTTCAGTATGGGGATACAGTAACATAGTGACATAGGGCTCAAATTTCCCCAGGAGTTGCCCCGCTTTTTTTGGAGCAAGTAGCTTTTTTGGAGTAACTTAAAAATCGCAAATTTCCCCATTTAACTTGCTCCAGTGTAAGTTAGTTAGTTAGGTTTTTTTTTTAAGTTTAGTTTTTTCTCCAAAAGGGGGCGTTACCAGCCACTTACGCCTGTTTCGCCCTTAGAAGCAAATTTAGCCAGCTAAAAGTTACTCCAACTTAGACAAGTGTATGTGGCCACTTTTGTAGGCACACAAAAACCTTACCTACATTTAACAAATCAGCGCAGGTAGCCAGAGATAGGGGTGGGGATTGGTGGGGGGGGGGGGGGGGGAAGGTGAGTTAGAGGATTCCAAAGCACTAAAGACCTTCACAGCATCAGCACAACATCACAACATCTTCAGCACAACATCTTCACAACATCATCAAAAATAAAGAATAGATAAATCAACTACTGAAAATAGAGCAGTCCTACCTTGCCGACTGCAGAACGCACCGGCTAGCCCTCCCACCACGGCTAGGGGTGGCAGGCACGCATGACTGTAGGGGTGAGGGATGTTTTTTTTTTTTTAAACAGTTGTTCCTAAATGTTGTGTGGTGATAATGGAACACGATTCAGTCTTAATGCAAAATATCTTTTATTGGAAAGTTTACAATGCACTTCGACAAGAACAACAACAACAGCAAAGAAAGGCTGCACCCATCCCTCACCCACATCTTGGGCAAAGTGCGCTTCCTTATATGGTCGATGATGGTGGTGGGGGGGTGCGGGAGTTGGGGGCCCGGCTTGGGTCTCACCAGTGGCTGGTGCGTGGATTGAAGTGGGAGTGGCATTTGAGTATCCAGCTTGTGTTCCCTTATTGCAGCAGCTAGCTCCCTCATTGCATCTGCCATCATTTGCACTCCCTCTGACATGCCCGCCCTCAGTTCCCATATCAGTGCTGATATTTCTCCTGACAGTGACGCAACCTCATCACGCACACCACTGACAGCGGCCACGAGTGATCGGGTAAGGGCATTAGTCTCTTCACCCAATGACATAACCTGATGTACATCTGATGAAGGCTGCATCTCAGGAGAGACTGGTCGGCTTCTCCTTCCCCTCGCCGTGAGTCTGCGTAACGGCACCCCTCCGGTGCGAGGCACAGGCTGGGACGGTGGGGCCCTGGGTGTTCCAACCTACATTCCATCATCGCCACTGGGACCTGCAACCTCGGAAGGTGTGAAACCAAGAAATGTCATGGCAGAGCTCATGGAGGTATCTGGCAAAGTGATGCCCTGTACCATGGACTGATCCATATCACCATCAGCATTCTCCCGTGAACACAGATCCATGGACCCCTCCTCCCCCTGCCCACCTTGGTCTGGAGTGGACACATCTGGATCTTCTGGTGGATCTTCAGGATGTTGAGGAGTGTTGTCTTCTTCTGCAAAATACAACAGATCAGTCAAATGGTTAGCAGCACAGGAGGGGGCAGGATGGATGGAACGAGTAGTCTCACGTGTAGCAGGCCAGTCAGCAGGTTGATTTGGATGGCGACTATGTATTTAAATGACTCACCTTCACATGTGGGTCCAGCTTGTGCAGAGCTGATTCATTTTCTGCCAGCGCGAGTCAGCAAGGCAGCAACCTTTCCAGGGTGATAGTTGGTGCAGATTTGGCAGACCTCCTCCTGTTCTAAGTCTTGCCCTTTTGTTGTGAGCCAATTTCTTCTGCAAATATGAAAATATAACTTTTCACACATGGTGTGCTTCTGATGGGTGGTACACATTCAGATGGTCACATTTTCAATTGCAATTAAATTTAAAGATGAGGATATTACTTATACTCACTACTTGATGATGTCCTGCCATTTCTTCTTGCACTGGCTTCCAGATCTTGCGGCATTCACTCCTGCGGTCTGCAACTAGGTTCCATCTTCTTCTCATTTCTTTGGGTGGAACTTTTGTGGGACCCCTCTTGCTGATATCCAGCTCCAGCCATTTCTCCTCAATGACAGTCACTAGTTTCTCCACTTCCTCATGGAAGAAAGTCTTTGTTCGTTTTGCACGCTCTTGCGTCAATGGTGTATTGGACTTACACTCAGGTTGTCTTGAAAAATAACAGTTCTCACCTTTCTTCCACCTATGCAGCACTCCTTTCCACTCCCTTAGCCACACAAAAATCACGATTCACACCTTACCTTTATATATGCTCTATTACCAATGCTGCTGAGGCACTGAGGATGCTCTCCCTTTATTTGGCCGATTGCCAAGCTTCCTACTCCACTGCGTATGCGCGCACGCTGAAACGCGCATTGCGCATGCGCGCATGCTCAAACGGACATGCGTCCCCTTGCCGGCACTCGAGGAGACACTGGGCCCAAGCCCCGCCCCCCCGTCGGCTGCGCTGAGCAAGCGCGGCCGAAGCTCCGCCCCCCGCAGGCTCTGCAGCACCACACCACGGGACCAGAATGATGAAGGAGCGGCCAAATTATGAGGTAAATTTTCAGCGCGTTTTTTGCCCCACAAAGTTGGCGTACCACGGCTAACTACGCCGTTCTAGGCGGCTGGGGAAATTTGGGCCCTATGTTACTAGACGTGAAAAACAGCCGCTCTCATTCTCTCCAATTACTGCCTAACTCTTCCTTTCTATCTTCTCCAAAGGTCCCTTGAATGCACTGTTGTCACCCATTTCTATGCTCCCCTCCCCCACCATTCTGGACTCGAATCCCTTCAGTCTGCTTCCTGTTGAGCACTGTGCTAAAGTTTGCCTCCATGTGAGCCACCAACACTAGTCCCATTTGTACTCTATGCTTCTATTTATGAAGCCCAGTATCCCATATGCTTTTTCAACTGCTTTCTCAACCTGCCCTGCACATATACCCCTTGGTCTCTCTGTTCCTGCACCCCCTTTAAAATTGCACCCTTTAGTTTATATTACCTCTCCTCGGTCTTTCTACCAAAATGTATCACTTCACACTTTTCTGCGTTAAATTTCATCTGCCACATGTCCGCCCATTCCACCGGCCTGTCTGTCTTCCTGAAGTCTATCACCATCCTCCTCATTGTTCACAATACTTCCAAGTTTTGTGTCATCTGCAAATTTTGAAATAGTGACCTGTACACCCAAGTCCAAGTCATTAATATATATCAAGAAAAGCAGTGGTCCTGGTACTGACCCCTGGGGAGCACCACTGTGTACTTTCCTCTAGTCTGAGAAACAACCGTTCGCCACTACTCTCTGTTTCCTGTCACTGAGACAATTCCGTATCTGTGCTGTCACTATCCCTTTTATTCCATGGGCTTTGTTATATCTTTACACTCTACTGCAAATCAACACGAGGCACATACTGGAGACAAGGTCACTCTGTGACATGTACTTTTATTCACAGGACCAAGAAGTGATGACCCTGCGTGGGACCTCCCTTTATATAGATGACCAGGTGAGGAGTGTCTCCCACAAGTTCAGCCCCTGTGGTCAAGGTGTGCATTTCTTAGGTGTATACAGTGTACAGTATTGTTACATGAAGGTTACAGTTATGTGAAGGTTACATATATGACAGGCTTCAACTTTCCTGGCAAGTAATTTTATGTGGCACCTTATCAAACGCCTTTCGGAGGTCCACATACACCACATCAACCACACTGCCCTCATCAACCCTCTCCGTTACCTCATCAAAAACCTCGATCAAGTTAGTTAAACACGATTTGCTTTTTAACAAATCCGTGTTGGCTTTCCTTAATTAATCCACACTTCTCCAAGTGACTGTTAATTTTGTCCCCGATTATAATTTCTAAAAGCTTCCCCACTACCAAGATTAAACTGATAATTCTGATACTGAGAAAAGTAATCCTACTTTGAAGTGAGAGACTTACTCCAACCATTACCATTTCACTTGCGCTTGAATGTAATGAAGGAGGGAGCCCAGTTGAATAATTGACTTGTACGACCGGTGAGATAAGGTGCAAGTTATAATGCATACAGGCCTGTTGAAGGGCCCAGGAGAGGCGAGGGCCCAGGGGCAGCACGGACCAGCCACACTGCGATATGTGCGCACTAGGTCCGTGCAGCAGAGCAGGTCTCCAGTCGTCCTGGTTAACCCTTGCCACTGGACCAAGACCTAGCTCTGTCAAGCCCGTGTGGTGACTGGTGTGCAACGGCCACCACACGTTAAAAAAATCCACACACATGCATCTTCCACCCTTCAGGATGTAGTTCGGGACCTGGAATATTAGGTCCTTCATTGGAACACCTGTGAACTCATCCTTTTTTGGCGTGGAAGCAAGTCATCTTCGCTTCAAGGGACCGCCTATGAAGCTGATGACGGGCAGCTGACAATAATTCAAAATTACAAGGTGCAAAATTACAAAACTTAGATGCACGTATAAAAGCCAGGAATTTCCTTGCGGTTCTCCCAAAAACTCCGTAATTCTGACAGAAACTTTGGGTACAAGCGAAACCGGGGCCTTTGCCCATCTTCCAGCGAAGTTACAGCAACCGATCGGGACAACCGTGAGGAGACTCCGGGCAAAGAATTTAGGATTTTACAAATCCAGGAAATTAGGGAGTGAGCTGACCAAGGTCTTCAATATTACATGGATTTATGATAGTGATTGATGGTTTCCACTGGTTGGCAAGGTGAAGGGGCTTAAATTGAAGATAATCAAAAAATGAATGGCAACAACTTGCATTTAAGTGGTGCCTTTAACATAGTAAAACCTCGCAAGGCGCCTCACTAGAGCTCAATCAGACACAAGTTGTCACGCAGTCCAAAAAAGGAGCTCTTTGGGCAGGTGACTAAAATCTTGGTCAGATGTGGTTTTAAGGTGGAGAGGTTTAGAGAGCGAATTCCTGGAGCCTGGAGCCTGGGGCCTGGACAGCTGGAGACACTGCGGCCAATGAGGGCGGGGGATGGGGGGGCTGGTGCAAAGGAAGTGGGGAATGCACAAAAGGTCAAAGTTGGAGGAAGACAGGGGTGTAGAGATTAGAAAGAGAGGGAGGGACGAGGCCATGGGAGGATTTGAAATCAAGGACGAGAATGTTAACATGGAGATGTTGGTGGTAGGTGAATGGGACGGTGCAAGTTAGGATACAGGCAGCAGAGAACTAGAGAAGCACGTGTGTAACAAGTTTTTACACATACAATCAAAATATAATGAAATAGAAACAGGTGACTATTATATATGTGGACTTGTATTTGCTCTGTACAGCCACCAGAGGGCTCATTCCCAGGAGTCCCAAGGGATCCCATAATCCCTTGGGAGCACAGGTATTCAAGAAGGCTTCACAGGTTGGAGAGGCACTCTGGACACCTGCAATAAAAGACGACGGTCGCACGTTACTTTGAGCTCACAGTATTCAGTCTGACTCTGTCTCCATATACAACAACTGGCGACGAGATACAGATAGCGAACCCAAAGATGCAGAGAACAGTGGGCATCCTGGAGACATTTTTGGAGGGAGATGATTGGGAAACTTTTGTGGAGCGATTCGACCAATACTTCGTGGCCAACGAGCTAGATAGGGAAGAGAGCACTGCCAAACAAAGGTCAATTCTCCTCATCGTCTGTGGGGAACCAGCGTATGGCCTCATGAAGAATCTGCTCACTCCAGCGAAACCCACAGAGAAATCGTACGATGATTTGTGCACACTGGTCCGAGAGCATTTGAACCTGAAGGAAAGTGTTCTGATGGCGTGGTACCGGTTCTACAACTACAAAAGGTCTGAAGGCCAGGAAATGGCGAGTTATGTCGCCGAGCTAAGACGCCTTGCAGGACATTGTGAATTTGAATGACATTTGGAGCACATGCTCAGGGACATTTTCGTACTTGGCATTGGCCACGAAACCATACTTCGCAAACTTTTGACTGTAGAGACCCCAACCTTGAGTAAGGCCATAGTGATAGCCCAGGCGTTCATTGCCACCAGTGACGATTCAAAGGATACGTTTGCAAGGGCTGTGGAACAATGGGACACCTCCAACAAGTGTGCAGGCGAGCTGCTAAGCCTGTTAAACCTACAAACCGCCATGTTGCAGAGGAGAATCATGACAAAACATAGCCTGCGGTAGAGGAGGCAGAGGTACATGAGGTGCACACATTCACCACGAATTGTCCCCCGATAATGCTGAATGTTGAACTAAATAGACTCCCGGTGTCAATGGAGATGGACACGGGTGCAAGCCAGTCCATCAATGGCAAAAAGACTTTTGAAAGGCTGTGGTGCAACAAGGCCTCAAGGCCAGTCTTAACTCCAATTCGCACAAAACTAGAACTTACATAAAAGAACTGATTCCCGTAATTGGCAGTGCTACCGTAAAGGTCTCCTACGATGGAGCGGTGCACAAGCTACCACTCTGGGTGGTACCGGGCGATGGTCCCACGCTGCTCGGCAGGAGCTGGCTGGGAAAGATACGCTGGAACTGGGACGATGTCTGAGCGCTATCGCTCGCTGACGACACTTCGTGTGCCCAGGTATTAAACAAATTTCCTTCGCTGTTCGAATCATGCATCGGGAAATTCCAAGGAGCAAATTCCGGGGGCACGACCCATCCATCACAAGGCGAGAGCAGTACTGTACATGATGAGAGAAAGGGTAGAGATCGAGCTCGACCGGTTGCAACGAGAGGGCATCATTTCACTGATCGAGTTCAGCGAGTGGGCCAGTCCTACTGTCCCAGTCCTCAAGGGAGACGGCACCGTCAGAATCTGTGGTGATTACAAAGTAACTATCAATCGTTTCTCCCTGCAGGACCAATACCCACAATCAAAAGCAATGCTGGCGGGAGGAAAGACATTCACGAAGCTGGATCTGACTTCAGCCTACACGACGCAGGAACTGGAGGAATCATCAAAGGCCCTCACCTGCATCAACATGCACAAAGGTCTTTTTGTTTGTAACAGATGCCCGTTTGGAATCTGATCAGCGGCGGCGATATTCTAGAGAAACATGGAAAGTTTACTGAAGTTGGTCCCGCACACTGTGGTCTTCCAGGACGACATCTTGGTCACAGGTCAGAACACAGTCGAGCATCTGCAGAACCTGGAGGAGGTTCTTAGTCGACTCAACCGCGTGGGGCTCAGGTTAAAATGCTCGAAGTGCGTTTTCCTGGCACCTGAAGTGGAGTTCCTGGGAAGGAGGATTGTGGCGGACGGCATCGGGCCCACTAACGCGAAGACGGAGGCAATCGAGAACGCACCGAGGCCACAGAACGTGACGGAGCTGCGGTCGTTTCTGGGACTCTTGACTACTTTGGTAACTTCTTACCAGGTCTCAGCACCCTGCTAGAACCACTGCATGTCTTACTACGAAAAGGGGGCGAATGGGTTTGGGGCAAAAGCCAAGAAAATGCCTTTGTAAAAGTGAGAAAATTGTTATGCTCAAATTGCTTGTGATGTACGATCCATGTAAGCGTTTGGTACTAGCATGTGATGCATCGTCATATGGCGTCGGGTGTGTATTGCAACAAGCTAATGATTTCGGGAAACTGCAACCGGTTGCTTATGCATCCAAGAGTGTATAAGGCTGAGAGAGCCTATAGCACAATTGAAAAAGAAGCGTTAGCATGTGTCTATGGGGTAAAGAAAATGCATCAATACCTGTTTGGACTAAAATTTGAATTGGAAACTGACCATAAGCCACTTATATCCCTGTTTTCTGAGAGCAAAGGAATAAATACCAATGCATCGGCCCGCATCCAAAGATGGGCGGTCACGTTGTCCACATACAACTACGCCATCCGCCACAGAAAACTGCGCCGATGCTCTCAGTAGGCTGCCATTGCCCACCACATGGGTGAAAATAGCGCAGCCCGCAGATCTAGCCATGGTTATGGAAGCATTTGAGAGTGAGCAATCACCCATCACTACCTGACAGACCAAAACCTGGACAAGCCAGGACCCCTTATTATCTCTAGTCAAAAGCTGTGTGCTTCACGGGAGCTGGTCCAGTGTCCCAGTGGAAATGCAGAAAGAGATAAAGCCGTTTCAGTGGCGCAAAGATGAAATGTCTATACAGGCAGACTGCCTTCTGTGAGGCAATCGAGTAGTGGTCCCCAAGAAGGGCAGAGACACCTTCATCAATGACCTCCAGAGTACCCACCCAGGCATCGTAATGATGAAAGCGATAGGCAGATCCCACGTGTGGTGGCCCGATATTGATGTGGGCTTAGAGTCCTGCGTTCACAGATGTAATACATACTCGGAGTTAAGCAATGTACCCAGGGAGGCGCCGCTAAGTTTATGGTCTTGGCCTTCCAAACCGTGGTCTAGGGTACACGTCGACTATGCAGGCCCCTTCTTGGTTAAATGTTTCTTGTAGTTGTAGACGCGTACTCCAAGTGGATTGAATGTGAGATAATGTCGGCTGCCACTACTGAAAGCCTGCGGGCCATGTTTGCCACACACGGCTTACCCGATGTCCTGGTGAGCGACAACGGGCCATGTTTTACCAGTGCTGAGTTCAAAGAATTCATGACCCGTAACGGGATCAAACATGTCACATCTGCCCCGTTTAAACAAGCGTCCAATGGTCAGGCAGAGAGAGCAGTGCAAACCATCAAGCAAGGCTTGAAGAGGGTAACTGAAGGCTCACCACAACTCGCCGATCCCGAGTCCTGTTTAGCTACCGCACGAGACCCCACTCACTCACTGGGATCCCACCTGCTGAACTGGTCATGAAAAGAGCACTTAAGACAAGGGTTTCGTTAGTTCACCCTGATCTACATGAACAGGTAGATAGCAGGTGGCTTCAACAAAGTGATTACCATGTTAGCGCAAATGTGTCACGTGAGATTGAAATCAATGATCCTGTATTTGTTTTAAATTATGGACAAGGTCCCAAGTGGTTTCCCGGCACTGTCGTGGCCAAAGAGGGTGCTTCGGGTCAAACTTTCAAATGGACTCATTCACCGGAAACATTTGGACCAAATCAAACTCAGATTCACGGACGATCCTGAGCAACCCACCTTGGATCCTACCTTTTTGATCCCCCAACATACACACCAGTGGCAACCGGCACCACGGTTGACCACAAAGCAGAACCCATCATTCACAGCAGCCCTGCAGGGCCAACACACCAGGCAGCCCAGCAAGGCCAGCTGCACAGCAGCCCAGCGAGGGCCCAACAAATGATTCAACAATACCAGCTTTCACATCGAGATGATCAACCAGGGCAAGAAAGGCCCCAGATCGACTCACATTATAAATAGTTACACTACTGACTTTGGGGGGGTAGGGGTGTGTTGTTATATATGTGGACTTGTATTTACTCTATACAGCCACCAGAGGGCTCATTCACCGGAGTCGCAAGGGATCCCATAATCCCTTGGGAGCACAGGTAATTAAGAAGGCTTCACAGGTTGGAGAGGCACTCTGGAGACCTGCAATAAAAGACTAAGGTCAAATGTTACTTTGAGCTCACAGTATTCAGTCTGACTCTTTCTCCATACACAACAGTGACAAAACATATTACAAATATTATACTACCGCAAGATTCAGGCAATAAGATAGGTGATCCTGGATAAATCATACTTACGGCAGAACGAGATATTTCTCCAGTTTGTGACTGGCTCCAGTAACCGAGAACATTGCCGCGAATATTCAGACATAGTCCAACAACTGCATTTCGTGTCACCTTTAACGGTGCACTTGTACAGATCGCGTTGACATTCTGTAATGTAATTCTTCTTTGGCAATTTACATAGAGGGGCCACTTTGTTCAGCATACACGAGCAATCAAATACCTGAAAGAAACAGATTAATTTCACAGTGAAAATGTGAAATGTGGAAGCTTTTTTTCGAAGGAAGGTGAAACAAAACTGACTGAGGAAAATGTTCAGCAAAGTGAGTATTTAACAGGTATACATGCAGATTCAGAGAATCGAGGTTACTCAGGCACAGGGAGGAGGACAAAAGGGCAAGGACCTGTTATATCAGGTCTCCACCCTAACTGCGCTCCACCAGGATTTCCTGGTGCTTCCCACGAAGCACAACTGATATTTTAAAGAAGAAGAAAAAGATATTTCCGACCTCCCTCCTCATTTTACAGTGAGTTTATTTATTTAGCACCCGGTGAAAGTGCATGCCAGACACTAGACTCCCAAAGCAAGCACTCTACTCGCAACTCCTTCATGGCAAGCGAGCCCCAGGTGGGCAGAGGAAACATTACAGGGACATCCTCAAAGCCTCCCTGATAAAGTGCACATCCCTACTGACACCTGGGAGTCCCTGGCCAAAGATCGCCCTAAGTAGAGGAAGTGCATCCGGGAGGGCGCTGAGCACCTCGAGTCTCATCGCTGAGAACATGCAGAAAACAAGCGCAAGCAGCAGAAGGAGCGTGCGGCAAACCAGTCCCACACACCCTTTCCTTCAATGACTGTTTGTCCCACCTGTGACAGAGACTGTAATTCCCGTATTGGACTGTACAGTCACCTGAGAACTCACTTTTAGAGTGGAAGCAAGTCTTCCTCGATTCCGAGGGACTGTCTATGATGATGATGATGGAAGTACATCTGAAAAAGGCTGGTCCAAGCACCAGACCTGGACCTGTATCCGCAAGAACCCCACCAGAGCATCTGCTGGGGTTCCAACAGAAAGCAAAAGACACCACAAGCGACGATACAGTTTTTTGTTTAAACCGACCTGTTTCTCTCAGAGAATCTAAGAGCCTGCAGATCTTCTGGCTGCTGCTGTTCGGCAACAACCAGAAAGCCCGTATTGTGGCAGGCAGAACAGCTCTGGGCCTGCAACAGAGCAAACATTTACAGATTTGCAGATGTACTGGCCAGCCAGGATGCAGGACTTCACCTCGAGCCCACCCAAGCCATGCCAATGGCCCGATAGGGTGGGGGGGAGGAAGAAAAGCAGGAGCAGCTGTGAACCCACAGTGCCACCTGCCTGAATCTGTTGCCATACATCAGTGAGAGCACACTTTCATGATGCAAATATCCAATCCACATTATTTGCATCGTGAATCCAAGATTTCGAGAGAAAATGAGTGAAAAGGATTCAACATGTACTTGCTGGACAAGGGACCCAGGGGCAGCATGGGCCAACCCACACTGCGATATGTGTGTGCACTAGGTCCGTGCAGCAGAGCTGATCTCCAGTCGTCTTGGTTACTCCTTGCCACTGGACCAAGACCTAGCTCTGTCAAGCCCGTGTGGTGGCTGGTGTGCAACGGCCACCACACGTTAAAAGAATACACGCACAGGCATCTTCCACCCTTCAGAATGTAGTTCTGGACCTGGAATATTAGGTCCTACATTGAAACACCTGTGAACTCATCCTTTTTTGGCGTGGAAGCAAGTCATCCTCGCTTTGAGGGACTGCTTATGATAATGATGACTTGCTGGGCCTGAATTTCCTCGATCCAACTTTTGTCAAAATTTATATTGATCTTGCTGACAGCAACTTATGCCAAAATTTCCTGAGAAACTTGTCAGAACTTAAAAACCGCCGAACACCAAGCAGAAATGAATGTAAATATTCCAGCCCCGCGTAACATACGACGTCTCTCTTCTTTAAGTCCCTCTTTATCTCCATAAACTTCAGCTCATCCAAAACTCTGCTGCCTCTATGATAACTCACACCAAGTCCAGTTCACCCATCATCCCTGTGCTCACTGACCTACATGGGCTCCTGCTCCAGCAATGCCTCGATTTTAAAATCGGCATCCTTGTGTTCAAATCCCTCCACGGCCTCAGCCCTCTCTATTTATGTAGCCTCCACCAGCCCTCCAACCCACCGAGAACTCTGCGTTCCTCTAATTCTGGCCTCTTGTGCATCCCTTGTAATATAGAATTCCTTGGCCCCACCATCGGTGGCCATGCCTTCAGCTGTCTAAGCCCCAAGCTTTGGAATTCTCTCCCTAATCCACTAGTTCTCCGTTCTCTTTTTAAGATGCTTCTTAAAACCTGCCTTTTTGGTCACCTACCCAACTATCTCATGTGGTCCGGTGTCGAATTTTGTCTGATAACGCTCCTGTAAAGTATCTTGAGAACCTTGACCACGTTAATGAAGCCATCAAACAATCATTACTGGCACTGTTGTCTGAAAGATTGGGAGCAGTGTTTGATGAAGTGAAATTATTAAATTCTATGTTGAGTCTGGAAGATTGTAAAGTGTTCACTCGAAAGATGAGGAGTTGTTCCTTGAGCTTCATTGGAAGAGAGAGGTCAGAGTGAGAGTGGGGCAGAGAAGTAAAATGTTCAAGCGACCAGAAATTCAACAAATTAAATAATTTCAGATACTAATCACTGCTCCCTTATTTTCGGACATCAAGTGCTAGTGATTATTCTGCTGTTGCCATTTACAGCTCCTCTATACCCAACCTTTACTTGTCCCATTACCTCCACCTTTTGCCTTTTATCGTTTTTTCACTCCTGCTTTCCACCCAATCGTAGACCTTCCCTTTTGTCCTTTCCTACTTTTCCCAGCTTTCCCTGCCTCTGCACTTGCTTAGGGACAAAGGATCGCTGACCTGAAGCTCTGTTTATCTCTGTACAGATGCTGCCTGACCAGTTGAGTATTTCCAGCTTTTTCTGTTTATGTTCCAGATTCCCAGCAACTGCAGGTTTTTTCCTTTGTACTAATGTTTATAGAACCTCTCGTGCCAATATTCCCCAAATCCTGGAACCTCACTCCCAGACCCTGCAAATCCTGCCATAAATAATACCAGACTATGGGACCTCCATTCCAGTACTGCCAGATCCTAGGCCCGATTCCCACTGCTACAAAATCTCAGGGCCATCCCCAAGGCTGATAATATTACGTGGCATAACACTCGGTCAAGGTGTATGAGCTAAGTTGCTCTGGTAAAGAGGGTACTGATGACTTACATTAAAGGAATGTACAACGAATTGACTGATCCAGCCAAAACCCTCTAAGCCAAACCTCATCTTCCACCTCTAGTTGCATTAAGCCTCAGGTTCATCTATCACAGTCTGTTCTGGAGTCTCCCTCCAGTGATGCCAAATTAGAAGGCCCCCCCTCCCCACTCACCAGATGTCAACTACAGCAGCTCCGCTTAAGTATTGTCAAACCCCAGGATCCCAACCTCTACCAAATTCAAGAACCAAGGCTACCCTGGTGCCACCAAAACCCAAAAGAACATAAGAAATAGGAGCAGGAGTAGACCCCTTGAGCCTACTCCACCATTCAATAAGATCATGGCTGATCATCGACCTCAACACTTTCCCGCCCGATCTCCAAATCCCTTGATTCCCTGACTCCAAAAATCTATCGATCTCAGCCTTGAATGTACTCAAAGACTGAGCATCCACAGCCCTCTGGGGCAGAGAATTCCAAAGATTCACCACCCTCTGAGTGAAGAAATTCCTCCTCATCTCGGTCTTAAATGGCCGATCCCGTATCCTGAGACTGTGCCCCCTAGTTCTAGACACTCCAGCCAGGGGGAACAACCTCTCAGCATCTACCCTGTCAATCCCCCTCAGAATCTTATATGTTTCAGTGAGATCACCTCTCATCTTCGAAACTCCAGAGAGTACAGGCCCATTCTACACAATCTCTCATCGTAGGACAACCCTCTCATCCCAGGAATCAATCGAGTGAACCTTCGTTGTACCACCTCCAAGGCAAGTATATCCTTCCTTAGATACGGAGACCAAAACTGTGCACAGTACTCCAGGTGTGGTCTCACCAAGGCGCTGTACAATGTTAGCAAGACTTCCTGGGGCCAAAACAGCCCCTTTCCTGAAGGTCTGTTACCACCACAAATCGGCGGTCACGCTGCGGAGTGGAGTGGCCGCCCACTTTTGGAGGAATGGCTGCTGCTAACCCAATTGCCCTCCCGAGTTTTCCCGGCGGTGCCCCAATTCCCCCACCGCTCCGCTGCTGCCGGTCCGCGGTAAGCGTGTCATCACCGTGCGCACCGCCGATGTTCCCGCCCGCCGACAGCGACATTCTTCTCCAAAAATCTTCGGTCCGCCCGGCGGTGCCAAAACCTGGTGGTCCGTTGAGGCGGTGGCCTTCTGCAGCGGTGGTGTGGCTTCCCTTAAAGGGGAGGATGCACTACCATGGTCGCCATGTTTATGTTGTCATGTCGGCCTGACAATTATGCCCCCGGGTTGGTCCAGGCCGCCAACAGGCAGCATGGTACCTCCTCTTGGGTGGCAGGCCGCTGGCCCGGCCGAAACCCTCCCTGGTGGCCCAGTGGGACGAACTTAAACAATCGCGCAGGCTCTCCCCTTTAAGTGAACGGGAGAGCCATGGTGACGCGGCGCCGTGATGACGTCATCGCGGCAGTCACTCCGCACCACCCCCAACTTCCGCCCCTCAAGTGTTGCCACCGCCGCGGACCCGCCCCTCTTGTGTAGTCCCGCCTCGTATCCGTCCCTCTCGTGTACTCACCTCCCTGTATCCGCCCCTCTCGTATACTCACAGCCCTATACCTGCCCCTCTCGAGTACTCACTGCCCTGTATCTGCCCCTCTCGTGTACTCACCTCCCTGTATCCGCCCCTCTCGTATACTCACAGCCCTATACCTGCCCCTCTCGAGTACTCACTGCCCTGTATCTGCCCCTCTCGTGTACTCATCGCCCTGTATCTGCCCCTCTTGTATACTCACTGCCCTGTATCCGCCCCTCTCGTGTACTCACCTCCTGTATCCGCCCTTCTCGTGTACTCACCTCCCTGTATCCGCCCCCTCGTGTACTCACCTCCTGTATCCGCCCATTCCGTGTACTCACAGCCCTATACCTGCCCCTCTCGTATACTCACTGCCCTGTATCCGCCCGTTCCGTGTACTCACCGCCCTGTATCCGCCCCTCTTGTGTACTCACCGCCCTGTATCTGCCCCTCTCGTGTACTCACTGCCCTGTATCCGCCCGTTCCGTGTACTCACAGCCCTATACCTGCCCCTCTCGAGTACTCACTGCCCTGTATCTGCCCCTCTCGTGTACTCACAGCCCTGTATCCGCCCCTCTCGTATACTCACAGCCCTGTATCCGCCCCTCTCGTGTAGTCACCTCCTGTATCCGCCCTTCTCGTGTACTCACCTCCTTGTATCCGCCCCCTCATGTACTCACCTCCTGTATCCGGCCGTTCCGTGTACTCACAGCCCTATACCTGCCCCTCCCGTGTACTCACCGCCTTGTATCTGCCCCTCTCGTGTACTCACCGCCCTGTATCTGCCCCTCCCGTGTACTCACCGCCCTGTATCTGCCCCTCCCGTGTACTCACCGCCCTGTATCTGCCCCTCCCGTGTACTCACCGCCCTGTATCTGCCCCTCCCGTGTACTCACCGCCCTGTATCTGCCCCTCTCGTGTACTGACCGCCCCCGTTAAGAGCGACTTCCGGATCAGAATAAAAAAAACAACAAAGAGCGGAATTTCGCTCAAGAGGTGACCTGAACCACAGCGACAGCAAAAACCATTGAAACGGGGTGTGTGTGCCCCGTTTCGGGCAGGGGGAAATTTCTACCCCCTTACTCTTATACTCAAACCCCCTTGCAATAAATGCCAACATGACATTTACCTTCCTTATTGCTTGCTGTACCGACATGCTAGCTTAGTATTTCTTGCACGAGGACACCCAAATCTCTGTACACCAACATTTAAAAGTTTCTCATCATTTAAAAATGTTTCCGTTTTTCTATTCTTCCGACCAAAGTGAATAACCTCACATTTCCCCACGTTATACTCCATCTGCCACCTTACTGCCCACTCACTAAACCTGTCTCTATCCCTTTGCAGGCACTTTGGGCAGAAATTGGGGTAATTTGCGCTTCCCGTTAGCGTCCCCGAGCAGCACTAATGGGACTTTGCGACTGGGTACGGTGCCGCTAGTGGGGCAAAATTTAAAGGGGAAGTGGCCGGCTGCTCCTGAATAAAATGTCCGCTTTTCTTTTCCACACCAATGCGGATTTTGACGCAGGGTCGGTGCTGCGATCATTCAGCCTGGCATTCGGCCTCCACGCGCAGCACCCCCGCTCCCTGGTGGTCCTGGTACAACCCTTTTTATTATGCAGAGTGCGCAGCTTCAGCCCTTCCCTTTCATTCAGGCAAGAGCCTCTCATACGCTGCAATGCTACGCAGCCCAGTGTGTCCTGGTCCCAGGCTGTGCCAGCACCTGGCACACAAGAGGGGGTGTCAGGCTGCCGGTTGGCGGCCGGCCGAACCCGTGCAGTATTTTGCCGGCCGATCCGGAAGTCGCCCGGCAAAAATGTTTCCATTGCGGCCGCAACAGTGGGCCCTTCCCTTTAAGGGCTGCTGCGCTGGGCTGCACTCAGTGCGGAGATGGTGCACCGGCAGAAAAACCTGCCAGGGCCACCGCGCAGCAGGGGGTCGATCTATTCTGCTGAATATTGGGAGGTAATAATTTTTATTATTTTAAATTGGTGGTGCAACCACTCGGCGGGATGGGGGTCCAGCTGAAAAATCCCCAACTTGAATTTGGGTCTGTTCGGCCTGTTCAACCCAAAGCGGCGGTCATTCGGTTTTTAGCAATGGCCGTCACAAACAGACATTAACGGGTCTCTTTGAGACCATGGATTTTGGCCACCAGTCTTTTTATCCTCTAAACTATTACTTAGTTCAACCCTGACCACACGTTCAGGAGAGCGGAATCACAGTGAATATCAGGGAGTCTCTTTTCAAAGGAATTATTTCTGGTTGGATTTTAATATTCGTGGACAGACAGAAAAATATTTCTCATTATTGTTCAGGTCCATTGGAGTTTGAGATGATTTTTGGACAATCCCAAATGTCTGGCGAGAGATCGGTGTCACCATTAAATTTAAAACAGAATAAGAAATAAATTTCAAATGCATAAATGTTCAATAATCTTGACATTTCATGATGGTAGATTCACCACGTCCACATAACACACTCACTGTCCGTATATGTGCTTACACCGTCCACATAATACACTCACTGTCCACATAATACACTCACCGTCCACATAATACACTCACCGTCCACATAAAACACTCACACCGTCCACATAAAACACTCACACCGTCCACATAAAACACTCACCATCCACATAAAACACTCACCGTCCACATAAAACACTCACCGTCCACATAAAACACACACACCGTCCACATAATACACTCACCTTCCACATAAAACACTCACTGTCCACATAAAACACTCACTGTCCACATAAAACACTCACCGTCCACATAAAACACTCACCGTCCACATAAAAGACTCAACAACGTCCACATAAAACACTCACCGTCCACATAATACACTCACCGTCCACATAATACACTCACCGTCCACATAATACACTCACCGTCTACATAAAACGCTCACTGTCCACATAAAACACTCACTGTCCACATAAAACACTCACCGTCCACATAAAACACTCACTGTCCACATAAAACACTCACTGTCCACATAAAACACTCACACCGTCCACATAAAACACTCACACCGTCCACATAAAACACTCACCGTCCACATAAAACACTCACCGTCCACATATAACACTCACCGACCACACAAAACACTCAACGTCCACATAAAACACTCACCGTCCACATAAAACACTCACACCGTCCACATAAAACACTCACTGTCCACATAAAACACTCACTGTCCACATAAAACACTCACCGTCCACATAATACACTCACCGTCTTCATAAAACTCTCACCGTCCACATAAAACACTCACACCGTCCACATAAAACACTCACCGTCCACATAAAACACTCACTGTCCACATAAAACACTCACCGTCCACATAAAACACCTACCGTCCACATAAAACACTCACTGTCCACATAAAACACTCACTGTCCACATAAAACACTCACCGTCCACATAAAACATTCACTGTCCACATAAAACACTCACACCGTCCACATAAAACACTCACTGTCCACATAAAATACTCACCGTCCACATAAAACACTCACTGTCCACATAAAACACTCACCGTCCACATAATACACTCACCGTCCACATAAAATACTCACACCGCCCACATAAAACACCTACCGTCCACATAATACACTCACCGTCCACATAATACACTCACCGTCCACATAATACACTCATCGTCCACATAAAACACTCACCGTCCACATAAAACACTCACACCGTCCACATAATACACTCACCGTCCACATAAAACACTCACCGTCCACATAAAACACTCACCGTCCACATAAAACACTCACACCGTCCACATAAAACACTCACACCGTCCACATAAAACACTCACACCGTCCACATAAAACACTCACCGTCCACATAAAACACTCACACCGTCCACATAAAACACTCACCGTCCACATAAAGCACTCACACCGTCCACATAATAAACTCACGGTCCACAAAAAAAACACTCACTGTCCACATAAAACACTCACGGTCCACATAAAACTCTCACTGTCCACATAAAACACTCACCGTCAACATAAAACACTCACCGTCCACATAAAACACTCACCGTCCACATAAAACACTCACCGTCCACATAAAACACTCACCGTCCAAATAAAACACTCACACCGTCCACATAAAACACTCACTGTCCACATAAAACACTCACCGTCCAAATAAAACACTCACCGTCCACATAAAACACTCACCGTCCAAATAAAACACTCACACCGTCCACATAAAACACTCACCGTCCACATAAAACACTCACCGTCCACATAAAACACTCACCGTCCAAATAAAACACTCACACCGTCCACATAAAACACTCACCGTCCACATAAAACACTCACTGTTCACATAAAACACTCACCGTCCACATAATACACTCACCGTCCACATAAAATACTCACACCGCCCACATAAAACACCTACCGTCCACATAATACACTCACCGTCCACATAATACACTCACCGTCCACATAATACACTCATCGTCCACATAAAACACTCACCGTCCACATAAAACACTCACACCGTCCACATAATACACTCACCGTCCACATAAAACACTCACACCGTCCACATAAAACACCTACCGTCCACATAATACACCCACCGTCCACATAATACACTCACCGTCCACATAAAACACTCACCGTCCATATAAAACACTCAACGTCCACATAAAACACTCACACCGTCCACATAAAACACTCACACCGTCCACATAAAACACTCACACCGTCCACATAAAACACTCACACCGTCCACATAAAACACTCACCGTCCACATAAAACACTCACACCGTCCACATAAAACACTCACCGTCCACATAAAGCACTCACACCGTCCACATAATAAACTCACTGTCCACATAAAACACTCACCGTCCACATAATACACTCACCGTCCACATAAAATACTCACACCGCCCACATAAAACACCTACCGTCCACATAATACACTCACCGTCCACATAATACACTCACCGTCCACATAAAACACTCACCGTCAACATAAAACACTCACCGTCCACATAAAACACTCACCGTCCACATAAAACACTCACCGTCCACATAAAACACTCACCGTCCACATAAAACACTCACACCGTCCACATAATATCCTCACCGTCCACATAAAACACTCACTGTCCACATAATATACTCAACGTCCACATAATACACTCTCCGTCCACATAAAACACTCACTGTCCATATAAAACACTCACTGTCCACATAAAACACTCACCATCCACATAAAACAACTACCGTCCACATAAAACATTCACACCGTCCACATAAAACACTCACTGTCCACATAAAACACTCACCGTCCACATAAAACACTCACCGTCCACATAATACACTCACTGTCCACATAAAACACTCACCGTCCACATAAAACACTCACTGTCCACATAAAACACTCACTATCCACATAAAACACTCACACTGTCCACATAATACACTCACTGTCTACATAAAACACTTACTGTCCACATAAAACACTCACTGTCCACATAAAACACTCACTGTCCACATAAAACACTCACTGTCCACATAATACACTCACCGTCCACATAAAACACTCACTGTCCACATAAAACACTCACTGTCCACATAAAACACTCACTATCCACATAAAACACTCACCGTCCACATAAAACACTCACTGTCCATATAAAACACTCACTGTCCACATAAAACACTCACCATCCACATAAAACAACTACCGTCCACATAAAACATTCACACCGTCCACATAAAACACTCACTGTCCACATAAAACACTCACCGTCCACATAAAACACTCACCGTCCACATAATACACTCACTGTCCACATAAAACACTCACCGTCCACATAAAACACTCACTGTCCACATAAAACACTCACTGTCCACATAAAACACTCACACTGTCCACATAATACACTCACTGTCTACATAAAACACTTACTGTCCACATAAAACACTCACTGTCCACATAAAACACTCACACTGTCCACATAATACACTCACTGTCTACATAAAACACTTACTGTCCACATAAAACACTCACTGTCCACATAAAACACTCACTGTCCACATAAAACACTCACTGTCCACATAATACACTCACCGTCCACATAAAACACTCACTGTCCACATAAAACACTCACTGTCCACATAATATACTCACTATCCACATAAAACACTCTCCGTCCACATAAAACACTCATTGTCCATATAAAACACTCACTGTCCACATAAAACACTCACCATCCACATAAAACAACTACCGTCCACATAAAACACTCACTGTCCACATAAAACACTCACAGTCCACATAAAACACTCACCGTCCACATAATACACTCACTGTCCACATAAAACACTCACCGTCCACATAAAACACTCACTGTCCACATAAAACACTCACTGTCCACATAAAACACTCACACTGTCCACATAATACACTCACTGTCTACATAAAACACTTACTGTCCACATAAAACACTCACTGTCCACATAAAACACTCACTGTCCACATAAAACACTCACTGTCCACATAATACACTCACCGTCCACATAAAACACTCACTGTCCACATAAAACACTCACTGTCCACATAAAACACTCACTATCCACATAAAACACTCACCGTCCACATAAAACACTCACACCGTCCACATAATACACTCACCGTCCATATAAAACACTCACTGTCCACATAAAACACTCACCGTCCACAGAAAACACACACTGTCCACATAATACACTCACCGTCCACATAAAACACTCACTGTCCACATAAAACACTCACTGTCCACATAATACACTCACCGTCCACATAAAACACTCACTGTCCACATAAAACACTCACTGTCCACATAAAACACTCACTATCCACATAAAACACTCACCGTCCACATAAAACACTCACACCGTCCACATAAAACACTCACCGTCCACATAAAACACTCACACCGTCCACATAAAACACTCACCGTCCACATAAAACACTCACACCGTCCACATAATACACTCACCGTCCACATAAAACACTCACTGTTCACATAAAACACTCACTGTCCACATAATACACTCACACCGTCCACATAAAACATCTACCGTCCACATAAAGCACTCACACCGACAACATAAAACACTCACACTGTCCACATAATACACTCACCGTCCACATAAAACACTCACTGTCCACATAAAACACGCACCGTCCACATAAAACACTCACACCGTCCACATAAAACACCTACCGTCCACATAAAACACTCACCGTCCACATAAAACACTCACACCGTCCACATAAAACACTCACACCATCCACATAAAACACTCACTGTCCACATAAAACACTCACACTGTCCACATAATACACACACTGTCCACATAAAACACTCACTGTCCACATAAAACACTCACTGTCCACATAATACACACACTGTTCGTTTATGTGCTCACACCGTCCACATACAAACACTCACTGTCCACATAATACACACACTGTTTGTAAATGTGCTTACACCGTCCACATAAAACATTCACCGTCCACATAAAACACTCACCGTTCACATAAAACACTCACCGTCCACATAAAACACTCACCGTCCACATAATACACTCACTGTCCGCATATGTGCTGACACCGTCCACATAATACAATTACCGTCCTCATAATACACATACCGTCCACATAATACACTCACTGTCCACATAAGTGCTTACACCGTCCACATAAAACACTCACCATCCACATAAAACACTCACCGTCCAATTAAAACACTCACACCGTCCACATAAAAGACCTACCGTCCACATAAATCACTCACCGTCCACATAAAACACTCACACCGTCCACATAAAACACTCACCGTCCACATAAAACACTCACTGTCCACGTAAAACACTCACTGTCCACATAAAACACTCACCGTCCACATAAAACACTCACACCGTCCACATAAAACACTCACACCGTCCACATAATACACTCACTGTCCACATAAAACACTCACACCGTCAACATAAAACACCGACCGTCCACATAAAACACTCACTGTCCACATAAAACACTCACTGTCCACATAAAACACTCACTGTCCACGTAAAATAGTCACCGTCCACATAAAACACTCACACCGTCCACATAAAACAACTACCGTCCACATAAAACACTCACACCGTCCACATAAAACACTCACCGTCCACATAAAACACTCACACCGTCCACATAAAACACTCACCGTCCACATAAAACACTCACACCGTCCACATAATACACTCACCGTCCACATAAAACACTCACTGTTCACATAAAACACTCACTGTCCACATAAAACACTCACACCGTCCACATAAAACACTCACCGTCCACATAAAACATTCACACCGTCCACATAAAACACTCACCGTCCACATAAAACGCTCACACCGTCCACATAATACACTCACTGTCCACATAAAACACTCACACCTTCCACATAAAACACTCACCGTCCACATAAAAGACTCAACAACGTCCACATAAAACACTCACCGTCCACATAATACACTCACCGTCCACATAATACACTCACCGTCCACATAATACACTCACCGTCTACATAAAACGCTCACTGTCCACATAAAACACTCACTTGTCCACATAAAACACTCACCGTCCACATAAAACACTCACTGTCCACATAAAACACTCACTGTCCACATAAAACACTCACACCGTCCACATAAAACACTCACACCGTCCACATAAAACACTCACCGTCCACATAAAACACTCACCGTCCACATAAAACACTCACCGACCACACAAAACACTCAACGTCCACATAAAACACTCACCGTCCACATAAAACACTCACACCGTCCACATAAAACACTCACTGTCCACATAAAACACTCACTGTCCACATAAAACACTCACCGTCCACATAATACACTCACCGTCTTCATAAAACTCTCATCGTCCACATAAAACACTCACACCGTCCACATAAAACACTCACCGTCCACATAAAACACTCACTGTCCACATAAAACACTCACCGTCCACATAAAACACCTACCGTCCACATAAAACACTCACTGTCCACATAAAACACTCACTGTCCACATAAAACACTCACCGTCCACATAAAACACTCACTGTCCACATAAAACACTCACACCGTCCACATAAAACACTCACTGTCCACATAAAATACTCACCGTCCACATAAAACACTCACTGTCCACATAAAACACTCACCGTCCACATAATACACTCACCGTCCACATAAAATACTCACACCGCCCACATAAAACACCTACCGTCCACATAATACACTCACCGTCCACATAAAACACTCACCGTCCACATAAAACACTCACACCGTCCACATAATACACTCATCGTCCACATAAAACACTCACCGTCCACATAAAACACTCACACCGTCCACATAATACACTCACCGTCCACATAAAACACTCACACCGTCCATATAAAACACCTACCGTCCACATAATACACCCACCGTCCACATAATACACTCACCGTCCACATAAAACACTCACCGTCCATATAAAACACTCAACGTCCACATAAAACACTCACACCGTCCACATAAAACACTCACCGTCCACATAAAGCACTCACACCGTCCACATAATAAACTCACGGTCCACAAAAAAAACACTCACTGTCCACATAAAACACTCACGGTCCACATAAAACTCTCACTGTCCACATAAAACACTCACCGTCAACATAAAACATTCACCGTCCACATAAAACACTCACCGTCCACATAAAACACTCACCGTCCACATAAAACACTCACCGTCCACATAAAACACTCACCGTCCAAATAAAACACTCACACCGTCCACATAAAACACTCACCGTCCAAATAAAACACTCACACCGTCCACATAAAACACTCACTGTCCACATAAAATACTCACCGTCCACATAAAACACTCACTGTTCACATAAAACACTCACCGTCCACATAATACACTCACCGTCCACATAAAATACTCACACCGCCCACATAAAACACCTACCGTCCACATAATACACTCACCGTCCACATAATACACTCACCGTCCACATAATACACTCATCGTCCACATAAAACACTCACCGTCCACATAAAACACTCACACCGTCCACATAATACACTCACCGTCCACATAAAACACTCACACCGTCCACATAAAACACCTACCGTCCACATAATACACCCACCGTCCACATAATACACTCACCGTCCACATAAAACACTCAACGTCCACATAAAACACTCACACCGTCCACATAAAACACTCACCGTCCACATAAAACACTCACCGTCCACATAATAAACTCACTGTCCACATAAAACACTCACCGTCCACATAATACACTCACCGTCCACATAAAATACTCACACCGCCCACATAAAACACCTACCGTCCACATAATACACTCACCGTCCACATAATACACTCACCGTCCACATAAAACACTCACCGTCAACATAAAACACTCACCGTCCACATAAAACACTCACCGTCCACATAAAACACTCACCGTCCACATAAAACACTCACCGCCCACATAAAACACTCACACCGTCCACATAATATCCTCACCGTCCACATAAAACACTCACTGTCCACATAATATACTCAACGTCCACATAATACACTCTCCGTCCACATAAAACACTCACTGTCCATATAAAACACTCACTGTCCACATAAAACACTCACCATCCACATAAAACAACTACCGTCCACATAAAACATTCACACCGTCCACATAATACACTCACTGTCCACATAAAACACTCACCGTCCACATAAAACACTCACCGTCCACATAAAACACTCACACCGTCCACATAAAACACTCACTGTCCACATAAAATACTCACCGTCCACATAAAACACTCACTGTCCACATAAAACACTCACTGTCCACATAAAACACTCACACCGTCCACATAAAACACTCACACCGTCCACATAATACACTCACCGTCCACGCAAAACACTCACTGTCCACATAAAACACTCACTGTCCACATAAAACACTCACCGTCCACATAAAACACTCACCGTCCACATAATACACTCACTGTCCACATAAAACACTCACCGTCCACATAAAACACTCACTGTCCACATAAAACACTCACTGTCCACATAAAACACTCACACTGTCCACATAATACACTCACTGTCTACATAAAACACTTACTGTCCACATAAAACACTCACTGTCCACATAAAACACTCACTGTCCACATAAAACACTCACTGTCCACATAATACACTCACCGTCCACATAAAACACTCACTGTCCACATAAAACACTCACTATCCACATAAAACACTCACCGTCCACATAAAACACTCACACCGTCCACATAATACACTCACCGTCCATATAAAACACTCACTGTCCACATAAAACACTCACTATCCACATAAAACACTCACCGTCCACATAAAACACTCACACCGTCCACATAATACACTCACCGTCCACATAATACACTCACTATCCACATAAAACACTCACCGTCCACATAAAACACTCACACCGTCCACATAATACACTCACCGTCCACGCAAAACACTCACTGTCCACATAAAACACTCACTGTCCACATAAAACACCTACCGTCCACATAATACACTCACCGTCCACATAATACACTCACCGTCCACATAATACACTCATCGTCCACATAAAACACTCACCGTCCACATAAAACACTCACACCGTCCACATAATACACTCACCGTCCACATAAAACACTCACACCATCCACATAAAACACCTACCGTCCACATAATACACCCACCGTCCACATAATACACTCACCGTCCACATAAAACACTCACCGTCCATATAAAACACTCAACGTCCACATAAAACACTCACACCGTCCACATAAAACACTCACACCGTCCACATAAAACACTCACACCGTCCACATAAAACACTCACACCGTCCACATAAAACACTCACCGTCCACATAAAACACTCACACCGTCCACATAAAACACTCACCGTCCACATAAAGCACTCACACCGTCCACATAATAAACTCACGGTCCACAAAAAAAACACTCACTGTCCACATAAAACACTCACGGTCCACATAAAACTCTCACTGTCCACATAAAACACTCACCGTCAACATAAAACACTCACCGTCCACATAAAACACTCACCGTCCACATAAAACACTCACCGTCCACATAAAACACTCACCGTCCACATAAAACACTCACCGTCCAAATAAAACACTCACACCGTCCACATAAAACACTCACTGCCCACATAAAACACTCACCGTCCAAATAAAACACTCACCGTCCACATAAAACACTCACACCGTCCACATAAAACACTCACCGTCCACATAAAACACTCACCGTCCACATAAAACACTCACCGTCCAAATAAAACACTCACACCGTCCACATAAAACACTCACCGTCCACATAAAACACTCACTGTTCACATAAAACACTCACCGTCCACATAATACACTCACCGTCCACATAAAATACTCACACCGCCCACATAAAACACCTACCGTCCACATAATACACTCACCGTCCACATAATACACTCACCGTCCACATAATACACTCATCGTCCACATAAAACACTCACCGTCCACATAAAACACTCACACCGTCCACATAATACACTCACCGTCCACATAAAACACTCACACCGTCCACATAAAACACTCACCGTCCACATAAAACACTCACCGTCCACATAAAACACTCACCGACCACACAAAACACTCAACGTCCACATAAAACACTCACCGTCCACATAAAACACTCACACCGTCCACATAAAACACTCACTGTCCACATAAAACACTCACTGTCCACATAAAACACTCACCGTCCACATAATACACTCACCGTCTTCATAAAACTCTCATCGTCCACATAAAACACTCACACCGTCCACATAAAACACTCACCGTCCACATAAAACACTCACTGTCCACATAAAACACTCACCGTCCACATAAAACACCTACCGTCCACATAAAACACTCACTGTCCACATAAAACACTCACTGTCCACATAAAACACTCACCGTCCACATAAAACACTCACTGTCCACATAAAACACTCACACCGTCCACATAAAACACTCACTGTCCACATAAAATACTCACCGTCCACATAAAACACTCACTGTCCACATAAAACACTCACCGTCCACATAATACACTCACCGTCCACATAAAATACTCACACCGCCCACATAAAACACCTACCGTCCACATAATACACTCACCGTCCACATAAAACACTCACCGTCCACATAAAACACTCACACCGTCCACATAATACACTCATCGTCCACATAAAACACTCACCGTCCACATAAAACACTCACACCGTCCACATAATACACTCACCGTCCACATAAAACACTCACACCGTCCATATAAAACACCTACCGTCCACATAATACACCCACCGTCCACATAATACACTCACCGTCCACATAAAACACTCACCGTCCATATAAAACACTCAACGTCCACATAAAACACTCACACCGTCCACATAAAACACTCACCGTCCACATAAAGCACTCACACCGTCCACATAATAAACTCACGGTCCACAAAAAAAACACTCACTGTCCACATAAAACACTCACGGTCCACATAAAACTCTCACTGTCCACATAAAACACTCACCGTCAACATAAAACATTCACCGTCCACATAAAACACTCACCGTCCACATAAAACACTCACCGTCCACATAAAACACTCACCGTCCACATAAAACACTCACCGTCCAAATAAAACACTCACACCGTCCACATAAAACACTCACCGTCCAAATAAAACACTCACACCGTCCACATAAAACACTCACTGTCCACATAAAATACTCACCGTCCACATAAAACACTCACTGTTCACATAAAACACTCACCGTCCACATAATACACTCACCGTCCACATAAAATACTCACACCGCCCACATAAAACACCTACCGTCCACATAATACACTCACCGTCCACATAATACACTCACCGTCCACATAATACACTCATCGTCCACATAAAACACTCACCGTCCACATAAAACACTCACACCGTCCACATAATACACTCACCGTCCACATAAAACACTCACACCGTCCACATAAAACACCTACCGTCCACATAATACACCCACCGTCCACATAATACACTCACCGTCCACATAAAACACTCAACGTCCACATAAAACACTCACACCGTCCACATAAAACACTCACCGTCCACATAAAGCACTCACACCGTCCACATAATAAACTCACTGTCCACATAAAACACTCACCGTCCACATAATACACTCACCGTCCACATAAAATACTCACACCGCCCACATAAAACACCTACCGTCCACATAATACACTCACCGTCCACATAATACACTCACCGTCCACATAAAACACTCACCGTCAACATAAAACACTCACCGTCCACATAAAACACTCACCGTCCACATAAAACACTCACCGTCCACATAAAACACTCACCGCCCACATAAAACACTCACACCGTCCACATAATATCCTCACCGTCCACATAAAACACTCACTGTCCACATAATATACTCAACGTCCACATAATACACTCTCCGTCCACATAAAACACTCACTGTCCATATAAAACACTCACTGTCCACATAAAACACTCACCATCCACATAAAACAACTACCGTCCACATAAAACATTCACACCGTCCACATAATACACTCACTGTCCACATAAAACACTCACCGTCCACATAAAACACTCACCGTCCACATAAAACACTCACACCGTCCACATAAAACACTCACTGTCCACATAAAATACTCACCGTCCACATAAAACACTCACTGTCCACATAAAACACTCACTGTCCACATAAAACACTCACACCGTCCACATAAAACACTCACACCGTCCACATAATACACTCACCGTCCACGCAAAACACTCACTGTCCACATAAAACACTCACTGTCCACATAAAACACTCACCGTCCACATAAAACACTCACCGTCCACATAATACACTCACTGTCCACATAAAACACTCACCGTCCACATAAAACACTCACTGTCCACATAAAACACTCACTGTCCACATAAAACACTCACACTGTCCACATAATACACTCACTGTCTACATAAAACACTTACTGTCCACATAAAACACTCACTGTCCACATAAAACACTCACTGTCCACATAAAACACTCACTGTCCACATAATACACTCACCGTCCACATAAAACACTCACTGTCCACATAAAACACTCACTATCCACATAAAACACTCACCGTCCACATAAAACACTCACACCGTCCACATAATACACTCACCGTCCATATAAAACACTCACTGTCCACATAAAACACTCACTATCCACATAAAACACTCACCGTCCACATAAAACACTCACACCGTCCACATAATACACTCACCGTCCACATAATACACTCACTATCCACATAAAACACTCACCGTCCACATAAAACACTCACACCGTCCACATAATACACTCACCGTCCACGCAAAACACTCACTGTCCACATAAAACACTCACTGTCCACATAAAACACCTACCGTCCACATAATACACTCACCGTCCACATAATACACTCACCGTCCACATAATACACTCATCGTCCACATAAAACACTCACCGTCCACATAAAACACTCACACCGTCCACATAATACACTCACCGTCCACATAAAACACTCACACCATCCACATAAAACACCTACCGTCCACATAATACACCCACCGTCCACATAATACACTCACCGTCCACATAAAACACTCACCGTCCATATAAAACACTCAACGTCCACATAAAACACTCACACCGTCCACATAAAACACTCACACCGTCCACATAAAACACTCACACCGTCCACATAAAACACTCACACCGTCCACATAAAACACTCACCGTCCACATAAAACACTCACACCGTCCACATAAAACACTCACCGTCCACATAAAGCACTCACACCGTCCACATAATAAACTCACGGTCCACAAAAAAAACACTCACTGTCCACATAAAACACTCACGGTCCACATAAAACTCTCACTGTCCACATAAAACACTCACCGTCAACATAAAACACTCACCGTCCACATAAAACACTCACCGTCCACATAAAACACTCACCGTCCACATAAAACACTCACCGTCCACATAAAACACTCACCGTCCAAATAAAACACTCACACCGTCCACATAAAACACTCACTGCCCACATAAAACACTCACCGTCCAAATAAAACACTCACCGTCCACATAAAACACTCACACCGTCCACATAAAACACTCACCGTCCACATAAAACACTCACCGTCCACATAAAACACTCACCGTCCAAATAAAACACTCACACCGTCCACATAAAACACTCACCGTCCACATAAAACACTCACTGTTCACATAAAACACTCACCGTCCACATAATACACTCACCGTCCACATAAAATACTCACACCGCCCACATAAAACACCTACCGTCCACATAATACACTCACCGTCCACATAATACACTCACCGTCCACATAATACACTCATCGTCCACATAAAACACTCACCGTCCACATAAAACACTCACACCGTCCACATAATACACTCACCGTCCACATAAAACACTCACACCGTCCACATAAAACACCTACCGTCCACATAATACACCCACCGTCCACATAATACACTCACCGTCCACATAAAACACTCACCGTCCATATAAAACACTCAACGTCCACATAAAACACTCACACCGTCCACATAAAACACTCACACCGTCCACATAAAACACTCACACCGTCCACATAAAACACTCACACCGTCCACATAAAACACTCACCGTCCACATAAAACACTCACACCGTCCACATAAAACACTCACCGTCCACATAAAGCACTCACACCGTCCACATAATAAACTCACTGTCCACATAAAATACTCACACCGCCCACATAAAACACCTACCGTCCACATAATACACTCACCGTCCACATAATACACTCACCGTCCATATAAAACACTCACTGTCCACATAAAACACTCACTATCCACATAAAACACTCACCGTCCACATAAAACACTCACACCGTCCACATAATACACTCACCGTCCACATAATACACTCACTATCCACATAAAACACTCACCGTCCACATAAAACACTCACACCGTCCACATAATACACTCACCGTCCACGCAAAACACTCACTGTCCACATAAAACACTCACTGTCCACATAAAACACCTACCGTCCACATAATACACTCACCGTCCACATAATACACTCACCGTCCACATAATACACTCACCGTCCACATAATACACTCATCGTCCACATAAAACACTCACCGTCCACATAAAACACTCACACCGTCCACATAATACACTCACCGTCCACATAAAACACTCACACCATCCACATAAAACACCTACCGTCCACATAATACACCCACCGTCCACATAATACACTCACCGTCCACATAAAACACTCACCGTCCATATAAAACACTCAACGTCCACATAAAACACTCACACCGTCCACATAAAACACTCACACCGTCCACATAAAACACTCACACCGTCCACATAAAACACTCACACCGTCCACATAAAACACTCACCGTCCACATAAAACACTCACACCGTCCACATAAAAAACTCACCGTCCACATAAAGCACTCACACCGTCCACATAATAAACTCACGGTCCACAAAAAAAACACTCACTGTCCACATAAAACACTCACGGTCCACATAAAACTCTCACTGTCCACATAAAACACTCACCGTCAACATAAAACACTCACCGTCCACATAAAACACTCACCGTCCACATAAAACACTCACCGTCCACATAAAACACTCACCGTCCAAATAAAACACTCACACCGTCCACATAAAACACTCACTGCCCACATAAAACACTCACCGTCCAAATAAAACACTCACCGTCCACATAAAACACTCACCGTCCAAATAAAACACTCACACCGTCCACATAAAACACTCACCGTCCACATAAAACACTCACCGTCCACATAAAACACTCACCGTCCAAATAAAACACTCACACCGTCCACATAAAACACTCACCGTCCACATAAAACACTCACTGTTCACATAAAACACTCACCGTCCACATAATACACTCACCGTCCACATAAAATACTCACACCGCCCACATAAAACACCTACCGTCCACATAATACACTCACCGTCCACATAATACACTCACCGTCCACATAATACACTCATCGTCCACATAAAACACTCACCGTCCACATAAAACACTCACACCGTCCACATAATACACTCACCGTCCACATAAAACACTCACACCGTCCACATAAAACACCTACCGTCCACATAATACACCCACCGTCCACATAATACACTCACCGTCCACATAAAACACTCACCGTCCATATAAAACACTCAACGTCCACATAAAACACTCACACCGTCCACATAAAACACTCACACCGTCCACATAAAACACTCACACCGTCCACATAAAACACTCACACCGTCCACATAAAACACTCACCGTCCACATAAAACACTCACACCGTCCACATAAAACACTCACCGTCCACATAAAGCACTCACACCGTCCACATAATAAACTCACTGTCCACATAAAACACTCACCGTCCACATAATACACTCACCGTCCACATAAAATACTCACACCGCCCACATAAAACACCTACCGTCCACATAATACACTCACCGTCCACATAATACACTCACCGTCCACATAAAACACTCACCGTCAACATAAAACACTCACCGTCCACATAAAACACTCACCGTCCACATAAAACACTCACCGTCCACATAAAACACTCACCGTCCACATAAAACACTCACACCGTCCACATAATATCCTCACCGTCCACATAAAACACTCACTGTCCACATAATATACTCACTATCCACATAAAACACTCTCCGTCCACATAAAACACTCACTGTCCATATAAAACACTCACTGTCCACATAAAACACTCACCATCCACATAAAACAACTACCGTCCACATAAAACATTCACACCGTCCACATAAAACACTCACTGTCCACATAAAACACTCACCGTCCACATAAAACACTCACCGTCCACATAATACACTCACTGTCCACATAAAACACTCACCGTCCACATAAAACACTCACTGTCCACATAAAACACTCACTGTCCACATAAAACACTCACACTGTCCACATAATACACTCACTGTCTACATAAAACACTTACTGTCCACATAAAACACTCACTGTCCACATAAAACACTCACTGTCCACATAAAACACTCACTGTCCACATAATACACTCACCGTCCACATAAAACACTCACTGTCCACATAAAACACTCACTGTCCACATAAAACACTCACTATCCACATAAAACACTCACCGTCCACATAAAACACTCACACCGTCCACATAATACACTCACCGTCCATATAAAACACTCACTGTCCACATAAAACACTCACCGTCCACAGAAAACACACACTGTCCACATAATACACTCACCGTCCACATAAAACACTCACTGTCCACATAAAACACTCACTGTCCACATAATACACTCACCGTCCACATAAAACACTCACTGTCCACATAAAACACTCACTGTCCACATAAAACACTCACTATCCACATAAAACACTCACCGTCCACATAAAACACTCACACCGTCCACATAAAACACTCACCGTCCACATAAAACACTCACACCGTCCACATAAAACACTCACCGTCCACATAAAACACTCACACCGTCCACATAATACACTCACCGTCCACATAAAACACTCACTGTTCACATAAAACACTCACTGTCCACATAATACACTCACACCGTCCACATAAAACATCTACCGTTCACATAAAGCACTCACACCGACAACATAAAACACTCACACTGTCCACATAATACACTCACCGTCCACATAAAACACTCACTGTCCACATAAAACACGCACCGTCCACATAAAACACTCACACCGTCCACATAAAACACCTACCGTCCACATAAAACACTCACCGTCCACATAAAACACTCACACCGTCCACATAAAACACTCACACCATCCACATAAAACACTCACTGTCCACATAAAACACTCACACTGTCCACATAATACACACACTGTCCACATAAAACACTCACTGTCCACATAAAACACTCACTGTCCACATAATACACACACTGTTCGTTTATGTGCTCACACCGTCCACATACAAACACTCACTGTCCACATAATACACACACTGTTTGTAAATGTGCTTACACCGTCCACATAAAACACTCACCGTCCACATAAAACACTCACCGTTCACATAAAACACTCACCGTCCACATAAAACACTCACCGTCCACATAAAACACACACCGTCCACATAATACACTCACTGTCCGCATATGTGCTGACACCGTCCACATAATACAATTACCGTCCTCATAATACACATACCGTCCACATAATACACTCACTGTCCACATAAGTGCTTACACCGTCCACATAAAACACTCACCATCCACATAAAACACTCACCGTCCAATTAAAACACTCACACCGTCCACATAAAAGACCTACCGTCCACATAAATCACTCACCGTCCACATAAAACACTCACACCGTCCACATAAAACACTCACCGTCCACATAAAACACTCACTGTCCACGTAAAACACTCACTGTCCACATAAAACACTCACCGTCCACATAAAACACTCACACCGTCCACATAAAACACTCACACCGTCCACATAATACACTCACTGTCCACATAAAACACTCACACCGTCAACATAAAACACCGACCGTCCACATAAAACACTCACTGTCCACATAAAACACTCACTGTCCACATAAAACACTCACTGTCCACGTAAAATAGTCACCGTCCACATAAAACACTCACACCGTCCACATAAAACAACTACCGTCCACATAAAACACTCACACCGTCCACATAAAACACTCACCGTCCACATAAAACACTCACACCGTCCACATAAAACACTCACCGTCCACATAAAACACTCACACCGTCCACATAATACACTCACCGTCCACATAAAACACTCACTGTTCACATAAAACACTCACTGTCCACATAAAACACTCACACCGTCCACATAAAACACTCACCGTCCACATAAAACATTCACACCGTCCACATAAAACACTCACCGTCCACATAAAACGCTCACACCGTCCACATAATACACTCACTGTCCACATAAAACACTCACACCTTCCACATAAAACACTCACCGTCCACATAAAAGACTCAACAACGTCCACATAAAACACTCACCGTCCACATAATACACTCACCGTCCACATAATACACTCACCGTCCACATAATACACTCACCGTCTACATAAAACGCTCACTGTCCACATAAAACACTCACTTGTCCACATAAAACACTCACCGTCCACATAAAACACTCACTGTCCACATAAAACACTCACTGTCCACATAAAACACTCACACCGTCCACATAAAACACTCACTGTCCACATAAAACACTCACACCGTCCACATAAAACACTCACACCGTCCACATAAAACACTCACCGTCCACATAAAACACTCAACGTCCACATAAAACACTCACCGTCCACATAAAACACTCACACCGTCCACATAAAACACTCACTGTCCACATAAAACACTCACTGTCCACATAAAACACTCACCGTCCACATAATACACTCACCGTCTTCATAAAACTCTCACCGTCCACATAAAACACTCACACCGTCCACATAAAACACTCACCGTCCACATAAAACACTCACTGTCCACATAAAACACTCACCGTCCACATAAAACACCTACCGTCCACATAAAACACTCACTGTCCACATAAAACACTCACTGTCCACATAAAACACTCACCGTCCACATAAAACACTCACTGTCCACATAAAACACTCACACCGTCCACATAAAACACTCACTGTCCACATAAAATACTCACCGTCCACATAAAACACTCACTGTCCACATAAAACACTCACCGTCCACATAATACACTCACCGTCCACATAAAATACTCACACCGCCCACATAAAACACCTACCGTCCAAATAATACACTCACCGTCCACATAAAACACTCACCGTCCACATAAAACACTCACACCGTCCACATAATACACTCATCGTCCACATAAAACACTCACCGTCCACATAAAACACTCACACCGTCCACATAATACACTCACCGTCCACGTAAAACACTCACACCGTCCACATAAAACACCTACCGTCCACATAATACACCCACCGTCCACATAATACACTCACCGTCCACATAAAACACTCACCGTCCATATAAAACACTCAACGTCCACATAAAACACTCACACCGTCCACATAAAACACTCACCGTCCACATAAAGCACTCACACCGTCCACATAATAAACTCACGGTCCACAAAAAAAACACTCACTGTCCACATAAAACACTCACGGTCCACATAAAACTCTCACTGTCCACATAAAACACTCACCGTCAACATAAAACATTCACCGTCCACATAAAACACTCACCGTCCACATAAAACACTCACCGTCCACATAAAACACTCACCGTCCACATAAAACACTCACCGTCCAAATAAAACACTCACACCGTCCACATAAAACACTCACCGTCCAAATAAAACACTCACACCGTCCACATAAAACACTCACTGTCCACATAAAATACTCACCGTCCACATAAAACACTCACTGTTCACATAAAACACTCACCGTCCACATAATACACTCACCGTCCACATAAAATACTCACACCGCCCACATAAAACACCTACCGTCCACATAATACACTCACCGTCCACATAATACACTCACCGTCCACATAATACACTCATCGTCCACATAAAACACTCACCGTCCACATAAAACACTCACACCGTCCACATAATACACTCACCGTCCACATAAAACACTCACACCGTCCACATAAAACACCTACCGTCCACATAATACACCCACCGTCCACATAATACACTCACCGTCCACATAAAACACTCAACGTCCACATAAAACACTCACACCGTCCACATAAAACACTCACCGTCCACATAAAGCACTCACACCGTCCACATAATAAACTCACTGTCCACATAAAACACTCACCGTCCACATAATACACTCACCGTCCACATAAAATACTCACACCGCCCACATAAAACACCTACCGTCCACATAATACACTCACCGTCCACATAATACACTCACCGTCCACATAAAACACTCACCGTCAACATAAAACACTCACCGTCCACATAAAACACTCACCGTCCACATAAAACACTCACCGTCCACATAAAACACTCACCGCCCACATAAAACACTCACACCGTCCACATAATATCCTCACCGTCCACATAAAACACTCACTGTCCACATAATATACTCAACGTCCACATAATACACTCTCCGTCCACATAAAACACTCACTGTCCATATAAAACACTCACTGTCCACATAAAACACTCACCATCCACATAAAACAACTACCGTCCACATAAAACATTCACACCGTCCACATAATACACTCACTGTCCACATAAAACACTCACCGTCCACATAAAACACTCACCGTCCACATAAAACACTCACACCGTCCACATAAAACACTCACTGTCCACATAAAATACTCACCGTCCACATAAAACACTCACTGTCCACATAAAACACTCACTGTCCACATAAAACACTCACACCGTCCACATAAAACACTCACACCGTCCACATAATACACTCACCGTCCACGCAAAACACTCACTGTCCACATAAAACACTCACTGTCCACATAAAACACTCACCGTCCACATAAAACACTCACCGTCCACATAATACACTCACTGTCCACATAAAACACTCACCGTCCACATAAAACACTCACTGTCCACATAAAACACTCACTGTCCACATAAAACACTCACACTGTCCACATAATACACTCACTGTCTACATAAAACACTTACTGTCCACATAAAACACTCACTGTCCACATAAAACACTCACTGTCCACATAAAACACTCACTGTCCACATAATACACTCACCGTCCACATAAAACACTCACTGTCCACATAAAACACTCACTATCCACATAAAACACTCACCGTCCACATAAAACACTCACACCGTCCACATAATACACTCACCGTCCATATAAAACACTCACTGTCCACATAAAACACTCACTATCCACATAAAACACTCACCGTCCACATAAAACACTCACACCGTCCACATAATACACTCACCGTCCACATAATACACTCACTATCCACATAAAACACTCACCGTCCACATAAAACACTCACACCGTCCACATAATACACTCACCATCCACGCAAAACACTCACTGTCCACATAAAACACTCACTGTCCACATAAAACACCTACCGTCCACATAATACACTCACCGTCCACATAATACACTCACCGTCCACATAATACACTCATCGTCCACATAAAACACTCACCGTCCACATAAAACACTCACACCGTCCACATAATACACTCACCGTCCACATAAAACACTCACACCATCCACATAAAACACCTACCGTCCACATAATACACCCACCGTCCACATAATACACTCACCGTCCACATAAAACACTCACCGTCCATATAAAACACTCAACGTCCACATAAAACACTCACACCGTCCACATAAAACACTCACACCGTCCACATAAAACACTCACACCGTCCACATAAAACACTCACACCGTCCACATAAAACACTCACCGTCCACATAAAACACTCACACCGTCCACATAAAACACTCACCGTCCACATAAAGCACTCACACCGTCCACATAATAAACTCACGGTCCACAAAAAAAACACTCACTGTCCACATAAAACACTCACGGTCCACATAAAACTCTCACTGTCCACATAAAACACTCACCGTCAACATAAAACACTCACCGTCCACATAAAACACTCACCGTCCACATAAAACACTCACCGTCCACATAAAACACTCACCGTCCACATAAAACACTCACCGTCCAAATAAAACACTCACACCGTCCACATAAAACACTCACTGCCCACATAAAACACTCACCGTCCAAATAAAACACTCACCGTCCACATAAAACACTCACCGTCCAAATAAAACACTCACACCGTCCACATAAAACACTCACCGTCCACATAAAACACTCACCGTCCACATAAAACACTCACCGTCCAAATAAAACACTCACACCGTCCACATAAAACACTCACCGTCCACATAAAACACTCACTGTTCACATAAAACACTCACCGTCCACATAATACACTCACCGTCCACATAAAATACTCACACCGCCCACATAAAACACCTACCGTCCACATAATACACTCACCGTCCACATAATACACTCACCGTCCACATAATACACTCACACCGTCCACATAATATCCTCACCGTCCACATAAAACACTCACTGTCCACATAATATACTCAACGTCCACATAATACACTCTCCGTCCACATAAAACACTCACTGTCCATATAAAACACTCACTGTCCACATAAAACACTCACCATCCACATAAAACAACTACCGTCCACATAAAACATTCACACCGTCCACATAAAACACTCATTGTCCACATAAAACACTCACCGTCCACATAAAACACTCACCGTCCACATAATACACTCACTGTCCACATAAAACACTCACCGTCCACATAAAACACTCACCGTCCACATAAAACACTCACACCGTCCACATAATACACTCACCGTCCACATAAAACACTCACACCATCCACATAAAACACTCATACCGTCCACATAAAACACTCACACCGTCCACATAAAACACTCACCGTCCACATAAAACACTCACACCGTCCACATAAAACACTCACCGTCCACATAAAGCACTCACACCGTCCACATAATAAACTCACGGTCCACAAAAAAAACACTCACTGTCCACATAAAACACTCACGGTCCACATAAAACTCTCACTGTCCACATAAAACACTCACCGTCAACATAAAACACTCACCGTCCACATAAAACACTCACCGTCCACATAAAACACTCACCGTCCACATAAAACACTCACCGTCCACATAAAACACTCACCGTCCAAATAAAACACTCACACCGTCCACATAAAACACTCACTGCCCACATAAAACACTCACCGTCCAAATAAAACACTCACCGTCCACATAAAACACTCACCGTCCAAATAAAACACTCACACCGTCCACATAAAACACTCACCGTCCACATAAAACACTCACCGTCCACATAAAACACTCACCGTCCAAATAAAACACTCACACCGTCCACATAAAACACTCACCGTCCACATAAAACACTCACTGTTCACATAAAACACTCACCGTCCACATAATACACTCACCGTCCACATAAAATACTCACACCGCCCACATAAAACACCTACCGTCCACATAATACACTCACCGTCCACATAATACACTCACCGTCCACATAATACACTCACACCGTCCACATAATATCCTCACCGTCCACATAAAACACTCACTGTCCACATAATATACTCAACGTCCACATAATACACTCTCCGTCCACATAAAACACTCACTGTCCATATAAAACACTCACTGTCCACATAAAACACTCACCATCCACATAAAACAACTACCGTCCACATAAAACATTCACACCGTCCACATAAAACACTCATTGTCCACATAAAACACTCACCGTCCACATAAAACACTCACCGTCCACATAATACACTCACTGTCCACATAAAACACTCACCGTCCACATAAAACACTCACTGTCCACATAAAACACTCACTGTCCACATAAAACACTCACACTGTCCACATAATACACTCACTGTCTACATAAAACACTTACTGTCCACATAAAACACTCACTGTCCACATAAAACACTCACTGTCCACATAAAACACTCACTGTCCACATAATACACTCACCGTCCACATAAAACACTCACTGTCCACATAAAACACTCACTGTCCACATAAAACACTCACTATCCACATAAAACACTCACCGTCCACATAAAACACTCACACCGTCCACATAATACACTCACCGTCCATATAAAACACTCACTGTCCACATAAAACACTCACCGTCCACAGAAAACACACACTGTCCACATAATACACTCACCGTCCACATAAAACACTCACTGTCCACATAAAACACTCACTGTCCACATAATACACTCACCGTCCACATAAAACACTCACTGTCCACATAAAACACTCACTGTCCACATAAAACACTCACTATCCACATAAAACACTCACCGTCCACATAAAACACTCACACCGTCCACATAAAACACTCACCGTCCACATAAAACACTCACACCGTCCACATAAAACACTCACCGTCCACATAAAACACTCACACCGTCCACATAATACACTCACCGTCCACATAAAACACTCACTGTTCACATAAAACACTCACTGTCCACATAATACACTCACACCGTCCACATAAAACATCTACCGTCCACATAAAGCACTCACACCGACAACATAAAACACTCACACTGTCCACATAATACACTCACCGTCCACATAAAACACTCACTGTCCACATAAAACACGCACCGTCCACATAAAACACTCACACCGTCCACATAAAACACCTACCGTCCACATAAAACACTCACCGTCCACATAAAACACTCACACCGTCCACATAAAACACTCACACCATCCACATAAAACACTCACTGTCCACATAAAACACTCACACTGTCCACATAATACACACACTGTCCACATAAAACACTCACTGTCCACATAAAACACTCACTGTCCACATAATACACACACTGTTCGTTTATGTGCTCACACCGTCCACATACAAACACTCACTGTCCACATAATACACACACTGTTTGTAAATGTGCTTACACCGTCCACATAAAACACTCACCGTCCACATAAAACACTCACCGTTCACATAAAACACTCACCGTCCACATAAAACACTCACCGTCCACATAAAACACACACCGTCCACATAATACACTCACTGTCCGCATATGTGCTGACACCGTCCACATAATACAATTACCGTCCTCATAATACACATACCGTCCACATAATACACTCACTGTCCACATAAGTGCTTACACCGTCCACATAAAACACTCACCATCCACATAAAACACTCACCGTCCAATTAAAACACTCACACCGTCCACATAAAAGACCTACCGTCCACATAAATCACTCAGCGTCCACATAAAACACTCACACCGTCCACATAAAACACTCACCGTCCACATAAAACACTCACTGTCCACGTAAAACACTCACTGTCCACATAAAACACTCACCGTCCACATAAAACACTCACACCGTCCACATAAAACACTCACACCGTCCACATAATACACTCACTGTCCACATAAAACACTCACACCGTCAACATAAAACACCGACCGTCCACATAAAACACTCACTGTCCACATAAAACACTCACTGTCCACATAAAACACTCACTGTCCACGTAAAATAGTCACCGTCCACATAAAACACTCACACCGTCCACATAAAACAACTACCGTCCACATAAAACACTCACACCGTCCACATAAAACACTCACCGTCCACATAAAACACTCACACCGTCCACATAAAACACTCACCGTCCACATAAAACACTCACACCGTCCACATAATACACTCACCGTCCACATAAAACACTCACTGTCCACGTAAAACACTCACCGTCCACATAAAACACTCACACAGTCCACATAATACACTCACTGTCCACATAAAACACTCACACCGTCAACATAAAACACCTACCGTCCACATAAAACACTCACCGTCCACATAAAACACTCACACCGTCCACATAAAACACTCACACCGTCCACATAAAACACTCACTGTCCACATAAAACACTCACACTATCCACATAATACACACACTGTCCACATAAAACACTCAATGTCCACATAAAACACTCACTGTCCACATAATACACACACTGTTCGTTTATGTGCTTACACCGTCCACATACAAACACTCACTGTCCACATAATACACACACTGTTTGTAAATGTGCTTACACCGTCCACATAAAAGACTCACCGTCCACATAAAACACTCACCGTCCACATAAAACACTCACCGTCCACATAAAACACTCACCGTCCACATAAAACACTCACCGTCCACATAAAACACTCACCATCCACATAAAACACTCACCGTCCACATAAAACACTCACCGTCCACATAATACACTCATACCGTCCACATAAAACACACACCGTCCACATAATACACTCACTGTCCACATAAAACACTCACTGTCCACATAAAACACTCACTGTCCACGTAAAATAGTCACCGTCCACATAAAACACTCACACCGTCCACATAAAACAACTACCGTCCACATAAAACACTCACACCGTCCACATAAAACACTCACCGTCCACATAAAACACTCACACCGTCCACATAAAACACTCACCGTCCACATAAAACACTCACACCGTCCACATAAAACACTCACCGTCCACATAAAACACTCACTGTTCACATAAAACATTCACCGTCCACATAAAACACTCACACCGTCCACATAATACACTCACCGTCCATATAAAACACTCACTGTCCACATAAAACACTAACCGACCACACAATACACTCACACCGTCCACATAAAACATCTACCGTCCACATAAAGCACTCACACTGACAACATAAAACACTCGCACTGTCCACATAATACACTCACCGTCCACATAAAACACTCACTGTCCACATAAAACACTCACCGTCCACATAAAACACTCACACCGTCCACATAAAACACCTACCGTCCACATAAAACACTCACCGTCCACATAAAACACTCACACCGTCCACATAATACACTCACACCGTCCACATAAAACACTCACTGTCCACATAAAACACTCACACTGTCCACATAATACACACACTGTCCACATAAAACACTCACTGTCCACATAAAACACTCACTGTCCACATAATACACACACTGTTCGTTTATGTGCTCACACCGTCCACATACAAACACTCACTGTCCACACAATACACACACTGTTTGTAAATGTGCTTACACCGTCCACATAAAACACTCACCGTCCACATAAAACACTCACCGTCCACATAAAACACTCACCGTCCACATAAAACATTCACCGTCCACATAATACACTCATACCGTCCACATAAAACACACACCGTCCACATAATACACTCACTGTCCGCGTATGTGCTGACACCGTCCACATAATACAATTACCGTCCTCATAATACACATACCGTCCACATAATACACTCACTGTCCACATATGTGCTTACACCGTCCACATAAAACACTCACCGTCCACATAAAACACTCACCGTCCACTTAAAACACTCACACCGTCCACATAAAAGACCTACTGTCCACGTAAAACACTCACCGTCCACATAAAACACTCACACAGTCCACATAATACACTCACTGTCCACATAAAACACTCACACCGTCAACATAAAACACATACCGTCCACATAAAACACTCACTGTCCACATAAAACACTCACTGTCCACATAAAACACTCACTGTCCACGTAAAATAGTCACCGTCCACATAAAACACTCACACCGTCCACATAAAACACTCACCGTCCACATAAAACACTCACAACGTCCACATAATACACTCACCGTCCACATAAAACACTCACTGTTCACATAAAACACTCACTGTCCACATAAAACACTCACACCGTCCACATAAAACACTCACCGTCCACATAAAACACTCACACCGTCCACATAAAACACTCACCGTCCACATAAAACGCTCACACCGTCCACATAAAACATCTATCGTCCACATAAAGCACTCACACCGTCCACATAAAACACTCACACCGTCCACATAAAACACTCAGTGTCCACATAAAACATTCAACGTCCACATAAAACGCTCACACCGTCCACATAATACACTCACCGTTCACATAAAACACTCACTGTCCACATAAAACACTCACCGTCCACATAAAACGCTCACACCATCCACATAATACACTCACCATCCATATAAAACACTCACTGTCCACATAAAACACTCACTGTCCACATAAAACACTCACCGTCCACATAAAACTCTCACACCGTCCACATAAAACACTGACACCGTCCACATAAAACACTCACCGTCCACATAAAACGCTCACACCATCCACATAATACACTCACCATCCATATAAAACACTCACCGTCCACATAATACACTCACCGTCCACATAATACACTCACCGTCCACATAAAACACTCACTTTCCACATAAGACACTCACTGTTCACATAAAACACTCACTGTCCACATAAAACACTCACTGTCCACATAAAACACTCACACCGTCCACATAAAACACTCACCGTCCACATAAAACACTCACACCGTCCACATAAAACACTCACCGTCCACATAAAACACTCACACCGTCCACATAATACACTCACCGTCCACATAAAACACTCACTGTCCACATAAAACACTCACCGTCCACATAAAACACGCACACCGTCCACATAAAACACTCACACCGTCCACATAAAACACTCACCGTCCACATAAAACGCTCACACCATCCACATAATACACTCACCGTCCACGTAAAACACTCACACCGTCCACATAAAACACCTACCGTCCACATAATACACCCACCGTCCACATAATACACTCACCGTCCACATAAAACACTCACCGTCCATATAAAACACTCAACGTCCACATAAAACACTCACACCGTCCACATAAAACACTCACCGTCCACATAAAGCACTCACACCGTCCACATAATAAACTCACGGTCCACAAAAAAAACACTCACTGTCCACATAAAACACTCACGGTCCACATAAAACTCTCACTGTCCACATAAAACACTCACCGTCAACATAAAACATTCACCGTCCACATAAAACACTCACCGTCCACATAAAACACTCACCGTCCACATAAAACACTCACCGTCCACATAAAACACTCACCGTCCAAATAAAACACTCACACCGTCCACATAAAACACTCACCGTCCAAATAAAACACTCACACCGTCCACATAAAACACTCACTGTCCACATAAAATACTCACCGTCCACATAAAACACTCACTGTTCACATAAAACACTCACCGTCCACATAATACACTCACCGTCCACATAAAATACTCACACCGCCCACATAAAACACCTACCGTCCACATAATACACTCACCGTCCACATAATACACTCACCGTCCACATAATACACTCATCGTCCACATAAAACACTCACCGTCCACATAAAACACTCACACCGTCCACATAATACACTCACCGTCCACATAAAACACTCACACCGTCCACATAAAACACCTACCGTCCACATAATACACCCACCGTCCACATAATACACTCACCGTCCACATAAAACACTCAACGTCCACATAAAACACTCACACCGTCCACATAAAACACTCACCGTCCACATAAAGCACTCACACCGTCCACATAATAAACTCACTGTCCACATAAAACACTCACCGTCCACATAATACACTCACCGTCCACATAAAATACTCACACCGCCCACATAAAACACCTACCGTCCACATATACACTCACCGTCCACATAATACACTCACCGTCCACATAAAACACTCACCGTCAACATAAAACACTCACCGTCCACATAAAACACTCACCGTCCACATAAAACACTCACCGTCCACATAAAACACTCACCGCCCACATAAAACACTCACACCGTCCACATAATATCCTCACCGTCCACATAAAACACTCACTGTCCACATAATATACTCAACGTCCACATAATACACTCTCCGTCCACATAAAACACTCACTGTCCATATAAAACACTCACTGTCCACATAAAACACTCACCATCCACATAAAACAACTACCGTCCACATAAAACATTCACACCGTCCACATAATACACTCACTGTCCACATAAAACACTCACCGTCCACATAAAACACTCACCGTCCACATAAAACACTCACACCGTCCACATAAAACACTCACTGTCCACATAAAATACTCACCGTCCACATAAAACACTCACTGTCCACATAAAACACTCACTGTCCACATAAAACACTCACACCGTCCACATAAAACACTCACACCGTCCACATAATACACTCACCGTCCACGCAAAACACTCACTGTCCACATAAAACACTCACTGTCCACATAAAACACTCACCGTCCACATAAAACACTCACCGTCCACATAATACACTCACTGTCCACATAAAACACTCACCGTCCACATAAAACACTCACTGTCCACATAAAACACTCACTGTCCACATAAAACACTCACACTGTCCACATAATACACTCACTGTCTACATAAAACACTTACTGTCCACATAAAACACTCACTGTCCACATAAAACACTCACTGTCCACATAAAACACTCACTGTCCACATAATACACTCACCGTCCACATAAAACACTCACTGTCCACATAAAACACTCACTATCCACATAAAACACTCACCGTCCACATAAAACACTCACACCGTCCACATAATACACTCACCGTCCATATAAAACACTCACTGTCCACATAAAACACTCACTATCCACATAAAACACTCACCGTCCACATAAAACACTCACACCGTCCACATAATACACTCACCGTCCACATAATACACTCACTATCCACATAAAACACTCACCGTCCACATAAAACACTCACACCGTCCACATAATACACTCACCGTCCACGCAAAACACTCACTGTCCACATAAAACACTCACTGTCCACATAAAACACCTACCGTCCACATAATACACTCACCGTCCACATAATACACTCACCGTCCACATAATACACTCATCGTCCACATAAAACACTCACCGTCCACATAAAACACTCACACCGTCCACATAATACACTCACCGTCCACATAAAACACTCACACCATCCACATAAAACACCTACCGTCCACATAATACACCCACCGTCCACATAATACACTCACCGTCCACATAAAACACTCACCGTCCATATAAAACACTCAACGTCCACATAAAACACTCACACCGTCCACATAAAACACTCACACCGTCCACATAAAACACTCACACCGTCCACATAAAACACTCACACCGTCCACATAAAACACTCACCGTCCACATAAAACACTCACACCGTCCACATAAAACACTCACCGTCCACATAAAGCACTCACACCGTCCACATAATAAACTCACGGTCCACAAAAAAAACACTCACTGTCCACATAAAACACTCACGGTCCACATAAAACTCTCACTGTCCACATAAAACACTCACCGTCAACATAAAACACTCACCGTCCACATAAAACACTCACCGTCCACATAAAACACTCACCGTCCACATAAAACACTCACCGTCCACATAAAACACTCACCGTCCAAATAAAACACTCACACCGTCCACATAAAACACTCACTGCCCACATAAAACACTCACCGTCCAAATAAAACACTCACCGTCCACATAAAACACTCACCGTCCAAATAAAACACTCACACCGTCCACATAAAACACTCACCGTCCACATAAAACACTCACCGTCCACATAAAACACTCACCGTCCAAATAAAACACTCACACCGTCCACATAAAACACTCACCGTCCACATAAAACACTCACTGTTCACATAAAACACTCACCGTCCACATAATACACTCACCGTCCACATAAAATACTCACACCGCCCACATAAAACACCTACCGTCCACATAATACACTCACCGTCCACATAATACACTCACCGTCCACATAATACACTCACACCGTCCACATAATATCCTCACCGTCCACATAAAACACTCACTGTCCACATAATATACTCAACGTCCACATAATACACTCTCCGTCCACATAAAACACTCACTGTCCATATAAAACACTCACTGTCCACATAAAACACTCACCATCCACATAAAACAACTACCGTCCACATAAAACATTCACACCGTCCACATAAAACACTCATTGTCCACATAAAACACTCACCGTCCACATAAAACACTCACCGTCCACATAATACACTCACTGTCCACATAAAACACTCACCGTCCACATAAAACACTCACCGTCCACATAAAACACTCACACCGTCCACATAATACACTCACCGTCCACATAAAACACTCACACCATCCACATAAAACACCTACCGTCCACATAATACACCCACCGTCCACATAATACACTCACCGTCCACATAAAACACTCACCGTCCATATAAAACACTCAACGTCCACATAAAACACTCACACCGTCCACATAAAACACTCACACCGTCCACATAAAACACTCACACCGTCCACATAAAACACTCACACCGTCCACATAAAACACTCACCGTCCACATAAAACACTCACCGTCCACATAAAACACTCACTGCCCACATAAAACACTCACCGTCCAAATAAAACACTCACCGTCCACATAAAACACTCACCGTCCAAATAAAACACTCACACCGTCCACATAAAACACTCACCGTCCACATAAAACACTCACCGTCCACATAAAACACTCACCGTCCAAATAAAACACTCACACCGTCCACATAAAACACTCACCGTCCACATAAAACACTCACTGTTCACATAAAACACTCACCGTCCACATAATACACTCACCGTCCACATAAAATACTCACACCGCCCACATAAAACACCTACCGTCCACATAATACACTCACCGTCCACATAATACACTCACCGTCCACATAATACACTCACACCGTCCACATAATATCCTCACCGTCCACATAAAACACTCACTGTCCACATAATATACTCAACGTCCACATAATACACTCTCCGTCCACATAAAACACTCACTGTCCATATAAAACACTCACTGTCCACATAAAACACTCACCATCCACATAAAACAACTACCGTCCACATAAAACATTCACACCGTCCACATAAAACACTCATTGTCCACATAAAACACTCACCGTCCACATAAAACACTCACCGTCCACATAATACACTCACTGTCCACATAAAACACTCACCGTCCACATAAAACACTCACTGTCCACATAAAACACTCACTGTCCACATAAAACACTCACACTGTCCACATAATACACTCACTGTCTACATAAAACACTTACTGTCCACATAAAACACTCACTGTCCACATAAAACACTCACTGTCCACATAAAACACTCACTGTCCACATAATACACTCACCGTCCACATAAAACACTCACTGTCCACATAAAACACTCACTGTCCACATAAAACACTCACTATCCACATAAAACACTCACCGTCCACATAAAACACTCACACCGTCCACATAATACACTCACCGTCCATATAAAACACTCACTGTCCACATAAAACACTCACCGTCCACAGAAAACACACACTGTCCACATAATACACTCACCGTCCACATAAAACACTCACTGTCCACATAAAACACTCACTGTCCACATAATACACTCACCGTCCACATAAAACACTCACTGTCCACATAAAACACTCACTGTCCACATAAAACACTCACTATCCACATAAAACACTCACCGTCCACATAAAACACTCACACCGTCCACATAAAACACTCACCGTCCACATAAAACACTCACACCGTCCACATAAAACACTCACCGTCCACATAAAACACTCACACCGTCCACATAATACACTCACCGTCCACATAAAACACTCACTGTTCACATAAAACACTCACTGTCCACATAATACACTCACACCGTCCACATAAAACATCTACCGTCCACATAAAGCACTCACACCGACAACATAAAACACTCACACTGTCCACATAATACACTCACCGTCCACATAAAACACTCACTGTCCACATAAAACACGCACCGTCCACATAAAACACTCACACCGTCCACATAAAACACCTACCGTCCACATAAAACACTCACCGTCCACATAAAACACTCACACCGTCCACATAAAACACTCACACCATCCACATAAAACACTCACTGTCCACATAAAACACTCACACTGTCCACATAATACACACACTGTCCACATAAAACACTCACTGTCCACATAAAACACTCACTGTCCACATAATACACACACTGTTCGTTTATGTGCTCACACCGTCCACATACAAACACTCACTGTCCACATAATACACACACTGTTTGTAAATGTGCTTACACCGTCCACATAAAACACTCACCGTCCACATAAAACACTCACCGTTCACATAAAACACTCACCGTCCACATAAAACACTCACCGTCCACATAAAACACACACCGTCCACATAATACACTCACTGTCCGCATATGTGCTGACACCGTCCACATAATACAATTACCGTCCTCATAATACACATACCGTCCACATAATACACTCACTGTCCACATAAGTGCTTACACCGTCCACATAAAACACTCACCATCCACATAAAACACTCACCGTCCAATTAAAACACTCACACCGTCCACATAAAAGACCTACCGTCCACATAAATCACTCACCGTCCACATAAAACACTCACACCGTCCACATAAAACACTCACCGTCCACATAAAACACTCACTGTCCACGTAAAACACTCACTGTCCACATAAAACACTCACCGTCCACATAAAACACTCACACCGTCCACATAAAACACTCACACCGTCCACATAATACACTCACTGTCCACATAAAACACTCACACCGTCAACATAAAACACCGACCGTCCACATAAAACACTCACTGTCCACATAAAACACTCACTGTCCACATAAAACACTCACTGTCCACGTAAAATAGTCACCGTCCACATAAAACACTCACACCGTCCACATAAAACAACTACCGTCCACATAAAACACTCACACCGTCCACATAAAACACTCACCGTCCACATAAAACACTCACACCGTCCACATAAAACACTCACCGTCCACATAAAACACTCACACCGTCCACATAATACACTCACCGTCCACATAAAACACTCACTGTTCACATAAAACACTCACTGTCCACATAAAACACTCACACCGTCCACATAAAACACTCACCGTCCACATAAAACATTCACACCGTCCACATAAAACACTCACCGTCCACATAAAACGCTCACACCGTCCACATAATACACTCACTGTCCACATAAAACACTCACACCTTCCACATAAAACACTCACCGTCCACATAAAAGACTCAACAACGTCCACATAAAACACTCACCGTCCACATAATACACTCACCGTCCACATAATACACTCACCGTCCACATAATACACTCACCGTCTACATAAAACGCTCACTGTCCACATAAAACACTCACTTGTCCACATAAAACACTCACCGTCCACATAAAACACTCACTGTCCACATAAAACACTCACTGTCCACATAAAACACTCACACCGTCCACATAAAACACTCACTGTCCACATAAAACACTCACACCGTCCACATAAAACACTCACACCGTCCACATAAAACACTCACCGTCCACATAAAACACTCAACGTCCACATAAAACACTCACCGTCCACATAAAACACTCACACCGTCCACATAAAACACTCACTGTCCACATAAAACACTCACTGTCCACATAAAACACTCACCGTCCACATAATACACTCACCGTCTTCATAAAACTCTCACCGTCCACATAAAACACTCACACCGTCCACATAAAACACTCACCGTCCACATAAAACACTCACTGTCCACATAAAACACTCACCGTCCACATAAAACACCTACCGTCCACATAAAACACTCACTGTCCACATAAAACACTCACTGTCCACATAAAACACTCACCGTCCACATAAAACACTCACTGTCCACATAAAACACTCACACCGTCCACATAAAACACTCACTGTCCACATAAAATACTCACCGTCCACATAAAACACTCACTGTCCACATAAAACACTCACCGTCCACATAATACACTCACCGTCCACATAAAATACTCACACCGCCCACATAAAACACCTACCGTCCAAATAATACACTCACCGTCCACATAAAACACTCACCGTCCACATAAAACACTCACACCGTCCACATAATACACTCATCGTCCACATAAAACACTCACCGTCCACATAAAACACTCACACCGTCCACATAATACACTCACCGTCCACGTAAAACACTCACACCGTCCACATAAAACACCTACCGTCCACATAATACACCCACCGTCCACATAATACACTCACCGTCCACATAAAACACTCACCGTCCATATAAAACACTCAACGTCCACATAAAACACTCACACCGTCCACATAAAACACTCACCGTCCACATAAAGCACTCACACCGTCCACATAATAAACTCACGGTCCACAAAAAAAACACTCACTGTCCACATAAAACACTCACGGTCCACATAAAACTCTCACTGTCCACATAAAACACTCACCGTCAACATAAAACATTCACCGTCCACATAAAACACTCACCGTCCACATAAAACACTCACCGTCCACATAAAACACTCACCGTCCAAATAAAACACTCACACCGTCCACATAAAACACTCACTGCCCACATAAAACACTCACCGTCCAAATAAAACACTCACCGTCCACATAAAACACTCACCGTCCAAATAAAACACTCACACCGTCCACATAAAACACTCACCGTCCACATAAAACACTCACCGTCCACATAAAACACTCACCGTCCAAATAAAACACTCACACCGTCCACATAAAACACTCACCGTCCACATAAAACACTCACTGTTCACATAAAACACTCACCGTCCACATAATACACTCACCGTCCACATAAAATACTCACACCGCCCACATAAAACACCTACCGTCCACATAATACACTCACCGTCCACATAATACACTCACCGTCCACATAATACACTCACACCGTCCACATAATATCCTCACCGTCCACATAAAACACTCACTGTCCACATAATATACTCAACGTCCACATAATACACTCTCCGTCCACATAAAACACTCACTGTCCATATAAAACACTCACTGTCCACATAAAACACTCACCATCCACATAAAACAACTACCGTCCACATAAAACATTCACACCGTCCACATAAAACACTCATTGTCCACATAAAACACTCACCGTCCACATAAAACACTCACCGTCCACATAATACACTCACTGTCCACATAAAACACTCACCGTCCACATAAAACACTCACTGTCCACATAAAACACTCACTGTCCACATAAAACACTCACACTGTCCACATAATACACTCACTGTCTACATAAAACACTTACTGTCCACATAAAACACTCACTGTCCACATAAAACACTCACTGTCCACATAAAACACTCACTGTCCACATAATACACTCACCGTCCACATAAAACACTCACTGTCCACATAAAACACTCACTGTCCACATAAAACACTCACTATCCACATAAAACACTCACCGTCCACATAAAACACTCACACCGTCCACATAATACACTCACCGTCCATATAAAACACTCACTGTCCACATAAAACACTCACCGTCCACAGAAAACACACACTGTCCACATAATACACTCACCGTCCACATAAAACACTCACTGTCCACATAAAACACTCACTGTCCACATAATACACTCACCGTCCACATAAAACACTCACTGTCCACATAAAACACTCACTGTCCACATAAAACACTCACTATCCACATAAAACACTCACCGTCCACATAAAACACTCACACCGTCCACATAAAACACTCACCGTCCACATAAAACACTCACACCGTCCACATAAAACACTCACCGTCCACATAAAACACTCACACCGTCCACATAATACACTCACCGTCCACATAAAACACTCACTGTTCACATAAAACACTCACTGTCCACATAATACACTCACACCGTCCACATAAAACATCTACCGTCCACATAAAGCACTCACACCGACAACATAAAACACTCACACTGTCCACATAATACACTCACCGTCCACATAAAACACTCACTGTCCACATAAAACACGCACCGTCCACATAAAACACTCACACCGTCCACATAAAACACCTACCGTCCACATAAAACACTCACCGTCCACATAAAACACTCACACCGTCCACATAAAACACTCACACCATCCACATAAAACACTCACTGTCCACATAAAACACTCACACTGTCCACATAATACACACACTGTCCACATAAAACACTCACTGTCCACATAAAACACTCACTGTCCACATAATACACACACTGTTCGTTTATGTGCTCACACCGTCCACATACAAACACTCACTGTCCACATAATACACACACTGTTTGTAAATGTGCTTACACCGTCCACATAAAACACTCACCGTCCACATAAAACACTCACCGTTCACATAAAACACTCACCGTCCACATAAAACACTCACCGTCCACATAAAACACACACCGTCCACATAATACACTCACTGTCCGCATATGTGCTGACACCGTCCACATAATACAATTACCGTCCTCATAATACACATACCGTCCACATAATACACTCACTGTCCACATAAGTGCTTACACCGTCCACATAAAACACTCACCATCCACATAAAACACTCACCGTCCAATTAAAACACTCACACCGTCCACATAAAAGACCTACCGTCCACATAAATCACTCAGCGTCCACATAAAACACTCACACCGTCCACATAAAACACTCACCGTCCACATAAAACACTCACTGTCCACGTAAAACACTCACTGTCCACATAAAACACTCACCGTCCACATAAAACACTCACACCGTCCACATAAAACACTCACACCGTCCACATAATACACTCACTGTCCACATAAAACACTCACACCGTCAACATAAAACACCGACCGTCCACATAAAACACTCACTGTCCACATAAAACACTCACTGTCCACATAAAACACTCACTGTCCACGTAAAATAGTCACCGTCCACATAAAACACTCACACCGTCCACATAAAACAACTACCGTCCACATAAAACACTCACACCGTCCACATAAAACACTCACCGTCCACATAAAACACTCACACCGTCCACATAAAACACTCACCGTCCACATAAAACACTCACACCGTCCACATAATACACTCACCGTCCACATAAAACACTCACTGTCCACGTAAAACACTCACCGTCCACATAAAACACTCACACAGTCCACATAATACACTCACTGTCCACATAAAACACTCACACCGTCAACATAAAACACCTACCGTCCACATAAAACACTCACCGTCCACATAAAACACTCACACCGTCCACATAAAACACTCACACCGTCCACATAAAACACTCACTGTCCACATAAAACACTCACACTATCCACATAATACACACACTGTCCACATAAAACACTCAATGTCCACATAAAACACTCACTGTCCACATAATACACACACTGTTCGTTTATGTGCTTACACCGTCCACATACAAACACTCACTGTCCACATAATACACACACTGTTTGTAAATGTGCTTACACCGTCCACATAAAAGACTCACCGTCCACATAAAACACTCACCGTCCACATAAAACACTCACCGTCCACATAAAACACTCACCGTCCACATAAAACACTCACCGTCCACATAAAACACTCACCATCCACATAAAACACTCACCGTCCACATAAAACACTCACCGTCCACATAATACACTCATACCGTCCACATAAAACACACACCGTCCACATAATACACTCACTGTCCACATAAAACACTCACTGTCCACATAAAACACTCACTGTCCACGTAAAATAGTCACCGTCCACATAAAACACTCACACCGTCCACATAAAACAACTACCGTCCACATAAAACACTCACACCGTCCACATAAAACACTCACCGTCCACATAAAACACTCACACCGTCCACATAAAACACTCACCGTCCACATAAAACACTCACACCGTCCACATAAAACACTCACCGTCCACATAAAACACTCACTGTTCACATAAAACATTCACCGTCCACATAAAACACTCACACCGTCCACATAATACACTCACCGTCCATATAAAACACTCACTGTCCACATAAAACACTAACCGACCACACAATACACTCACACCGTCCACATAAAACATCTACCGTCCACATAAAGCACTCACACTGACAACATAAAACACTCGCACTGTCCACATAATACACTCACCGTCCACATAAAACACTCACTGTCCACATAAAACACTCACCGTCCACATAAAACACTCACACCGTCCACATAAAACACCTACCGTCCACATAAAACACTCACCGTCCACATAAAACACTCACACCGTCCACATAATACACTCACACCGTCCACATAAAACACTCACTGTCCACATAAAACACTCACACTGTCCACATAATACACACACTGTCCACATAAAACACTCACTGTCCACATAAAACACTCACTGTCCACATAATACACACACTGTTCGTTTATGTGCTCACACCGTCCACATACAAACACTCACTGTCCACACAATACACACACTGTTTGTAAATGTGCTTACACCGTCCACATAAAACACTCACCGTCCACATAAAACACTCACCGTCCACATAAAACACTCACCGTCCACATAAAACATTCACCGTCCACATAATACACTCATACCGTCCACATAAAACACACACCGTCCACATAATACACTCACTGTCCGCGTATGTGCTGACACCGTCCACATAATACAATTACCGTCCTCATAATACACATACCGTCCACATAATACACTCACTGTCCACATATGTGCTTACACCGTCCACATAAAACACTCACCGTCCACATAAAACACTCACCGTCCACTTAAAACACTCACACCGTCCACATAAAAGACCTACTGTCCACGTAAAACACTCACCGTCCACATAAAACACTCACACAGTCCACATAATACACTCACTGTCCACATAAAACACTCACACCGTCAACATAAAACACATACCGTCCACATAAAACACTCACTGTCCACATAAAACACTCACTGTCCACATAAAACACTCACTGTCCACGTAAAATAGTCACCGTCCACATAAAACACTCACACCGTCCACATAAAACACTCACCGTCCACATAAAACACTCACAACGTCCACATAATACACTCACCGTCCACATAAAACACTCACTGTTCACATAAAACACTCACTGTCCACATAAAACACTCACACCGTCCACATAAAACACTCACCGTCCACATAAAACACTCACACCGTCCACATAAAACACTCACCGTCCACATAAAACGCTCACACCGTCCACATAAAACATCTATCGTCCACATAAAGCACTCACACCGTCCACATAAAACACTCACACCGTCCACATAAAACACTCAGTGTCCACATAAAACATTCAACGTCCACATAAAACGCTCACACCGTCCACATAATACACTCACCGTTCACATAAAACACTCACTGTCCACATAAAACACTCACCGTCCACATAAAACGCTCACACCATCCACATAATACACTCACCATCCATATAAAACACTCACTGTCCACATAAAACACTCACTGTCCACATAAAACACTCACCGTCCACATAAAACTCTCACACCGTCCACATAAAACACTGACACCGTCCACATAAAACACTCACCGTCCACATAAAACGCTCACACCATCCACATAATACACTCACCATCCATATAAAACACTCACCGTCCACATAATACACTCACCGTCCACATAATACACTCACCGTCCACATAAAACACTCACTTTCCACATAAGACACTCACTGTTCACATAAAACACTCACTGTCCACATAAAACACTCACTGTCCACATAAAACACTCACACCGTCCACATAAAACACTCACCGTCCACATAAAACACTCACACCGTCCACATAAAACACTCACCGTCCACATAAAACACTCACACCGTCCACATAATACACTCACCGTCCACATAAAACACTCACTGTCCACATAAAACACTCACCGTCCACATAAAACACGCACACCGTCCACATAAAACACTCACACCGTCCACATAAAACACTCACCGTCCACATAAAACGCTCACACCATCCACATAATACACTCACCGTCCACGTAAAACACTCACACCGTCCACATAAAACACCTACCGTCCACATAATACACCCACCGTCCACATAATACACTCACCGTCCACATAAAACACTCACCGTCCATATAAAACACTCAACGTCCACATAAAACACTCACACCGTCCACATAAAACACTCACCGTCCACATAAAGCACTCACACCGTCCACATAATAAACTCACGGTCCACAAAAAAAACACTCACTGTCCACATAAAACACTCACGGTCCACATAAAACTCTCACTGTCCACATAAAACACTCACCGTCAACATAAAACATTCACCGTCCACATAAAACACTCACCGTCCACATAAAACACTCACCGTCCACATAAAACACTCACCGTCCACATAAAACACTCACCGTCCAAATAAAACACTCACACCGTCCACATAAAACACTCACCGTCCAAATAAAACACTCACACCGTCCACATAAAACACTCACTGTCCACATAAAATACTCACCGTCCACATAAAACACTCACTGTTCACATAAAACACTCACCGTCCACATAATACACTCACCGTCCACATAAAATACTCACACCGCCCACATAAAACACCTACCGTCCACATAATACACTCACCGTCCACATAATACACTCACCGTCCACATAATACACTCATCGTCCACATAAAACACTCACCGTCCACATAAAACACTCACACCGTCCACATAATACACTCACCGTCCACATAAAACACTCACACCGTCCACATAAAACACCTACCGTCCACATAATACACCCACCGTCCACATAATACACTCACCGTCCACATAAAACACTCAACGTCCACATAAAACACTCACACCGTCCACATAAAACACTCACCGTCCACATAAAGCACTCACACCGTCCACATAATAAACTCACTGTCCACATAAAACACTCACCGTCCACATAATACACTCACCGTCCACATAAAATACTCACACCGCCCACATAAAACACCTACCGTCCACATATACACTCACCGTCCACATAATACACTCACCGTCCACATAAAACACTCACCGTCAACATAAAACACTCACCGTCCACATAAAACACTCACCGTCCACATAAAACACTCACCGTCCACATAAAACACTCACCGCCCACATAAAACACTCACACCGTCCACATAATATCCTCACCGTCCACATAAAACACTCACTGTCCACATAATATACTCAACGTCCACATAATACACTCTCCGTCCACATAAAACACTCACTGTCCATATAAAACACTCACTGTCCACATAAAACACTCACCATCCACATAAAACAACTACCGTCCACATAAAACATTCACACCGTCCACATAATACACTCACTGTCCACATAAAACACTCACCGTCCACATAAAACACTCACCGTCCACATAAAACACTCACACCGTCCACATAAAACACTCACTGTCCACATAAAATACTCACCGTCCACATAAAACACTCACTGTCCACATAAAACACTCACTGTCCACATAAAACACTCACACCGTCCACATAAAACACTCACACCGTCCACATAATACACTCACCGTCCACGCAAAACACTCACTGTCCACATAAAACACTCACTGTCCACATAAAACACTCACCGTCCACATAAAACACTCACCGTCCACATAATACACTCACTGTCCACATAAAACACTCACCGTCCACATAAAACACTCACTGTCCACATAAAACACTCACTGTCCACATAAAACACTCACACTGTCCACATAATACACTCACTGTCTACATAAAACACTTACTGTCCACATAAAACACTCACTGTCCACATAAAACACTCACTGTCCACATAAAACACTCACTGTCCACATAATACACTCACCGTCCACATAAAACACTCACTGTCCACATAAAACACTCACTATCCACATAAAACACTCACCGTCCACATAAAACACTCACACCGTCCACATAATACACTCACCGTCCATATAAAACACTCACTGTCCACATAAAACACTCACTATCCACATAAAACACTCACCGTCCACATAAAACACTCACACCGTCCACATAATACACTCACCGTCCACATAATACACTCACTATCCACATAAAACACTCACCGTCCACATAAAACACTCACACCGTCCACATAATACACTCACCGTCCACGCAAAACACTCACTGTCCACATAAAACACTCACTGTCCACATAAAACACCTACCGTCCACATAATACACTCACCGTCCACATAATACACTCACCGTCCACATAATACACTCATCGTCCACATAAAACACTCACCGTCCACATAAAACACTCACACCGTCCACATAATACACTCACCGTCCACATAAAACACTCACACCATCCACATAAAACACCTACCGTCCACATAATACACCCACCGTCCACATAATACACTCACCGTCCACATAAAACACTCACCGTCCATATAAAACACTCAACGTCCACATAAAACACTCACACCGTCCACATAAAACACTCACACCGTCCACATAAAACACTCACACCGTCCACATAAAACACTCACACCGTCCACATAAAACACTCACCGTCCACATAAAACACTCACACCGTCCACATAAAACACTCACCGTCCACATAAAGCACTCACACCGTCCACATAATAAACTCACGGTCCACAAAAAAAACACTCACTGTCCACATAAAACACTCACGGTCCACATAAAACTCTCACTGTCCACATAAAACACTCACCGTCAACATAAAACACTCACCGTCCACATAAAACACTCACCGTCCACATAAAACACTCACCGTCCACATAAAACACTCACCGTCCACATAAAACACTCACCGTCCAAATAAAACACTCACACCGTCCACATAAAACACTCACTGCCCACATAAAACACTCACCGTCCAAATAAAACACTCACCGTCCACATAAAACACTCACCGTCCAAATAAAACACTCACACCGTCCACATAAAACACTCACCGTCCACATAAAACACTCACCGTCCACATAAAACACTCACCGTCCAAATAAAACACTCACACCGTCCACATAAAACACTCACCGTCCACATAAAACACTCACTGTTCACATAAAACACTCACCGTCCACATAATACACTCACCGTCCACATAAAATACTCACACCGCCCACATAAAACACCTACCGTCCACATAATACACTCACCGTCCACATAATACACTCACCGTCCACATAATACACTCACACCGTCCACATAATATCCTCACCGTCCACATAAAACACTCACTGTCCACATAATATACTCAACGTCCACATAATACACTCTCCGTCCACATAAAACACTCACTGTCCATATAAAACACTCACTGTCCACATAAAACACTCACCATCCACATAAAACAACTACCGTCCACATAAAACATTCACACCGTCCACATAAAACACTCATTGTCCACATAAAACACTCACCGTCCACATAAAACACTCACCGTCCACATAATACACTCACTGTCCACATAAAACACTCACCGTCCACATAAAACACTCACCGTCCACATAAAACACTCACACCGTCCACATAATACACTCACCGTCCACATAAAACACTCACACCATCCACATAAAACACCTACCGTCCACATAATACACCCACCGTCCACATAATACACTCACCGTCCACATAAAACACTCACCGTCCATATAAAACACTCAACGTCCACATAAAACACTCACACCGTCCACATAAAACACTCACACCGTCCACATAAAACACTCACACCGTCCACATAAAACACTCACACCGTCCACATAAAACACTCACCGTCCACATAAAACACTCACCGTCCACATAAAACACTCACTGCCCACATAAAACACTCACCGTCCAAATAAAACACTCACCGTCCACATAAAACACTCACCGTCCAAATAAAACACTCACACCGTCCACATAAAACACTCACCGTCCACATAAAACACTCACCGTCCACATAAAACACTCACCGTCCAAATAAAACACTCACACCGTCCACATAAAACACTCACCGTCCACATAAAACACTCACTGTTCACATAAAACACTCACCGTCCACATAATACACTCACCGTCCACATAAAATACTCACACCGCCCACATAAAACACCTACCGTCCACATAATACACTCACCGTCCACATAATACACTCACCGTCCACATAATACACTCACACCGTCCACATAATATCCTCACCGTCCACATAAAACACTCACTGTCCACATAATATACTCAACGTCCACATAATACACTCTCCGTCCACATAAAACACTCACTGTCCATATAAAACACTCACTGTCCACATAAAACACTCACCATCCACATAAAACAACTACCGTCCACATAAAACATTCACACCGTCCACATAAAACACTCATTGTCCACATAAAACACTCACCGTCCACATAAAACACTCACCGTCCACATAATACACTCACTGTCCACATAAAACACTCACCGTCCACATAAAACACTCACTGTCCACATAAAACACTCACTGTCCACATAAAACACTCACACTGTCCACATAATACACTCACTGTCTACATAAAACACTTACTGTCCACATAAAACACTCACTGTCCACATAAAACACTCACTGTCCACATAAAACACTCACTGTCCACATAATACACTCACCGTCCACATAAAACACTCACTGTCCACATAAAACACTCACTGTCCACATAAAACACTCACTATCCACATAAAACACTCACCGTCCACATAAAACACTCACACCGTCCACATAATACACTCACCGTCCATATAAAACACTCACTGTCCACATAAAACACTCACCGTCCACAGAAAACACACACTGTCCACATAATACACTCACCGTCCACATAAAACACTCACTGTCCACATAAAACACTCACTGTCCACATAATACACTCACCGTCCACATAAAACACTCACTGTCCACATAAAACACTCACTGTCCACATAAAACACTCACTATCCACATAAAACACTCACCGTCCACATAAAACACTCACACCGTCCACATAAAACACTCACCGTCCACATAAAACACTCACACCGTCCACATAAAACACTCACCGTCCACATAAAACACTCACACCGTCCACATAATACACTCACCGTCCACATAAAACACTCACTGTTCACATAAAACACTCACTGTCCACATAATACACTCACACCGTCCACATAAAACATCTACCGTCCACATAAAGCACTCACACCGACAACATAAAACACTCACACTGTCCACATAATACACTCACCGTCCACATAAAACACTCACTGTCCACATAAAACACGCACCGTCCACATAAAACACTCACACCGTCCACATAAAACACCTACCGTCCACATAAAACACTCACCGTCCACATAAAACACTCACACCGTCCACATAAAACACTCACACCATCCACATAAAACACTCACTGTCCACATAAAACACTCACACTGTCCACATAATACACACACTGTCCACATAAAACACTCACTGTCCACATAAAACACTCACTGTCCACATAATACACACACTGTTCGTTTATGTGCTCACACCGTCCACATACAAACACTCACTGTCCACATAATACACACACTGTTTGTAAATGTGCTTACACCGTCCACATAAAACACTCACCGTCCACATAAAACACTCACCGTTCACATAAAACACTCACCGTCCACATAAAACACTCACCGTCCACATAAAACACACACCGTCCACATAATACACTCACTGTCCGCATATGTGCTGACACCGTCCACATAATACAATTACCGTCCTCATAATACACATACCGTCCACATAATACACTCACTGTCCACATAAGTGCTTACACCGTCCACATAAAACACTCACCATCCACATAAAACACTCACCGTCCAATTAAAACACTCACACCGTCCACATAAAAGACCTACCGTCCACATAAATCACTCACCGTCCACATAAAACACTCACACCGTCCACATAAAACACTCACCGTCCACATAAAACACTCACTGTCCACGTAAAACACTCACTGTCCACATAAAACACTCACCGTCCACATAAAACACTCACACCGTCCACATAAAACACTCACACCGTCCACATAATACACTCACTGTCCACATAAAACACTCACACCGTCAACATAAAACACCGACCGTCCACATAAAACACTCACTGTCCACATAAAACACTCACTGTCCACATAAAACACTCACTGTCCACGTAAAATAGTCACCGTCCACATAAAACACTCACACCGTCCACATAAAACAACTACCGTCCACATAAAACACTCACACCGTCCACATAAAACACTCACCGTCCACATAAAACACTCACACCGTCCACATAAAACACTCACCGTCCACATAAAACACTCACACCGTCCACATAATACACTCACCGTCCACATAAAACACTCACTGTCCACGTAAAACACTCACCGTCCACATAAAACACTCACACAGTCCACATAATACACTCACTGTCCACATAAAACACTCACACCGTCAACATAAAACACCTACCGTCCACATAAAACACTCACCGTCCACATAAAACACTCACACCGTCCACATAAAACACTCACACCGTCCACATAAAACACTCACTGTCCACATAAAACACTCACACTATCCACATAATACACACACTGTCCACATAAAACACTCAATGTCCACATAAAACACTCACTGTCCACATAATACACACACTGTTCGTTTATGTGCTTACACCGTCCACATACAAACACTCACTGTCCACATAATACACACACTGTTTGTAAATGTGCTTACACCGTCCACATAAAAGACTCACCGTCCACATAAAACACTCACCGTCCACATAAAACACTCACCGTCCACATAAAACACTCACCGTCCACATAAAACACTCACCGTCCACATAAAACACTCACCATCCACATAAAACACTCACCGTCCACATAAAACACTCACCGTCCACATAATACACTCATACCGTCCACATAAAACACATACCGTCCACATAATACACTCACTGTCCACATAAAACACTCACTGTCCACATAAAACACTCACTGTCCACGTAAAATAGTCACCGTCCACATAAAACACTCACACCGTCCACATAAAACAACTACCGTCCACATAAAACACTCACACCGTCCACATAAAACACTCACCGTCCACATAAAACACTCACACCGTCCACATAAAACACTCACCGTCCACATAAAACACTCACACCGTCCACATAAAACACTCACCGTCCACATAAAACACTCACTGTTCACATAAAACATTCACCGTCCACATAAAACACTCACACCGTCCACATAATACACTCACCGTCCATATAAAACACTCACTGTCCACATAAAACACTAACCGACCACACAATACACTCACACCGTCCACATAAAACATCTACCGTCCACATAAAGCACTCACACTGACAACATAAAACACTCGCACTGTCCACATAATACACTCACCGTCCACATAAAACACTCACTGTCCACATAAAACACTCACCGTCCACATAAAACACTCACACCGTCCACATAAAACACCTACCGTCCACATAAAACACTCACCGTCCACATAAAACACTCACACCGTCCACATAATACACTCACACCGTCCACATAAAACACTCACTGTCCACATAAAACACTCACACTGTCCACATAATACACACACTGTCCACATAAAACACTCACTGTCCACATAAAACACTCACTGTCCACATAATACACACACTGTTCGTTTATGTGCTCACACCGTCCACATACAAACACTCACTGTCCACACAATACACACACTGTTTGTAAATGTGCTTACACCGTCCACATAAAACACTCACCGTCCACATAAAACACTCACCGTCCACATAAAACACTCACCGTCCACATAAAACATTCACCGTCCACATAATACACTCATACCGTCCACATAAAACACACACCGTCCACATAATACACTCACTGTCCGCGTATGTGCTGACACCGTCCACATAATACAATTACCGTCCTCATAATACACATACCGTCCACATAATACACTCACTGTCCACATATGTGCTTACACCGTCCACATAAAACACTCACCGTCCACATAAAACACTCACCGTCCACTTAAAACACTCACACCGTCCACATAAAAGACCTACTGTCCACGTAAAACACTCACCGTCCACATAAAACACTCACACAGTCCACATAATACACTCACTGTCCACATAAAACACTCACACCGTCAACATAAAACACATACCGTCCACATAAAACACTCACTGTCCACATAAAACACTCACTGTCCACATAAAACACTCACTGTCCACGTAAAATAGTCACCGTCCACATAAAACACTCACACCGTCCACATAAAACACTCACCGTCCACATAAAACACTCACAACGTCCACATAATACACTCACCGTCCACATAAAACACTCACTGTTCACATAAAACACTCACTGTCCACATAAAACACTCACACCGTCCACATAAAACACTCACCGTCCACATAAAACACTCACACCGTCCACATAAAACACTCACCGTCCACATAAAACGCTCACACCGTCCACATAAAACATCTATCGTCCACATAAAGCACTCACACCGTCCACATAAAACACTCACACCGTCCACATAAAACACTCAGTGTCCACATAAAACATTCAACGTCCACATAAAACGCTCACACCGTCCACATAATACACTCACCGTTCACATAAAACACTCACTGTCCACATAAAACACTCACCGTCCACATAAAACGCTCACACCATCCACATAATACACTCACCATCCATATAAAACACTCACTGTCCACATAAAACACTCACTGTCCACATAAAACACTCACCGTCCACATAAAACTCTCACACCGTCCACATAAAACACTGACACCGTCCACATAAAACACTCACCGTCCACATAAAACGCTCACACCATCCACATAATACACTCACCATCCATATAAAACACTCACCGTCCACATAATACACTCACCGTCCACATAATACACTCACCGTCCACATAAAACACTCACTTTCCACATAAGACACTCACTGTTCACATAAAACACTCACTGTCCACATAAAACACTCACTGTCCACATAAAACACTCACACCGTCCACATAAAACACTCACCGTCCACATAAAACACTCACACCGTCCACATAAAACACTCACCGTCCACATAAAACACTCACACCGTCCACATAATACACTCACCGTCCACATAAAACACTCACTGTCCACATAAAACACTCACCGTCCACATAAAACACGCACACCGTCCACATAAAACACTCACACCGTCCACATAAAACACTCACCGTCCACATAAAACGCTCACACCATCCACATAATACACTCACCATCCATATAAAACACTCACTGTCCACATAAAACACTCACTGTCCACATAAAACACTCACTGTCCACATAATACACACACTGTTCGTTTCTGTGCTTACACCGTCCACATAAAACACTCACTGTCCACATAATACACACACTGTTTGTAAATGTGCTTACACCGTACACATAAAACACTCACCGTCCACATAAAACACTCACTGTCCACATGTGTTTAGACCGTCCACATAAAACACTCACCGTCCACATAATACACTCATACCGTCCACATCAAACACACACCGTCCACATAATACACTCACTGTCCGCATATGTGCTGACACCGTCCACATAATACACTTACCGTCCACATAATACACATACCGTCCACATAATACACTCACTGCCCACATATGTGCTTACACCGTCCACATAAAACACTCACCGTCCATATAAAACACTCACTGTCCACATAAAACACTCACACCGTCCACATAAAACACACACCGTCCACATAAAACACTCACACCGTCCACATAAAACACTCATCGTCCACATAAAACACTCACTGTCCACGTAAAACACTCACCGTCCACATAAAACACTCACACAGTCCACATAATACACTCACTGTCCACATAAAACACTCACACCGTCAACATAAAACACCTACCGTCCACATAAAACACTCACTGTCCACATAAAACACTCACTGTCCACATAAAACACTCACTGTCCACGTAAAATAGTCACCGTCCACATAAAACACTCACACCGTCCACATAAAACAAATACCGTCCACATAAAACACTCACACCGTCCACATAAAACACTCACCGTCCACATAATACACTCACTGTCCACATATGTGCTTACACCGTCCACATAAAACACTCACTGTCCACATAATACACACACTGTCCACATAAAACACTTACCGTCCACATAGTACACTCACTGTCCACATAAAACACTCACACTGTCCACATAATACACTCAGCGTCCACATAAAACACTCACTGTCCACATAAAACACTCACTGTCCACATAAAACGCTCACACCATCCACATAAAACACTCACTGTCCACATAATACACTCACAGTCCACATAAAACACTCACTGTCCACATAAAACACTCACCGTCCACATAAAACACTCACACTGTCCACATAAAACACTTACTGTCCACATAAAACACTCACTGTCCACATAATACACACGCTGTTCGTATATGTGCTTACACCGTCAACATAAAATGCTCACTGTCCACATAATATACACACTGTTTGTAAATGTGCTTACACCGTCCACATAACAAACTCACCGTCCACATAAAACACTCACTGTCCACATGTGTTTAGACCATCCACATAAAACACTCACTGTCCACATAAAACACTCACTGTCCACATGAAACACTCACTGTCCACATAAAACACTCACTGTCCACATAAAACACTCACTGTCCACATAAAACACTCACTGTCCACATAAAACACTCACCGTCCACATAAAACACTCACACCGTCCACATAAAACACCTACCGTCCACATAAAACACTCAAACCATCCACATAATACAATCACCGTCCACATAAAACACTCACCGTCCACATAAAACACTCACACCGTCCACATAAAACACTCAAACCGTCCACATAAAACACTCACTGTCCACATAAAACACTCACACTGTCCACATAATACCCACACTGTCCACATAAAACACTCACTGTCCACATAAAACACTCACTGTCCACATAATACACACACTGTTCGTATATGTGCTTACACCGTCCACATAAAACACTCACCGTCCACATAATACACTCACCGTCCACATAATACACTCACCGTCCACATAAAACACTCACTGTCCACATAAAACACTCACCGTCCACATAAAACACTCACACCGTCCACATAAAACATCTACGGTCCACATAAAGCACTCACACCGTCCACATAAAACACTCACACCGTCCACATAAAACACTCACTGTCCACATAAAACACTCACACCGTCCACATAAAACACTCACACCGTCCACATAATACACTCACCGTCCACATAAAACACTCACTGTCCACATAAAACAATCACACCGTCCACATAAAACACACACTGTTCGTATATGTGCTTACACCGTCCACATAAAACACTCACTGTCCACATAAAACACTCACTGTCCACATAAAACACTCACTGTCCACGTAAAATAGTCACCGTCCACATAAAACACTCACACCGTCCACATAAAACAAATACCGTCCACATAAAACACTCACACCGTCCACATAAAACACTCACCGTCCACATAAAACACTCACACCGTCCACATAAAACACTCACCGTCCACATAAAACAATCACTGTCCACATAAAACACTCACACCGTCCACATAATACACTCATAACGTCCACATAAAACACACACCGTCCACATAATACACTCACTGTCCGCATATGTGCTTACACCGTGCACATAATACATTTACCGTCCACATAATACACATACCGTCCACATAATACACTCACTGTCCACATATGTGCTTACACCGTCCACATAAAACACTCACTGTCCACATAATACACACACTGTCCACATAAAACACTTACCGTCCACATAATACACTCACTGTCCACATAAAACACTCACACTGTCCACATAATACACTCAGCGTCCACATAAAACACTCACTGTCCACATAAAACACTCACTGTCCACATAAAACGCTCACACCATCCACATAAAACACTCACTGTCCACATAATACACTCACAGTCCACATAAAACACTCACTGTCCACATAAAACACTCACCGTCCACATAAAACACTCACACTGTCCACATAAAACACTTACTGTCCACATAAAACACTCACTGTCCACATAATACACACGCTGTTCGTATATGTGCTTACACCGTCAACATAAAATGCTCACTGTCCACATAATATACACACTGTTTGTAAATGTGCTTACACCGTCCACATAACAAACTCACCGTCCACATAAAACACTCACTGTCCACATGTGTTTAGACCGTCCACATAAAACACTCACTGTCCACATAAAACACTCACTGTCCACATGAAACACTCACTGTCCACATAAAACACTCACTGTCCACATAAAACACTCACTGTCCACATAAAACACTCACCGTCCACATAAAACACTCACACCGTCCACATAAAACACCTACCGTCCACATAAAACACTCAAACCATCCACATAATACAATCACCGTCCACATAAAACACTCACCGTCCACATAAAACACTCACACCGTCCACATAAAACACTCAAACCGTCCACATAAAACACTCACTGTCCACATAAAACACTCACACTGTCCACATAATACCCACACTGTCCACATAAAACACTCACTGTCCACATAAAACACTCACTGTCCACATAATACACACACTGTTCGTATATGTGCTCACACCGTCCACATAATACAATTACCGTCCTCATAATACACATACCGTCCACATAATACACTCACTGTCCACATATGTGCTTACACCGTCCACATAAAACACTCACCGTCCACATAAAACACTCACCGTCCACTTAAAACACTCACACCGTCCACATAAAAGACCTACCGTCCACATAAAACACTCACCGTCCACATAAAACACTCACACCGTCCACATAAAACACTCACCGTCCACATAAAACACTCACTGTCCACGTAAAACACTCACCGTCCACATAAAACACTCACAAAGTCCACATAATACACTCACTGTCCACATAAAACACTCACACCATCAACATAAAACACCTACCGTCCACATAAAACACTCACTGTCCACATAAAACACTCACTGTCCACATAAAACACTCACCGTCCACATAAAACACTCACTGTCCACGTAAAACACTCACCGTCCACATAAAACACTCACAAAGTCCACATAATACACTCACTGTCCACATAAAACACTCACACCATCAACATAAAACACCTACCGTCCACATAAAACACTCACTGTCCACGTAAAATAGTCACCGTCCACATAAAACACTCACACCGTATACGTAAAACAACTACCGTCCACATAAAACACTCACACCGTCCACATAAAACACTCACCGTCCACATAAAACACTCACACCGTCCACATAAAACACTCACCGTCCACATAAAACACTCACACCGTCCACATAATACACTCACCGTCCACATAAAACACTCACTGTCCACATAAAACACTCACTGTCCACATAAAACACTCACACCGTCCACATAAAACACTCACCGTCCACATAAAACACTCACACCGTCCACATAAAACACTCACCGTCCACATAAAACGCTCACACCGTCCACATAATACACTCACTGTCCACATAAAACACTCACACCGTCCACATAAAACACTCACCGTCCACATAAAACACTCACTGTCCACGTAAAACACTCACCGTCCATATAAAACACTCACACCGTCCACATAAAACACCTACCGTCCACATAAAATACTCACACCGTCCACATAATACACTCACCGTCCACATAAAACACTCACTGTCCACATAAAACACTCACCGTCCACATAAAACACTCACACCGTCCACATAAAACATCTACCGTCCACATAAAGCAATCACACCGTCCACATAAAACACTCACACCGTCCACATAAAACACTCACTGTCCACATAAAACACTCACACCGTCCACATAAAACACTCACACCGTCCACATAAAACACTCACCGTCCACATAAAACACGCACACCGTCCACATAAAACACTCACACCGTCCACATAAAACACTCACCGTCCACATAAAACGCTCACACCATCCACATAATACACTCACCATCCATATAAAACACTCACTGTCCACATAAAACACTCACTGTCCACATAAAACACTCACTGTCCACATAATACACACACTGTTCGTTTCTGTGCTTACACCGTCCACATAAAACACTCACTGTCCACATAATACACACACTGTTTGTAAATGTGCTTACACCGTACACATAAAACACTCACCGTCCACATAAAACACTCACTGTCCACATGTGTTTAGACCGTCCACATAAAACACTCACCGTCCACATAATACACTCATACCGTCCACATAAAACACACACCGTCCACATAATACACTCACTGTCCGCATATGTGCTGACACCGTCCACATAATACATTTACCGTCCACATAATACACATACCGTCCACATAATACACTCACTGCCCACATATGTGCTTACACCGTCCACATAAAACACTCACCGTCCATATAAAACACTCACTGTCCACATAAAACACTCACACCGTCCACATAAAACACTCACCGTCCACATAAAACACTCACACCGTCCACATAAAACACTCACCGTCCACATAAAACACTCACTGTCCACGTAAAACACTCACCGTCCACATAAAACACTCACACAGTCCACATAATACACTCACTGTCCACATAAAACACTCACACCGTCAACATAAAACACCTACCGTCCACATAAAACACTCACTGTCCACATAAAACACTCACTGTCCACATAAAACACTCACTGTCCACGTAAAATAGTCACCGTCCACATAAAACACTCACACCGTCCACATAAAACAAATACCGTCCACATAAAACACTCACACCGTCCACATAAAACACTCACCGTCCACATAAAACACTCACACCGTCCACATAAAACACTCACCGTCCACATAAAACACTCACACCGTCCACATAATACACTCACCGTCCACATAAAACACTCACTGTTCACATAAAACACTCACTGTCCACATAAAACACTCACACCGTCCACATAAAACACTCACCGTCCACATAAAACACTCACACCGTCCACATAAAACACTCACCGTCCACATAAAACGCTCACACCGTCCACATAATACACTCACTGTCCACATAAAACACACACCGTCCACATAATACACTCACTGTCCGCGTATGTGCTGACACCGTCCACATAATACAATTACCGTCCTCATAATACACATACCGTCCACATAAAACGCTCACACCATCCACATAATACACTCACCATCCATATAAAACACTCACTGTCCACATAAAACACTCACTGTCCACATAATACACACACTGTTCGTTTATGTGCTTACACCGTCCACATAAAACACTCACTGTCCACATAATACACATACTGTTTGTAAATGTGCTTACACTGTCCACATAAAACACTCACCATCCACATAATACACTCACCATCCATATAAAACACTCACTGTCCACATAAAACACTCACTGTCCACATAACACTCACTGTCCACATAAAACACGCACCGTCCACATAAAACACTCACACCGTCCACATAAAACACTCACACCGTCCACATAAAACACTCACCGTCCACATAAAACACTCACACCATCCACATAATACACTCACCATCCATATAAAACACTCACCGTCCACATAAAACACTCACACCGTCCACATAATACACTCACCGTCCACATAATACACTCACCGTCCACATAAAACACTCACTTTCCACATAAAACACTTACTGTTCACATAAAACACTCACTGTCCACATAAAACACTCACTGTCCACATAAAACACTCACACCGTCCACATAAAACACTCACCGTCCACATAAAACACTCACACCGTCCACATAAAACACTCACCGTCCACATAAAACACTCACACCGTCCACATAATACACTCACTGTCCACATAAAACACTCACACCGTCCACATTAAACACTCACCGTCCACATAAAACACTCACTGTCCACATAAAACACTCACTGTTCACATAAAACACTCACTGTCCACATAAAACACTCACACCGTCCACATAAAACACTCACCGTCCACATAAAACACTCACCGTCCACATAAAACACTCACCGTCCACTTAAAACACTCACACCGTCCACATAAAAGACCTACCGTCCACATAAAACACTCACCGTCCACATAAAACACTCACACCGTCCACATAAAACACTCACCGTCCACATAAAACACTCACTGTCCACGTAAAACACTCACCGTCCACATAAAGCACTCACACAGTCCACATAATACACTCACTGTCCACATAAAAAACTCACACCGTCAACATAAAACACCTACCGTCCACATAAAACACTCACTGTCCACATAAAACACTCACTGTCCACATAAAACACTCACTGTCCACGTAAAATAGTCACCGTCCACATAAAACACTCACACCGTCCACATAAAACACTCACCGTCCACATAAAACACTCACACCGTCCACATAATACACTCACCGTCCACATAAAACACTCACTGTTCACATAAAACACTCACTGTCCACATAAAACACTCACCGTCCACATAAAACACTCACCGTCCACATAAAACGCTCACACCGTCCACATAATAAACTCACTGTCCACATAAAACACTCACTGTTCACATAAAACACTCACTGTCCACATAAAACACTCACACCGTCCACATAAAACACTCACCGTCCACATAAAACACTCACTGTCCACATAAAACACTCACCGTCCACATAAAACACTCACACCGTCCACATAAAACATCTACCGTCCACATAAAGCACTCACACAGTCCACATAAAACACTCACACCGTCCACATAAAACACTCACTGTCCACATAAAACACTCACACCGTCCACATAAAAAACTCACACCGTCCACATAATACACTCACCGTCCACATAAAACACGCACACCGTCCACATAAAACACTCACATCGTCCACATAAAACACTCACCGTCCACATAAAACGCTCACACCATCCACATAATACACTCACCATCCATATAAAACACTCACTGTCCACATAAAACACTCACTGTCCACATAAAACACTCACTGTCCACATAATACACACACTGTTCGTTTATGTGCTTACACCGTCCACATAAAACACTCACTGTCCACATAATACACATACTGTTTGTAAATGTGCTTACACTGTCCACATAAAACACTCACCATCCACATAATACACTCACCATCCATATAAAACACTCACTGTCCACATAAAACACTCACTGTCCACATAACACTCACTGTCCACATAAAACACGCACCGTCCACATAAAACACTCACACCGTCCACATAAAACACTCACACCGTCCACATAAAACACTCACCGTCCACATAAAACGCTCACACCATCCACATAATACACTCACCATCCATATAAAACACTCACTGTCCACATAAAACACTCACACCGTCCACATAATACACTCACCGTCCACATAATACACTCACCGTCCACATAAAACACTCACTTTCCACATAAAACACTCACTGTTCACATAAAACACTCACTGTCCACATAAAACACTCACTGTCCACATAAAACACTCACACCGTCCACATAAAACACTCACCGTCCACATAAAACACTCACACCGTCCACATAAAACACTCACCGTCCACATAAAACACTCACACCGTCCACATAATACACTCACTGTCCACATAAAACACTCACACCGTCCACATTAAACACTCACCGTCCACATAAAACACTCACTGTCCACATAAAACACTCACACCGTCCACATAATACACTCATAACGTCCACATAAAACACACACCGTCCACATAATACACTCACTGTCCGCATATGTGCTTACACCGTGCACATAATACATTTACCGTCCACATAATACACATACCGTCCACATAATACACTCACTGTCCACATATGTGCTTACACCGTCCACATAAAACACTCACTGTCCACATAATACACACACTGTCCACATAAAACACTTACCGTCCACATAATACACTCACTGTCCACATAAAACACTCACACTGTCCACATAATACACTCAGCGTCCACATAAAACACTCACTGTCCACATAAAACACTCACTGTCCACATAAAACGCTCACACCATTCACATAAAACACTCACTGTCCACATAATACACTCACAGTCCACATAAAACACTCACTGTCCACATAAAACACTCACCGTCCACATAAAACACTCACACTGTCCACATAAAACACTTACTGTCCACATAAAACACTCACTGTCCACATAATACACACACTGTTCGTATATGTGCTTACACCGTCCACATAAAATGCTCACTGTCCACATAATATACACACTGTTTGTAAATGTGCTTACACCGTCCACATAACAAACTCACCGTCCACATAAAACACTCACTGTCCACATGTGTTTAGACCGTCCACATAAAACACTCACTGTCCACATAAAACACTCACTGTCCACATAAAACACTCACTGTCCACATAAAACACTCACACCGTCCACATAAAACACCTACCGTCCACATAAAACACTCAAACCATCCACATAATACAATCACCGTCCACATAAAACACTCACCGTCCACATAAAACACTCACACCGTCCACATAAAACACTCACACCGTCCACATAAAACACTCACTGTCCACATAAAATACTCACACTGTCCACATAATACCCACACTGTCCACATAAAACACTCACTGTCCACATAAAACACTCACTGTCCACATAATACACACACTGTTCGTATATGTGCTTACACCGTCCACATAATACAATTACCGTCCTCATAATACACATACCGTCCACATAATACACTCACTGTCCACATATGTGCTTACACCGTCCACATAAAACACTCACCGTCCACATAAAACACTCACCGTCCACTTAAAACACTCACACCGTCCACATAAAAGACCTACCGTCCACATAAAACACTCACCGTCCACATAAGACACTCACACCGTCCACATAAAACACTCACCGTCCACATAAAACACTCACTGTCCACGTAAAACACTCACCGTCCACATAAAACACTCACACAGTCCACATAATACACTCACTGTCCACATAAAACACTCACACCATCAACATAAAACACCTACCGTCCACATAAAACACTCACTGTCCACATAAAACACTCACTGTCCACATAAAACACTCACTGTCCACATAAAACACTCACTGTCCACATAAAACACTCACACCGTCCACATAAAACACTCACCGTCCACATAAAACACTCACACCGTCCACATAATACACTCACTGTCCACATAAAACACTCACACCGTCCACATTAAACACTCACCGTCCACATAAAACACTCACTGTCCACATAAAACACTCACACCGTCCACATAATACATTCATAACGTCCACATAAAACACACACCGTCCACATAATACACTCACTGTCCGCATATGTGCTTACACCGTGCACATAATACATTTACCGTCCACATAATACACATACCGTCCACATAATACACTCACTGTCCACATATGTGCTTACACCGTCCACATAAAACACTCACTGTCCACATAATACACACACTGTCCACATAAAACACTTACCGTCCACATAATACACTCACTGTCCACATAAAACACTCACACTGTCCACATAATACACTCAGCGTCCACATAAAACACTCACTGTCCACATAAAACACTCACTGTCCACATAAAACGCTCACACCATCCACATAAAACACTCACTGTCCACATAATACACTCACAGTCCACATAAAACACTCACTGTCCACATAAAACACTCACCGTCCACATAAAACACTCACACTGTCCACATAAAACACTTACTGTCCACATAAAACACTCACTGTCCACATAATACACACACTGTTCGTATATGTGCTTACACCGTCCACATAAAATGCTCACTGTCCACATAATACACTCACTGTCCACATAATATACACTCACACTGTTTGTAAATGTGCTTACACCGTCCACATAACAAACTCACTGTCCACATAAAACACTCACTGTCCACATGTGTTTAGACCGTCCACATAAAACACTCACTGTCCACATAAAACACTCACTGTCCACATGAAACACTCACTGTCCACATAAAACACTCACTGTCCACATAAAACACTCACTGTCCACATAAAACACTCACCGTCCACATAAAACACTCACACCGTCCACATAAAACACCTACCGTCCACATAAAACACTCAAACCATCCACATAATACAATCACCGTCCACATAAAACACTCACCGTCCACATAAAACACTCACACCGTCCACATAAAACACTCACACCGTCCACATAAAACACTCACTGTTCACATAAAATACTCACACTGTCCACATAATACCCACACTGTCCACATAAAACACTCACTGTCCACATAAAACACTCACTGTCCACATAATACACACACTGTTCGTATATGTGCTTACACCGTCCACATAATACAATTACCGTCCTCATAATACACATACCGTCCACATAATACACTCACTGTCCACATATGTGCTTACACCGTCCACATAAAACACTCACCGTCCACATAAAACACTCACCGTCCACTTAAAACACTCACACCGTCCACATAAAAGACCTACCGTCCACATAAAACACTCACCGTCCACATAAAACACTCACACCGTCCACACAAAACACTCACCGTCCCCATAAAACACTCACTGTCCACGTAAAACACTCACCGTCCACATAAAACACTCACACAGTCCACATAATACACTCACTGTCCACATAAAACACTCACACCATCAACATAAAATACCTACCGTCCACATAAAACACTCACTGTCCACATAAAACACTCACTGTCCACATAAAACACTCACTGTCCACGTAAAATAGTCACCGTCCACATAAAACACTCACACCGTCTACATAAAACAACTACCGTCCACATACAACACTCACACCGTCCACATAAAACACTCACCGTCCACATAAAACACTCACACCGTCCACATAAAACACTCACCGTCCACATAAAACACTCACACCGTCCACATAATACACTCACCGTCCACATAAAACACTCACTGTTCACATAAAACACTCACTGTCCACATAAAACACTCACACCGTCCACATAAAACAACTACCGTCCACATACAACACTCACACCGTCCACATAAAACACTCACCGTCCACATAAAACACTCACACCGTCCACATAAAACACTCACCGTCCACATAAAACACTCACACCGTCCACATAATACACTCACCGTCCACATAAAACACTCACTGTTCACATAAAACACTCACTGTCCACATAAAACACTCACACCGTCCACATAAAACACTCACCGTCCACATAAAACACTCACACCGTCCACATAAAACACTCACCGTCCACATAAAACGCTCACACCGTCCACATAATACACTCACTGTCCACATAAAACACTCACACCGTCCACATAAAACACCTACCGTCCACATAAAACACTCACACCGTCCACATAATACACTCACCGTCCACATAAAACACTCACCGTCCACATAAAACACTCACACCGTCCACATAATACACTCACTGTCCACATAAAACACTCACACCGTCCACATTAAACACTCACCGTCCACATAAAACACTCACTGTCCACATAAAACACTCACACCGTCCACATAATACACTCATAACGTCCACATAAAACACACACTGTCCACATAATACACTCACTGTCCGCATATGTGCTTACACCGTGCACATAATACATTTACCGTCCACATAATACACATACCGTCCACATAATACACTCACTGTCCACATATGTGCTTACACCGTCCACATAAAACACTCACTGTCCACATAATACACACACTGTCCACATAAAACACTTACCGTCCACATAATACACTCACTGTCCACATAAAACACTCACACTGTCCACATACTACACTCAGCGTCCACATAAAACACTCACTGTCCACATAAAACACTCACTGTCCACATAAAACGCTCACACCATCCACATAAAACACTCACTGTCCACATAATACACTCACAGTCCACATAAAACACTCACTGTCCACATAAAACACTCACCGTCCACATAAAACACTCACACTGTCCACATAAAACACTTACTGTCCACATAAAACACTCACTGTCCACATAATACACACACTGTTCGTATATGTGCTTACACCGTCCACATAAAATGCTCACTGTCCACATAATATACACACTGTTTGTAAATGTGCTTACACGGTCCACATAACAAACTCACCGTCCACATAAAACACTCACTGTCCACATGTGTTTAGACCGTCCACATAAAACACTCACTGTCCACATAAAACACTCACTGTCCACATGAAACACTCACTGTCCACATAAAACACGCACTGTCCACATAAAACACTCACTGTCCACATAAATCACTCACTGTCCACATAAAACACTCACCGTCCACATAAAACACTCACACCGTCCACATAAAACACCTACCGTCCACATAAAACACTCAAACCATCCACATAATACAATCACCGTCCACATAAAACACTCACCGTCCACATAAAACACTCACACCGTCCACATAAAACACTCACACCGTCCACATAAAACACTCACTGTCCACATAAAATACTCACACTGTCCACATAATACCCACACTGTCCACATGAAACACTCACTGTCCACATAAAACACTCACTGTCCACATAATACACACACTGTTCGTATATGTGCTCACACCGTCCACATAATACAATTACCGTCCTCATAATACACATACCGTCCACATAATACACTCACTGTCCACATATGTGCTTACACCGTCCACATAAAACACTCACCGTCCACATAAAACACTCACCGTCCACTTAAAACACTCACACCGTCCACATAAAAGACCTACCGTCCACATAAAACACTCACTGTCCACATAAAACACTCACACCGTCCACATAAAACACTCACCGTCCACATAAAACACTCACTGTCCACGTAAAACACTCACCGTCCACATAAAACACTCACACAGTCCACATAATACACTCACTGTCCACATAAAACACTCACACCATCAACATAAAACACCTACCGTCCACATAAAACACTCACTGTCCACATAAAACACTCACTGTCCACATAAAACACTCACTGTCCACGTAAAATAGTCACCGTCCACATAAAACACTCACACCGTCAACATAAAACAACTACCGTCCACATAAAACACTCACACCGTCCACATAAAACACTCACCGTCCACATAAAACACTCACACCGTCCACATAAAACACTCACCGTCCACATAAAACACTCACACCGTCCACATAAAACACTCACCGTCCACATAAAACGCTCACACCGTCCACATAATACACTCACTGTCCACATAAAACACTCACACCGTCCACATAAAACACTCACCGTCCACATAAAACACTCACTGTCCACGTAAAACACTCACCGTCCACATAAAACACTCACACCGTCCACATAAAACACTCACCGTCCACATAAAACACTCACACCGTCCACATAATACACTCACCGTCCACATAAAACACTCGCTGTCCACATAAAACACTCACCGTCCACATAAAACACTCACACCGTCCACATAAAACATCTACCGTCCACATAAAGCACTCACACCGTCCACATAAAACACTCACACCGTCCACATAAAACACTCACTGTCCACATAAAACACTCACACCGTCCACATAAAACACTCACACCGTCCACATAATACACTCACCGTCCACATAAAACACTCACTGTCCACATAAAACACTCACCGTCCACATAAAACACGCACACCGTCCACATAAAACACTCACACCGTCCACATAAAACACTCACACCGTCCACATAAAACACTCACCGTCCACATAAAACACTCACTGTCCACATAAAACACTCACTGTCCACATAAAACACTCACCGTCCACATAAAACACTCACACCGTCCACATAAAACACTCACCGTCCACATAAAACACTCACACCGTCCACATAAAACACTCACACCGTCCACATAATACACTCACCGTCCACATAAAACACTCACACCGTCCACATAAAACACTCACCGTCCACATAAAACACTCACACCGTCCACATAAAACACTCACACCGTCCACATAATACACTCACCGTCCACATAAAACACTCACTGTCCACATAAAACACTCACCGTCCACATAAAACACTCACACCGTCCACATAAAACACTCACCGTCCACATAAAACACTCACACCGTCCACATAAAACACTCACACCGTCCACATAAAACACTCACCGTCCACATAAAACACTCACACCGTCCACATAAAACACTCACCGTCCACATAATACACTCACCGTCCACATAAAACTCTCACTGTCCACATAAAACACTCACCGTCCACATAAAACACTCACACCGTCCACATAAAACACTCACACCGTCCACATAATACACTCACCGTCCACATAAAACACTCACTGTCCACATAAAACACTCACCGTCCACATAAAACACTCACACCGTCCACATAAAACACTCACCGTCCACATAAAACACTCACACCGTCCACATAATACACTCACCATCCATATAAAACACTCACTGTCCACATAAAACACTCACTGTCCACATAAGACACTCACTGTCCACATAATACACACACTGTTCGTTTCTGTGCTTACACCGTCCACATAAAACACTCACTGTCCACATAATACACACACTGTTTGTAAATGTGCTTACACCGTCCACATAAAACACTCACTGTCCACATAAAACACTCACTGTCCACATGAAACACTCACTGTCCACATAAAACACGCACTGTCCACATAAAACACTCACTGTCCACATAAATCACTCACTGTCCACATAAAACACTCACCGTCCACATAAAACACTCACACCGTCCACATAAAACACCTACCGTCCACATAAAACACTCAAACCATCCACATAATACAATCACCGTCCACATAAAACACTCACCGTCCACATAAAACACTCACACCGTCCACATAAAACACTCACACCGTCCACATAAAACACTCACTGTCCACATAAAATACTCACACTGTCCACATAATACCCACACTGTCCACATAAAACACTCACTGTCCACATAAAACACTCACTGTCCACATAATACACACACTGTTCGTATATGTGCTCACACCGTCCACATAATACAATTACCGTCCTCATAATACACATACCGTCCACATAATACACTCACTGTCCACATATGTGCTTACACCGTCCACATAAAACACTCACCGTCCACATAAAACACTCACCGTCCACTTAAAACACTCACACCGTCCACATAAAAGACCTACCGTCCACATAAAACACTCACCGTCCACATAAAACACTCACACCGTCCACATAAAACACTCACCGTCCACATAAAACACTCACTGTCCACATAATACACTCACTGTCCACATAAAACACTCACACCATCAACATAAAACACCTACCGTCCACATAAAACACTCACTGTCCACATAAAACACTCACTGTCCACGTAAAATAGTCACCGTCCACATAAAACACTCACACCGTCAACATAAAACAACTACCGTCCACATAAAACACTCACACCGTCCACATAAAACACTCACCGTCCACATAAAACACTCACACCGTCCACATAAAACACTCACCGTCCACATAAAACACTCACACCGTCCACATAAAACACTCACCGTCCACATAAAACGCTCACACCGTCCACATAATACACTCACTGTCCACATAAAACACTCACACCGTCCACATAAAACACTCACCGTCCACATAAACCACTCACTGTCCACGTAAAACACTCACCGTCCACATAAAACACTCACACCGTCCACATAAAACACTCACCGTCCACATAAAACACTCACACCGTCCACATAATACACTCACCGTCCACATAAAACACTCGCTGTCCACATAAAACACTCACCGTCCACATAAAACACTCACACCGTCCACATAAAACATCTACCGTCCACATAAAGCACTCACACCGTCCACATAAAACACTCACACCGTCCACATAAAACACTCACTGTCCACATAAAACACTCACACCGTCCACATAAAACACTCACACCGTCCACATAATACACTCACCGTCCACATAAAACACTCACTGTCCACATAAAACACTCACCGTCCACATAAAACACGCACACCGTCCACATAAAACACTCACACCGTCCACATAAAACACTCACACCGTCCACATAAAACACTCACCGTCCACATAAAACACTCACTGTCCACATAAAACACTCACTGTCCACATAAAACACTCACCGTCCACATAAAACACTCACACCGTCCACATAAAACACTCACCGTCCACATAAAACACTCACACCGTCCACATAAAACACTCACACCGTCCACATAATACACTCACCGTCCACATAAAACACTCACACCGTCCACATAAAACACTCACCGTCCACATAAAACACTCACACCGTCCACATAAAACACTCACACCGTCCACATAATACACTCACCGTCCACATAAAACACTCACTGTCCACATAAAACACTCACCGTCCACATAAAACACTCACACCGTCCACATAAAACACTCACCGTCCACATAAAACACTCACACCGTCCACATAAAACACTCACACCGTCCACATAAAACACTCACCGTCCACATAAAACACTCACACCGTCCACATAAAACACTCACACCGTCCACATAATACACTCACCGTCCACATAAAACTCTCACTGTCCACATAAAACACTCACCGTCCACATAAAACACTCACACCGTCCACATAAAACACTCACACCGTCCACATAATACACTCACCGTCCACATAAAACACTCACTGTCCACATAAAACACTCACCGTCCACATAAAACACTCACACCGTCCACATAAAACACTCACCGTCCACATAAAACACTCACACCGTCCACATAATACACTCACCATCCATATAAAACACTCACTGTCCACATAAAACACTCACTGTCCACATAAGACACTCACTGTCCACATAATACACACACTGTTCGTTTCTGTGCTTACACCGTCCACATAAAACACTCACTGTCCACATAATACACACACTGTTTGTAAATGTGCTTACACCGTACACATAAAACACTCACCGTCCACATAAAACACTCACTGTCCACATGTGTTTAGACTGTCCACATAAAACACTCACCGTCCACATAATACACTCATACCGTCCACATAAAACACACACCGTCCACATAATACACTCACTGTCCGCATATGTGCTGACACCGTCCACATAATACACTTACCGTCCACATAATACACATACCGTCCACATAATACACTCACTGCCCACATATGTGCTTACACCGTCCACATAAAACACTCACCGTCCATATAAAACACTCACTGTCCACATAAAACACTCACACCGTCCACATAAAACACTCACCGTCCACATAAAACACTCACACCGTCCACATAAAACACTCACCGTCCACATAAAACACTCACTGTCCACGTAAAACACTCACCGTCCACATAAAACACTCACACAGTCCACATAATACACTCACTGTCCACATAAAACACTCACACCGTCAACATAAAACACCTACCGTCCACATAAAACACTCACTGTCCACATAAAACACTCACTGTCCACATAAAACACTCACTGTCCACGTAAAATAGTCACCGTCCACATAAAACACTCACACCGTCCACATAAAACAAATACCGTCCACATAAAACACTCACACCGTCCACATAAAACACTCACCGTCCACATAAAACACTCACACCGTCCACATAAAACACTCAGCGTCCACATAAAACACTCACACCGTCCACATAATACACTCACCGTCCACATAAAACACTCACTGTTCACATAAAACACTCACTGTCCACATAAAACACTCACACCATCCACATAAAACACTCACCGTCCACATAAAACACTCACCGTCCACATAAAACACTCACACCGTCCACATAAAACACTCACCGTCCACATAAAACACTCACCGTCCACATAAAACACTCACACCGTCCACATAAAACACTCACCGTCCACATAAAACGCTCACACCGTCCACATAATACACTCACTGTCCACATAAAACACTCACACCGTCCACATAAAACACTCACCGTCCACTTAAAACACTCACTGTCCACATAAAACACTCACCGTCCACATAAAACACTCACACCGTCCACATAAAACATCTACCGTCCACATAAAACACTCACACCGTCCACATAATACACTCACCGTCCACATAAAACACTCACTGTTCACATAAAACACTCACTGTCCACATAAAACACTCACACCATCCACATAAAACACTCACCGTCCACATAAAACACTCACCGTCCACATAAAACACTCACTGTCCACATAAAACACTCACCGTCCACATAAAACACTCACACCGTCCACATAAAACACTCACCGTCCACATAAAACACTCACACCGTCCACATAATACACTCACCATCCATATAAAACACTCACTGTCCACATAAAACACTCACTGTCCACATAAGACACTCACTGTCCACATAATACACACACTGTTCGTTTCTGTGCTTACACCGTCCACATAAAACACTCACTGTCCACATAATACACACACTGTTTGTAAATGTGCTTACACCGTCCACATAAAACACTCACTGTCCACATAAAACACTCACTGTCCACATGAAACACTCACTGTCCACATAAAACACGCACTGTCCACATAAAACACTCACTGTCCACATAAATCACTCACTGTCCACATAAAACACTCACCGTCCACATAAAACACTCACACCGTCCACATAAAACACCTACCGTCCACATAAAACACTCAAACCATCCACATAATACAATCACCGTCCACATAAAACACTCACCGTCCACATAAAACACTCACACCGTCCACATAAAACACTCACACCGTCCACATAAAACACTCACTGTCCACATAAAATACTCACACTGTCCACATAATACCCACACTGTCCACATAAAACACTCACTGTCCACATAAAACACTCACTGTCCACATAATACACACACTGTTCGTATATGTGCTCACACCGTCCACATAATACAATTACCGTCCTCATAATACACATACCGTCCACATAATACACTCACTGTCCACATATGTGCTTACACCGTCCACATAAAACACTCACCGTCCACATAAAACACTCACCGTCCACTTAAAACACTCACACCGTCCACATAAAAGACCTACCGTCCACATAAAACACTCACCGTCCACATAAAACACTCACACCGTCCACATAAAACACTCACCGTCCACATAAAACACTCACTGTCCACATAATACACTCACTGTCCACATAAAACACTCACACCATCAACATAAAACACCTACCGTCCACATAAAACACTCACTGTCCACATAAAACACTCACTGTCCACGTAAAATAGTCACCGTCCACATAAAACACTCACACCGTCCACATAAAACATCTACCGTCCACATAAAGCACTCACACCGTCCACATAAAACACTCACACCGTCCACATAAAACACTCACTGTCCACATAAAACACTCACACCGTCCACATAAAACACTCACACCGTCCACATAATACACTCACCGTCCACATAAAACACTCACTGTCCACATAAAACACTCACCGTCCACATAAAACACGCACACCGTCCACATAAAACACTCACACCGTCCACATAAAACACTCACACCGTCCACATAAAACACTCACCGTCCACATAAAACACTCACTGTCCACATAAAACACTCACTGTCCACATAAAACACTCACCGTCCACATAAAACACTCACACCGTCCACATAAAACACTCACCGTCCACATAAAACACTCACACCGTCCACATAAAACACTCACACCGTCCACATAATACACTCACCGTCCACATAAAACACTCACACCGTCCACATAAAACACTCACCGTCCACATAAAACACTCACACCGTCCACATAAAACACTCACACCGTCCACATAATACACTCACCGTCCACATAAAACACTCACTGTCCACATAAAACACTCACCGTCCACATAAAACACTCACACCGTCCACATAAAACACTCACCGTCCACATAAAACACTCACACCGTCCACATAAAACACTCACACCGTCCACATAAAACACTCACCGTCCACATAAAACACTCACACCGTCCACATAAAACACTCACACCGTCCACATAATACACTCACCGTCCACATAAAACTCTCACTGTCCACATAAAACACTCACCGTCCACATAAAACACTCACACCGTCCACATAAAACACTCACACCGTCCACATAATACACTCACCGTCCACATAAAACACTCACTGTCCACATAAAACACTCACCGTCCACATAAAACACTCACACCGTCCACATAAAACACTCACCGTCCACATAAAACACTCACACCGTCCACATAATACACTCACCATCCATATAAAACACTCACTGTCCACATAAAACACTCACTGTCCACATAAGACACTCACTGTCCACATAATACACACACTGTTCGTTTCTGTGCTTACACCGTCCACATAAAACACTCACTGTCCACATAATACACACACTGTTTGTAAATGTGCTTACACCGTACACATAAAACACTCACCGTCCACATAAAACACTCACTGTCCACATGTGTTTAGACTGTCCACATAAAACACTCACCGTCCACATAATACACTCATACCGTCCACATAAAACACACACCGTCCACATAATACACTCACTGTCCGCATATGTGCTGACACCGTCCACATAATACACTTACCGTCCACATAATACACATACCGTCCACATAATACACTCACTGCCCACATATGTGCTTACACCGTCCACATAAAACACTCACCGTCCATATAAAACACTCACTGTCCACATAAAACACTCACACCGTCCACATAAAACACTCACCGTCCACATAAAACACTCACACCGTCCACATAAAACACTCACCGTCCACATAAAACACTCACTGTCCACGTAAAACACTCACCGTCCACATAAAACACTCACACAGTCCACATAATACACTCACTGTCCACATAAAACACTCACACCGTCAACATAAAACACCTACCGTCCACATAAAACACTCACTGTCCACATAAAACACTCACTGTCCACATAAAACACTCACTGTCCACGTAAAATAGTCACCGTCCACATAAAACACTCACACCGTCCACATAAAACAAATACCGTCCACATAAAACACTCACACCGTCCACATAAAACACTCACCGTCCACATAAAACACTCACACCGTCCACATAAAACACTCAGCGTCCACATAAAACACTCACACCGTCCACATAATACACTCACCGTCCACATAAAACACTCACTGTTCACATAAAACACTCACTGTCCACATAAAACACTCACACCATCCACATAAAACACTCACCGTCCACATAAAACACTCACCGTCCACATAAAACACTCACACCGTCCACATAAAACACTCACCGTCCACATAAAACACTCACCGTCCACATAAAACACTCACACCGTCCACATAAAACACTCACCGTCCACATAAAACGCTCACACCGTCCACATAATACACTCACTGTCCACATAAAACACTCACACCGTCCACATAAAACACTCACCGTCCACTTAAAACACTCACTGTCCACATAAAACACTCACCGTCCACATAAAACACTCACACCGTCCACATAAAACATCTACCGTCCACATAAAACACTCACACCGTCCACATAATACACTCACCGTCCACATAAAACACTCACTGTCCACATAAAACACTCACTGTCCACATAAAACACTCACCGTCCACATAAAACACTCACTGTCCACATAAAACACTCACTGTCCACATAAAACACTCACTGTCCACATAAAACACTCACACCGTCCACATAAAACATCTACCGTCCACATAAAGCACTCACACCGTACTCATAAAACACTCACACCGTCCACATAAAACACTCACTGTCCACATAAAACACTCACCGTCCACATAAAACACTCACACCGTCCACATAATACACTCACCGTCCACATAAAACACTCACTGTCCACATAAAACACTCACCGTCCACATAAAACACTCACCGTCCACATAAAACACTCACCGTCCACATAAAACGCTCACACCATCCACATAATACACTCACCATCCATATAAAACACTCACTGTCCACATAAAACACTCACTGTCCACATAAAACACTCACCGTCCACATAAAACACTCACACCGTCCACATAAAACACTCACACCGTCCACATAAAACACTCACCGTCCACATAAAACGCTCACACCATCCACATAATACACTCACCATCCATATAAAACACTCACCGTCCACATAAAACACTCACACCGTCCACATAAAACACTCACTGTCCGCATATGTGCTTACACCGTGCACATAATACATTTGCCGTCCACATAATACACATACCGTCCACATAATACACTCACTGTCCACATATGTGCTTACACCGTCCACATAAAACACTCACTGTCCACATAATACACACACTGTCCCCATAAAACACTTACCGTCCACATAAAACACTCACACTGTCCACATAAAACACTTACTGTCCACATAAAACACTCACTGTCCACATAATACACACACTGTTCGTATATGTGCTTACACCGTCCACATAAAATGCTCACTGTCCACATAATATACACACTGTTTGTAAATGTGCTTACACCGTCCACATAACAAACTCACCGTCCACATAAAACACTCACTGTCCACATGTGTTTAGACCGTCCACATAAAACACTCACTGTCCACATAAAACACTCACTGTCCACATGAAACACTCACTGTCCACATAAAACACTCACTGTCCACATAAAACACTCACTATCCACATAAAACACTCACCGTCCACATAAAACACTCACACCGTCCACATAAAACACACACCGTCCACATAATACACTCACTGTCCGCATATGTGCTTACACCGTGCACATAATACATTTGCCGTCCACATAATACACATACCGTCCACATAATACACTCACTGTCCACATATGTGCTTACACCGTCCACATAAAACACTCACTGTCCACATAATACACACACTGTCCCCATAAAACACTTACCGTCCACATAAAACACTCACACTGTCCACATAAAACACTTACTGTCCACATAAAACACTCACTGTCCACATAATACACACACTGTTCGTATATGTGCTTACACCGTCCACATAAAATGCTCACTGTCCACATAATATACACACTGTTTGTAAATGTGCTTACACCGTCCACATAACAAACTCACCGTCCACATAAAACACTCACTGTCCACATGTGTTTAGACCGTCCACATAAAACACTCACTGTCCACATAAAACACTCACTGTCCACATGAAACACTCACTGTCCACATAAAACACTCACTGTCCACATAAAACACTCACTATCCACATAAAACACTCACCGTCCACATAAAACACTCACACCGTCCACATAAAACACTCACACCGTCCACATAAAACACTCAAACCATCCACATAATACAATCACCGTCCACATAAAACACTCACCGTCCACATAAAACACTCACACCGTCCACATAAAACACTCACACCGTCCACATAAAACACTCACTGTCCACATAAAACACTCACACTGTCCACATAATACCCACACTGTCCACATAAAACACTCACTGTCCACATAAAACACTCACTGTCCACATAATACACACACTGTTCGTATATGTGCTTACACCGACCACATAAAACACTCACCGTCCACATAATACACTCACCGTCCACATAATACACTCACCGTCCACATAAAACACTCACCGTCCACATAAAACACTCACTGTCCACATGTGTTTAGACCGTCCACATAATACACTCACTGTCCGCATATGTGCTGACACCGTCCACATAATGCACTCACCGTCCACATAATACACTCATACCGTCCACATAAAACACTCACCGTCCACATAAAACACTCAGCTTCCACATAAAATACTCACTGTCCACATAAAACACTCACTGACCACATAAAACACTCACTATCCACATAAAACACTCACCGTCCACATAAAACACTCACACCGTCCACATAAAACACTCACCGTCCACATAAAACACTCACACCGTCCACATAATACACTCACCGTCCACATAAAACACTCACTGTTCACATAAAACACTCACTGTCCACATAAAACACTCACACCGTCCACATAAAACACTCACCGTCCACATAAAACACTCACTGTCCACATAATACACACACTGTTCGTTTCTGTGCTTACACCGTCCACATAAAACACTCACTGTCCACATAATACACACACTGTTTGTAAATGTGCTTACACCGTACACATAAAACACTCACCGTCCACATAAAACACTCACCGTCCACATAAAACACTCACTGTCCACATAAAACACTCACCGTCCACATAAAACACTCACACCGTCCACATAAAACATCTACCGTCCACATAAAGCACTCACACAGTCCACATAAAACACTCACACCGTCCACATAAAACACTCACTGTCCACATAAAACACTCACACCGTCCACATAAAAAACTCACACCGTCCACATAATACACTCACCGTCCACATAAAACACGCACACCGTCCACATAAAACACTCACATCGTCCACATAAAACACTCACCGTCCACATAAAACGCTCACACCATCCACATAATACACTCACCATCCATATAAAACACTCACTGTCCACATAAAACACTCACTGTCCACATAAAACACTCACTGTCCACATAATACACACACTGTTCGTTTATGTGCTTACACCGTCCACATAAAACACTCACTGTCCACATAATACACATACTGTTTGTAAATGTGCTTACACTGTCCACATAAAACACTCACCATCCACATAATACACTCACCATCCATATAAAACACTCACTGTCCACATAAAACACTCACTGTCCACATAACACTCACTGTCCACATAAAACACGCACCGTCCACATAAAACACTCACACCGTCCACATAAAACACTCACACCGTCCACATAAAACACTCACCGTCCACATAAAACGCTCACACCATCCACATAATACACTCACCATCCATATAAAACACTCACTGTCCACATAAAACACTCACACCGTCCACATAATACACTCACCGTCCACATAATACACTCACCGTCCACATAAAACACTCACTTTCCACATAAAACACTCACTGTTCACATAAAACACTCACTGTCCACATAAAACACTCACTGTCCACATAAAACACTCACACCGTCCACATAAAACACTCACCGTCCACATAAAACACTCACACCGTCCACATAAAACACTCACCGTCCACATAAAACACTCACACCGTCCACATAATACACTCACTGTCCACATAAAACACTCACACCGTCCACATTAAACACTCACCGTCCACATAAAACACTCACTGTCCACATAAAACACTCACACCGTCCACATAATACACTCATAACGTCCACATAAAACACACACCGTCCACATAATACACTCACTGTCCGCATATGTGCTTACACCGTGCACATAATACATTTACCGTCCACATAATACACATACCGTCCACATAATACACTCACTGTCCACATATGTGCTTACACCGTCCACATAAAACACTCACTGTCCACATAATACACACACTGTCCACATAAAACACTTACCGTCCACATAATACACTCACTGTCCACATAAAACACTCACACTGTCCACATAATACACTCAGCGTCCACATAAAACACTCACTGTCCACATAAAACACTCACTGTCCACATAAAACGCTCACACCATTCACATAAAACACTCACTGTCCACATAATACACTCACAGTCCACATAAAACACTCACTGTCCACATAAAACACTCACCGTCCACATAAAACACTCACACTGTCCACATAAAACACTTACTGTCCACATAAAACACTTACTGTCCACATAATACACACACTGTTCGTATATGTGCTTACACCGTCCACATAAAATGCTCACTGTCCACATAATATACACACTGTTTGTAAATGTGCTTACACCGTCCACATAACAAACTCACCGTCCACATAAAACACTCACTGTCCACATGTGTTTAGACCGTCCACATAAAACACTCACTGTCCACATAAAACACTCACTGTCCACATAAAACACTCACTGTCCACATAAAACACTCACACCGTCCACATAAAACACCTACCGTCCACATAAAACACTCAAACCATCCACATAATACAATCACCGTCCACATAAAACACTCACCGTCCACATAAAACACTCACACCGTCCACATAAAACACTCACACCGTCCACATAAAACACTCACTGTCCACATAAAATACTCACACTGTCCACATAATACCCACACTGTCCACATAAAACACTCACTGTCCACATAAAACACTCACTGTCCACATAATACACACACTGTTCGTATATGTGCTTACACCGTCCACATAATACAATTACCGTCCTCATAATACACATACCGTCCACATAATACACTCACTGTCCACATATGTGCTTACACCGTCCACATAAAACACTCACCGTCCACATAAAACACTCACCGTCCACTTAAAACACTCACACCGTCCACATAAAAGACCTACCGTCCACATAAAACACTCACCGTCCACATAAGACACTCACACCGTCCACATAAAACACTCACCGTCCACATAAAACACTCACTGTCCACGTAAAACACTCACCGTCCACATAAAACACTCACACAGTCCACATAATACACTCACTGTCCACATAAAACACTCACACCATCAACATAAAACACTCACTGTCCACATAAAACACTCACTGTCCACATAAAACACTCACTGTCCACATAAAACACTCACTGTCCACATAAAACACTCACACCGTCCACATAAAACACTCACCGTCCACATAAAACACTCACACCGTCCACATAATACACTCACTGTCCACATAAAACACTCACACCGTCCACATTAAACACTCACCGTCCACATAAAACACTCACTGTCCACATAAAACACTCACACCGTCCACATAATACATTCATAACGTCCACATAAAACACACACCGTCCACATAATACACTCACTGTCCGCATATGTGCTTACACCGTGCACATAATACATTTACCGTCCACATAATACACATACCGTCCACATAATACACTCACTGTCCACATATGTGCTTACACCGTCCACATAAAACACTCACTGTCCACATAATACACACACTGTCCACATAAAACACTTACCGTCCACATAATACACTCACTGTCCACATAAAACACTCACACTGTCCACATAATACATTCAGCGTCCACATAAAACACTCACTGTCCACATAAAACACTCACTGTCCACATAAAACGCTCACACCATCCACATAAAACACTCACTGTCCACATAATACACTCACAGTCCACATAAAACACTCACTGTCCACATAAAACACTCACCATCCACATAAAACACTCACACTGTCCACATAAAACACTTACTGTCCACATAAAACACTCACTGTCCACATAATACACACACTGTTCGTATATGTGCTTACACCGTCCACATAAAATGCTCACTGTCCACATAATACACTCACTGTCCACATAATATACACTCACACTGTTTGTAAATGTGCTTACACCGTCCACATAACAAACTCACTGTCCACATAAAACACTCACTGTCCACATGTGTTTAGACCGTCCACATAAAACACTCACTGTCCACATAAAACACTCACTGTCCACATGAAACACTCACTGTCCACATAAAACACTCACTGTCCACATAAAACACTCACTGTCCACATAAAACACTCACCGTCCACATAAAACACTCACACCGTCCACATAAAACACCTACCGTCCACATAAAACACTCAAACCATCCACATAATACAATCACCGTCCACATAAAACACTCACCGTCCACATAAAACACTCACACCGTCCACATAAAACACTCACACCGTCCACATAAAACACTCACTGTTCACATAAAATACTCACACTGTCCACATAATACCCACACTGTCCACATAAAACACTCACTGTCCACATAAAACACTCACTGTCCACATAATACACACACTGTTCGTATATGTGCTTACACCGTCCACATAATACAATTACCGTCCTCATAATACACATACCGTCCACATAATACACTCACTGTCCACATATGTGCTTACACCGTCCACATAAAACACTCACCGTCCACATAAAACACTCACCGTCCACTTAAAACACTCACACCGTCCACATAAAAGACCTACCGTCCACATAAAACACTCACCGTCCACATAAAACACTCACACCGTCCACATAAAACACTCACCGTCCCCATAAAACACTCACTGTCCACGTAAAACACTCACCGTCCACATAAAACACTCACACAGTCCACATAATACACTCACTGTCCACATAAAACACTCACACCATCAACATAAAATACCTACCGTCCACATAAAACACTCACTGTCCACATAAAACACTCACTGTCCACATAAAACACTCACTGTCCACGTAAAATAGTCACCGTCCACATAAAACACTCACACCGTCTACATAAAACAACTACCGTCCACATACAACACTCACACCGTCCACATAAAACACTCACCGTCCACATAAAACACTCACACCGTCCACATAAAACACTCACCGTCCACATAAAACACTCACACCGTCCACATAATACACTCACCGTCCACATAAAACACTCACTGTTCACATAAAACACTCACTGTCCACATAAAACACTCACACCGTCCACATAAAACAACTACCGTCCACATACAACACTCACACCGTCCACATAAAACACTCACCGTCCACATAAAACACTCACACCGTCCACATAAAACACTCACCGTCCACATAAAACACTCACACCGTCCACATAATACACTCACCGTCCACATAAAACACTCACTGTTCACATAAAACACTCACTGTCCACATAAAACACTCACACCGTCCACATAAAACACTCACCGTCCACATAAAACACTCACACCGTCCACATAAAACACTCACCGTCCACATAAAACGCTCACACCGTCCACATAATACACTCACTGTCCACATAAAACACTCACACCGTCCACATAAAACACCTACCGTCCACATAAAACACTCACACCGTCCACATAATACACTCACCGTCCACATAAAACACTCACCGTCCACATAAAACACTCACCGTCCACATAAAACACTCACACCGTCCACATAATACACTCACTGTCCACATAAAACACTCACACCGTCCACATTAAACACTCACCGTCCACATAAAACACTCACTGTCCACATAAAACACTCACACCGTCCACATAATACACTCATAACGTCCACATAAAACACACACTGTCCACATAATACACTCACTGTCCGCATATGTGCTTACACCGTGCACATAATACATTTACCGTCCACATAATACACATACCGTCCACATAATACACTCACTGTCCACATATGTGCTTACACCGTCCACATAAAACACTCACTGTCCACATAATACACACACTGTCCACATAAAACACTTACCGTCCACATAATACACTCACTGTCCACATAAAACACTCACACTGTCCACATACTACACTCAGCGTCCACATAAAACACTCACTGTCCACATAAAACACTCACTGTCCACATAAAACGCTCACACCATCCAAATAAAACACTCACTGTCCACATAATACACTCACAGTCCACATAAAACACTCACTGTCCACATAAAACACTCACCGTCCACATAAAACACTCACACTGTCCACATAAAACACTTACTGTCCACATAAAACACTCACTGTCCACATAATACACACACTGTTCGTATATGTGCTTACACCGTCCACATAAAATGCTCACTGTCCACATAATATACACACTGTTTGTAAATGTGCTTACACCGTCCACATAACAAACTCACCGTCCACATAAAACACTCACTGTCCACATGTGTTTAGACCGTCCACATAAAACACTCACTGTCCACATAAAACACTCACTGTCCACATGAAACACTCACTGTCCACATAAAACACGCACTGTCCACATAAAACACTCACTGTCCACATAAATCACTCACTGTCCACATAAAACACTCACCGTCCACATAAAACACTCACACCGTCCACATAAAACACCTACCGTCCACATAAAACACTCAAACCATCCACATAATACAATCACCGTCCACATAAAACACTCACCGTCCACATAAAACACTCACACCGTCCACATAAAACACTCACACCGTCCACATAAAACACTCACTGTCCACATAAAATACTCACACTGTCCACATAATACCCACACTGTCCACATAAAACACTCACTGTCCACATAAAACACTCACTGTCCACATAATACACACACTGTTCGTATATGTGCTCACACCGTCCACATAATACAATTACCGTCCTCATAATACACATACCGTCCACATAATACACTCACTGTCCACATATGTGCTTACACCGTCCACATAAAACACTCACCGTCCACATAAAACACTCACCGTCCACTTAAAACACTCACACCGTCCACATAAAAGACCTACCGTCCACATAAAACACTCACCGTCCACATAAAACACTCACACCGTCCACATAAAACACTCACCGTCCACATAAAACACTCACTGTCCACGTAAAACACTCACCGTCCACATAAAACACTCACACAGTCCACATAATACACTCACTGTCCACATAAAACACTCACACCATCAACATAAAACACCTACCGTCCACATAAAACACTCACTGTCCACATAAAACACTCACTGTCCACATAAAACACTCACTGTCCACGTAAAATAGTCACCGTCCACATAAAACACTCACACCGTCAACATAAAACAACTACCGTCCACATAAAACACTCACACCGTCCACATAAAACACTCACCGTCCACATAAAACACTCACACCGTCCACATAAAACACTCACCGTCCACATAAAACACTCACACCGTCCACATAAAACACTCACCGTCCACATAAAACGCTCACACCGTCCACATAATACACTCACTGTCCACATAAAACACTCACACCGTCCACATAAAACACTCACCGTCCACATAAAACACTCACTGTCCACGTAAAACACTCACCGTCCACATAAAACACTCACACCGTCCACATAAAACACTCACCGTCCACATAAAACACTCACACCGTCCACATAATACACTCACCGTCCACATAAAACACTCGCTGTCCACATAAAACACTCACTGTCCACATAAAACACTCACACCGTCCACATAAAACATCTACCGTCCACATAAAGCACTCACACCGTCCACATAAAACACTCACACCGTCCACATAAAACACTCACTGTCCACATAAAACACTCACACCGTCCACATAAAACACTCACACCGTCCACATAATACACTCACCGTCCACATAAAACACTCACTGTCCACATAAAACACTCACCGTCCACATAAAACACGCACACCGTCCACATAAAACACTCACACCGTCCACATAAAACACTCACACCGTCCACATAAAACACTCACCGTCCACATAAAACACTCACTGTCCACATAAAACACTCACTGTCCACATAAAACACTCACCGTCCACATAAAACACTCACACCGTCCACATAAAACACTCACCGTCCACATAAAACACTCACACCGTCCACATAAAACACTCACACCGTCCACATAATACACTCACCGTCCACATAAAACACTCACACCGTCCACATAAAACACTCACCGTCCACATAAAACACTCACACCGTCCACATAAAACACTCACACCGTCCACATAATACACTCACCGTCCACATAAAACACTCACTGTCCACATAAAACACTCACCGTCCACATAAAACACTCACACCGTCCACATAAAACACTCACCGTCCACATAAAACACTCACACCGTCCACATAAAACACTCACACCGTCCACATAAAACACTCACCGTCCACATAAAACACTCACACCGTCCACATAAAACACTCACCGTCCACATAATACACTCACCGTCCACATAAAACTCACTGTCCACATAAAACACTCACCGTCCACATAAAACACTCACACCGTCCACATAAAACACTCACACCGTCCACATAATACACTCACCGTCCACATAAAACACTCACTGTCCACATAAAACACTCACCGTCCACATAAAACACTCACACCGTCCACATAAAACACTCACCGTCCACATAAAACACTCACACCGTCCACATAATACACTCACCATCCATATAAAACACTCACTGTCCACATAAAACACTCACTGTCCACATAAGACACTCACTGTCCACATAATACACACACTGTTCGTTTCTGTGCTTACACCGTCCACATAAAACACTCACTGTCCACATAATACACACACTGTTTGTAAATGTGCTTACACCGTCCACATAAAACACTCACTGTCCACATGAAACACTCACTGTCCACATAAAACACGCACTGTCCACATAAAACACTCACTGTCCACATAAATCACTCACTGTCCACATAAAACACTCACCGTCCACATAAAACACTCACACCGTCCACATAAAACACCTACCGTCCACATAAAACACTCAAACCATCCACATAATACAATCACCGTCCACATAAAACACTCACCGTCCACATAAAACACTCACACCGTCCACATAAAACACTCACACCGTCCACATAAAACACTCACTGTCCACATAAAATACTCACACTGTCCACATAATACCCACACTGTCCACATAAAACACTCACTGTCCACATAAAACACTCACTGTCCACATAATACACACACTGTTCGTATATGTGCTCACACCGTCCACATAATACAATTACCGTCCTCATAATACACATACCGTCCACATAATACACTCACTGTCCACATATGGGCTTACACCGTCCACATAAAACACTCACCGTCCACATAAAACACTCACCGTCCACTTAAAACACTCACACCGTCCACATAAAAGACCTACCGTCCACATAAAACACTCACCGTCCACATAAAACACTCACACCGTCCACATAAAACACTCACCGTCCACATAAAACACTCACTGTCCACATAATACACTCACTGTCCACATAAAACACTCACACCATCAACATAAAACACCTACCGTCCACATAAAACACTCACTGTCCACATAAAACACTCACTGTCCACGTAAAATAGTCACCGTCCACATAAAACACTCACACCGTCAACATAAAACAACTACCGTCCACATAAAACACTCACACCGTCCACATAAAACACTCACCGTCCACATAAAACACTCACACCGTCCACATAAAACACTCACCGTCCACATAAAACACTCACACCGTCCACATAAAACACTCACCGTCCACATAAAACGCTCACACCGTCCACATAATACACTCACTGTCCACATAAAACACTCACACCGTCCACATAAAACACTCACCGTCCACATAAAACACTCACTGTCCACGTAAAACACTCACCGTCCACATAAAACACTCACACCGTCCACATAAAACACTCACCGTCCACATAAAACACTCACACCGTCCACATAATACACTCACCGTCCACATAAAACACTCGCTGTCCACATAAAACACTCACCGTCCACATAAAACACTCACACCGTCCACATAAAACATCTACCGTCCACATAAAGCACTCACACCGTCCACATAAAACACTCACACCGTCCACATAAAACACTCACTGTCCACATAAAACACTCACACCGTCCACATAAAACACTCACACCGTCCACATAATACACTCACCGTCCACATAAAACACTCACTGTCCACATAAAACACTCACCGTCCACATAAAACACGCACACCGTCCACATAAAACACTCACACCGTCCACATAAAACACTCACACCGTCCACATAAAACACTCACCGTCCACATAAAACACTCACTGTCCACATAAAACACTCACTGTCCACATAAAACACTCACCGTCCACATAAAACACTCACACCGTCCACATAAAACACTCACCGTCCACATAAAACACTCACACCGTCCACATAAAACACTCACACCGTCCACATAATACACTCACCGTCCACATAAAACACTCACACCGTCCACATAAAACACTCACCGTCCACATAAAACACTCACACCGTCCACATAAAACACTCACACCGTCCACATAATACACTCACCGTCCACATAAAACACTCACTGTCCACATAAAACACTCACCGTCCACATAAAACACTCACACCGTCCACATAAAACACTCACCGTCCACATAAAACACTCACACCGTCCACATAAAACACTCACACCGTCCACATAAAACACTCACCGTCCACATAAAACACTCACACCGTCCACATAAAACACTCACACCGTCCACATAATACACTCACCGTCCACATAAAACTCTCACTGTCCACATAAAACACTCACCGTCCACATAAAACACTCACACCGTCCACATAAAACACTCACACCGTCCACATAATACACTCACCGTCCACATAAAACACTCACTGTCCACATAAAACACTCACCGTCCACATAAAACACTCACACCGTCCACATAAAACACTCACCGTCCACATAAAACACTCACACCGTCCACATAATACACTCACCATCCATATAAAACACTCACTGTCCACATAAAACACTCACTGTCCACATAAGACACTCACTGTCCACATAATACACACACTGTTCGTTTCTGTGCTTACACCGTCCACATAAAACACTCACTGTCCACATAATACACACACTGTTTGTAAATGTGCTTACACCGTACACATAAAACACTCACCGTCCACATAAAACACTCACTGTCCACATGTGTTTAGACTGTCCACATAAAACACTCACCGTCCACATAATACACTCATACCGTCCACATAAAACACACACCGTCCACATAATACACTCACTGTCCGCATATGTGCTGACACCGTCCACATAATACACTTACCGTCCACATAATACACATACCGTCCACATAATACACTCACTGCCCACATATGTGCTTACACCGTCCACATAAAACACTCACCGTCCATATAAAACACTCACTGTCCACATAAAACACTCACACCGTCCACATAAAACACTCACCGTCCACATAAAACACTCACACCGTCCACATAAAACACTCACCGTCCACATAAAACACTCACTGTCCACGTAAAACACTCACCGTCCACATAAAACACTCACACAGTCCACATAATACACTCACTGTCCACATAAAACACTCACACCGTCAACATAAAACACCTACCGTCCACATAAAACACTCACTGTCCACATAAAACACTCACTGTCCACATAAAACACTCACTGTCCACGTAAAATAGTCACCGTCCACATAAAACACTCACACCGTCCACATAAAACAAATACCGTCCACATAAAACACTCACACCGTCCACATAAAACACTCACCGTCCACATAAAACACTCACACCGTCCACATAAAACACTCAGCGTCCACATAAAACACTCACACCGTCCACATAATACACTCACCGTCCACATAAAACACTCACTGTTCACATAAAACACTCACTGTCCACATAAAACACTCACACCATCCACATAAAACACTCACCGTCCACATAAAACACTCACCGTCCACATAAAACACTCACACCGTCCACATAAAACACTCACCGTCCACATAAAACACTCACCGTCCACATAAAACACTCACACCGTCCACATAAAACACTCACCGTCCACATAAAACGCTCACACCGTCCACATAATACACTCACTGTCCACATAAAACACTCACACCGTCCACATAAAACACTCACCGTCCACTTAAAACACTCACTGTCCACATAAAACACTCACCGTCCACATAAAACACTCACACCGTCCACATAAAACATCTACCGTCCACATAAAACACTCACACCGTCCACATAATACACTCACCGTCCACATAAAACACTCACTGTCCACATAAAACACTCACTGTCCACATAAAACACTCACCGTCCACATAAAACACTCACTGTCCACATAAAACACTCACTGTCCACATAAAACACTCACTGTCCACATAAAACACTCACACCGTCCACATAAAACATCTACCGTCCACATAAAGCACTCACACCGTACTCATAAAACACTCACACCGTCCACATAAAACACTCACTGTCCACATAAAACACTCACCGTCCACATAAAACACTCACACCGTCCACATAATACACTCACCGTCCACATAAAACACTCACTGTCCACATAAAACACTCACCGTCCACATAAAACACTCACCGTCCACATAAAACACTCACCGTCCACATAAAACGCTCACACCATCCACATAATACACTCACCATCCATATAAAACACTCACTGTCCACATAAAACACTCACTGTCCACATAAAACACTCACCGTCCACATAAAACACTCACACCGTCCACATAAAACACTCACACCGTCCACATAAAACACTCACCGTCCACATAAAACGCTCACACCATCCACATAATACACTCACCATCCATATAAAACACTCACCGTCCACATAAAACACTCACACCGTCCACATAATATACTCACTGTCCACGTAAAACACTCACACCGTCCACATAATACACTCACCGTCCACATAATACACTCACCGTCCACATAAAACACTCACTTTCCACATAAAACACTCACTGTTCACATAAAACACTCACTGTCCACATAAAACACTCACACCGTCCACATAAAACACTCACCGTCCTCATAAAACACTCACACCGTCCACATAAAACACTCACCGTCCACATAAAACACTCACACCGTCCACATAATACACTCACTGTCCACATAAAACACTCACACCGTCCACATAAAACACTCACCGTCCACATAAAACACTCACTGTCCACATAAAACACTCACACCGTCCACATAATACACTCATAACGTCCACATAAAACACACACCGTCCACATAATACACTCACTGTCCGCATATGTGCTTACACCGTGCACATAATACATTTGCCGTCCACATAATACACATACCGTCCACATAATACACTCACTGTCCACATATGTGCTTACACCGTCCACATAAAACACTCACTGTCCACATAATACACACACTGTCCCCATAAAACACTTACCGTCCACATAAAACACTCACACTATCCACATAAAACACTTACTGTCCACATAAAACACTCACTGTCCACATAATACACACACTGTTCGTATATGTGCTTACACCGTCCACATAAAATGCTCACTGTCCACATAATATACACACTGTTTGTAAATGTGCTTACACCGTCCACATAACAAACTCACCGTCCACATAAAACACTCACTGTCCACATGTGTTTAGACCGTCCACATAAAACACTCACTGTCCACATAAAACACTCACTGTCCACATGAAACACTCACTGTCCACATAAAACACTCACTGTCCACATAAAACACTCACTATCCACATAAAACACTCACCGTCCACATAAAACACTCACACCGTCCACATAAAACACTCACACCGTCCACATAAAACACTCAAACCATCCACATAATACAATCACCGTCCACATAAAACACTCACCGTCCACATAAAACACTCACACCGTCCACATAAAACACTCACACCGTCCACATAAAACACTCACTGTCCACATAAAACACTCACACTGTCCACATAATACCCACACTGTCCACATAAAACACTCACTGTCCACATAAAACACTCACTGTCCACATAATACACACACTGTTCGTATATGTGCTTACACCGTCCACATAAAACACTCACCGTCCACATAATACACTCACCGTCCACATAATACACTCACCGTCCACATAAAACACTCACCGTCCACATAAAACACTCACTGTCCACATGTGTTTAGACCGTCCACATAATACACTCACTGTCCGCATATGTGCTGACACCGTCCACATAATGCACTCACCGTCCACATAATACACTCATACCGTCCACATAAAACACTCACCGTCCACATAAAACACTCAGCTTCCACATAAAATACTCACTGTCCACATAAAACACTCACTGACCACATAAAACACTCACTATCCACATAAAACACTCACCGTCCACATAAAACACTCACACCGTCCACATAAAACACTCACCGTCCACATAAAACACTCACACCGTCCACATAATACACTCACCGTCCACATAAAACACTCACTGTTCACATAAAACACTCACTGTCCACATAAAACACTCACACCGTCCACATAAAACACTCACCGTCCACATAAAACACTCACTGTCCACATAATACACACACTGTTCGTTTCTGTGCTTACACCGTCCACATAAAACACTCACTGTCCACATAATACACACACTGTTTGTAAATGTGCTTACACCGTACACATAAAACACTCACCGTCCACATAAAACACTCACTGTCCACATGTGTTTAGACTGTCCACATAAAACACTCACCGTCCACATAATACACTCATACCGTCCACATAAAACACACACCGTCCACATAATACACTCACTGTCCGCATATGTGCTGACACCGTCCACATAATACACTTACCGTCCACATAATACACATACCGTCCACATAATACACTCACTGCCCACATATGTGCTTACACCGTCCACATAAAACACTCACCGTCCATATAAAACACTCACTGTCCACATAAAACACTCACACCGTCCACATAAAACACTCACCGTCCACATAAAACACTCACACCGTCCACATAAAACACTCACCGTCCACATAAAACACTCACTGTCCACGTAAAACACTCACCGTCCACATAAAACACTCACACAGTCCACATAATACACTCACTGTCCACATAAAACACTCACACCGTCAACATAAAACACCTACCGTCCACATAAAACACTCACTGTCCACATAAAACACTCACTGTCCACATAAAACACTCACTGTCCACGTAAAATAGTCACCGTCCACATAAAACACTCACACCGTCCACATAAAACAAATACCGTCCACATAAAACACTCACACCGTCCACATAAAACACTCACCGTCCACATAAAACACTCACACCGTCCACATAAAACACTCAGCGTCCACATAAAACACTCACACCGTCCACATAATACACTCACCGTCCACATAAAACACTCACTGTTCACATAAAACACTCACTGTCCACATAAAACACTCACACCATCCACATAAAACACTCACCGTCCACATAAAACACTCACCGTCCACATAAAACACTCACACCGTCCACATAAAACACTCACCGTCCACATAAAACACTCACCGTCCACATAAAACACTCACACCGTCCACATAAAACACTCACCGTCCACATAAAACGCTCACACCGTCCACATAATACACTCACTGTCCACATAAAACACTCACACCGTCCACATAAAACACTCACCGTCCACTTAAAACACTCACTGTCCACATAAAACACTCACCGTCCACATAAAACACTCACACCGTCCACATAAAACATCTACCGTCCACATAAAACACTCACACCGTCCACATAATACACTCACCGTCCACATAAAACACTCACTGTCCACATAAAACACTCACTGTCCACATAAAACACTCACCGTCCACATAAAACACTCACTGTCCACATAAAACACTCACTGTCCACATAAAACACTCACTGTCCACATAAAACACTCACACCGTCCACATAAAACATCTACCGTCCACATAAAGCACTCACACCGTACTCATAAAACACTCACACCGTCCACATAAAACACTCACTGTCCACATAAAACACTCACCGTCCACATAAAACACTCACACCGTCCACATAATACACTCACCGTCCACATAAAACACTCACTGTCCACATAAAACACTCACCGTCCACATAAAACACTCACCGTCCACATAAAACACTCACCGTCCACATAAAACGCTCACACCATCCACATAATACACTCACCATCCATATAAAACACTCACTGTCCACATAAAACACTCACTGTCCACATAAAACACTCACCGTCCACATAAAACACTCACACCGTCCACATAAAACACTCACACCGTCCACATAAAACACTCACCGTCCACATAAAACGCTCACACCATCCACATAATACACTCACCATCCATATAAAACACTCACCGTCCACATAAAACACTCACACCGTCCACATAATATACTCACTGTCCACGTAAAACACTCACACCGTCCACATAATACACTCACCGTCCACATAATACACTCACCGTCCACATAAAACACTCACTTTCCACATAAAACACTCACTGTTCACATAAAACACTCACTGTCCACATAAAACACTCACACCGTCCACATAAAACACTCACCGTCCTCATAAAACACTCACACCGTCCACATAAAACACTCACCGTCCACATAAAACACTCACACCGTCCACATAATACACTCACTGTCCACATAAAACACTCACACCGTCCACATAAAACACTCACCGTCCACATAAAACACTCACTGTCCACATAAAACACTCACACCGTCCACATAATACACTCATAACGTCCACATAAAACACACACCGTCCACATAATACACTCACTGTCCGCATATGTGCTTACACCGTGCACATAATACATTTGCCGTCCACATAATACACATACCGTCCACATAATACACTCACTGTCCACATATGTGCTTACACCGTCCACATAAAACACTCACTGTCCACATAATACACACACTGTCCCCATAAAACACTTACCGTCCACATAAAACACTCACACTGTCCACATAAAACACTTACTGTCCACATAAAACACTCACTGTCCACATAATACACACACTGTTCGTATATGTGCTTACACCGTCCACATAAAATGCTCACTGTCCACATAATATACACACTGTTTGTAAATGTGCTTACACCGTCCACATAACAAACTCACCGTCCACATAAAACACTCACTGTCCACATGTGTTTAGACCGTCCACATAAAACACTCACTGTCCACATAAAACACTCACTGTCCACATGAAACACTCACTGTCCACATAAAACACTCACTGTCCACATAAAACACTCACTATCCACATAAAACACTCACCGTCCACATAAAACACTCACACCGTCCACATAAAACACTCACACCGTCCACATAAAACACTCAAACCATCCACATAATACAATCACCGTCCACATAAAACACTCACCGTCCACATAAAACACTCACACCGTCCACATAAAACACTCACACCGTCCACATAAAACACTCACTGTCCACATAAAACACTCACACTGTCCACATAATACCCACACTGTCCACATAAAACACTCACTGTCCACATAAAACACTCACTGTCCACATAATACACACACTGTTCGTATATGTGCTTACACCGTCCACATAAAACACTCACCGTCCACATAATACACTCACCGTCCACATAATACACTCACCGTCCACATAAAACACTCACCGTCCACATAAAACACTCACTGTCCACATGTGTTTAGACCGTCCACATAATACACTCACTGTCCGCATATGTGCTGACACCGTCCACATAATGCACTCACCGTCCACATAATACACTCATACCGTCCACATAAAACACTCACCGTCCACATAAAACACTCAGCTTCCACATAAAATACTCACTGTCCACATAAAACACTCACTGACCACATAAAACACTCACTATCCACATAAAACACTCACCGTCCACATAAAACACTCACACCGTCCACATAAAACACTCACCGTCCACATAAAACACTCACACCGTCCACATAATACACTCACCGTCCACATAAAACACTCACTGTTCACATAAAACACTCACTGTCCACATAAAACACTCACACCGTCCACATAAAACACTCACCGTCCACATAAAACACTCACACCGTCCACATAAAACACTCACCGTCCACATAAAACACTCACTGTCCACGTAAAACACTCACCGTCCACATAAAACACTCACACCGTCCACATAAAACACCTACCGTCCACATAAAACACTCACACCGTCCACATAATACACTCACCGTCCACATAAAACACTCACTGTCCACATAAAACACTCACCGTCCACATAAAACACTCACACCGTCCACATAAAACATCCACCGTCCATATAAAGCACTCACACCGTCCACATAAAACACTCACACCGTCCACATAAAACACTCACTGTCCACATAAAACACTCACACCGTCCACATAAAACACTCACACCGTCCACATAATACACTCACCGTCCACATAAAACACTCACTGTCCACATAAAACACTCACCGTCCACATAAAACACGCACACCGTCCACATAAAACACTCACACCGTCCACATAAAACACTCACCGTCCACATAAAACGCTCAAACCTCCACATAATACACTCACCATCCATATAAAACACTCACTGTCCACATAAAACACTCACTGTCCACATAAAACACTCACCGTCCACATAATACACACACTGTTCATTTCTGTGCTTACACCGTCCACATAAAACACTCACTGTCCACATAATACACACACTGTTTGTAAATGTGCTTACACCGTACACATAAAACACTCACCGTCCACATAAAACACTCACTGTCCACATGTGTTTAGACCGTCCACATAAAACACTCACCGTCCACATAATACACTCATACCGTCCACATAAAACACACACCGTCCACATAATACATTCACTGTCCGCATATGTGCTGACACCGTCCACATAATACACTTACCGTCCACATAATACACATACCGTCCACATAATACACTCACTGCCCACATATGTGCTTACACCGTCCACATAAAACACTCACCGTCCATATAAAACACTCACTGTCCACATAAAACACTCACACCGTCCACATAAAACACTCACCGTCCACATAAAACACTCACACTGTCCACATAAAACACTCACCGTCCACATAAAACACTCACTGTCCACGTAAAACACTCACCGTCCACATAAAACACTCACACAGTCCACATAATACACTCACTGTCCACATAAAACACTCACACCGTCAACATAAAACACCTACCGTCCACATAAAACACTCACTGTCCACATAAAACACTCACTGTCCACATAAAACACTCACTGTCCACGTAAAATAGTCACCGTCCACATAAAACACTCACACCGTCCACATAAAACAAATACCGTCCACATAAAACACACACCGTCCACATAAAACACTCACCGTCCACATAAAACACTCACACCGTCCACATAAAACACTCACCGTCCACATAAAACACTCACACCGTCCACATAATACACTCACCGTCCACATAAAACACTCACTGTTCACATAAAACACTCACTGTCCACATAAAACACTCACACCGTCCACATAAAACACTCACCGTCCACATAAAACACTCACACCGTCCACATAAAACACTCACCGTCCACATAAAACGCTCACACCGTCCACATAATACACTCACTGTCCACATAAAACACTCACACCGTCCACATAAAACACTCACCGTCCACTTAAAACACTCACTGTCCACATAAAACACTCACCGTCCACATAAAACACTCACACCGTCCACATAAAACACCTACCGTCCACATAAAACACTCACACCGTCCACATAATACACTCACCGTCCACATAAAACACTCACTGTCCACATAAAACACTCACTGTCCACATAAAACACTCACCGTCCACATAAAACACTCACCGTCCACATAAAACACTCACTGTCCACATAAAACACTCACTGTCCACATAAAACACTCACTGTCCACATAAAACACTCACACCGTCCACATAAAACACTCACCGTCCACATAAAACACTCACACCGTCCACATAATACACTCACCGTCCACATAAAACACTCACTGTCCACATAAAACACTCACCGTCCACATAAAACGCTCACACCATCCACATAATATACTCACCATCCATATAAAACACTCACTGTCCACATAAAACACTCACTGTCCACATAAAACACTCACCGTCCACATAAAACACTCACACCGTCCACATAAAACACTCACACCGTCCACATAAAACACTCACCGTCCACATAAAACGCTCACACCATCCACATAATACACTCACCATCCATATAAAACACTCACCGTCCACATAAAACACTCACACCGTCCACATAATATACTCACTGTCCACATAAAACACTCACACCGTCCACATAATACACTCACCGTCCACATAATACACTCACCGTCCACATAAAACACTCACTTTCCACATAAAACACTCACTGTTCACATAAAACACTCACTGTCCACATAAAACACTCACTGTCCACATAAAACACTGACACCGTCCACATAAAACACTCACTGTCCACATAAAACACTCACACCGTCCACATAAAACACGCACTGTCCACATAAAACACTCACACCGTCCACATAATACACTCATAACGTCCACATAAAACACACACCGTCCACATAATACACTCACTGTCCGCATATGTGCTTACACCGTGCACATAATACATTTACCGTCCACATAATACACATACCGTCCACATAATACACTCACTGTCCACATATGTGCTTACACCGTCCACATAAAACACTCACTGTCCACATAATACACACACTGTCCACATAAAACACTTACCGTCCACATAATACACTGACTGTCCACATAAAACACTCACACTGTCCACATAATACACTCAGCGTCCACATAAAATACTCACTGTCCACATAAAACACTCACTGTCCACATGTGTTTAGACCGTCCACATAATACACTCACTGTCCGCATATGTGCTGACACCGTCCACATAATACACTCACCGTCCACATAATACACTCATACCGTCCACATAAAACACTCACCGTCCACATAAAACACTCACCGTCCACATAAAACACTCACCGTCCACATAAAGCACCTACCGTCCACATTAAACACTCACACCGTCCACATAATACACTCACCGTCCACATAAAATACTCACTGTCCACATAAAACACTCACTGACCACATAAAACACTCACTATCCACATAAAACACTCACCGTCCACATAAAACACTCACACCGTCCACATAAAACACTCACCGTCCACATAAAACACTCACACCGTCCACATAATACACTCACCGTCCACATAAAACACTCACTGTTCACATAAAACACTCACTGTCCACATAAAACACTCACACCGTCCACATAAAACACTCACCGTCCACATAAAACACTCACACCGTCCACATAAAACACTCACCGTCCACATAAAACACTCACTGTCCACGTAAAACACTCACCGTCCACATAAAACACTCACACCGTCCACATAAAACACCTACCGTCCACATAAAACACTCACACCGTCCACATAATACACTCACCGTCCACATAAAACACTCACTGTCCACATAAAACACTCACCGTCCACATAAAACACTCACACCGTCCACATAAAACATCTACCGTCCACATAAAGCACTCACACCGTCCACATAAAACACTCACACCGTCCACATAAAACACTCACTGTCCACATAAAACACTCACACCGTCCACATAAAACACTCACACCGTCCACATAATACACTCACCGTCCACATAAAACACTCACTGTCCACATAAAACACTCACCGTCCACATAAAACACGCACACCGTCCACATAAAACACTCACACCGTCCACATAAAACACTCACCGTCCACATAAAACGCTCACACCATCCACATAATACACTCACCATCCATATAAAACACTCACTGTCCACATAAAACACTCACTGTCCACATAAAACACTCACTGTCCACATAATACACACACTGTTCGTTTCTGTGCTTACACCGTCCACATAAAACACTCACTGTCCACATAATACACACACTGTTTGTAAATGTGCTTACACCATACACATAAAACACTCACCGTCCACATAAAACACTCACTGTCCACATGTGTTTAGACCGTCCACATAAAACACTCACCGTCCACATAATACACTTACCGTCCACATAATACACATACCGTCCACATAATACACTCACTGCCCACATATGTGCTTACACCGTCCACATAAAACACTCACCGTCCATATAAAACACTCACTGTCCACATAAAACACTCACACCGTCCACATAAAACACTCACCGTCCACATAAAACACTCACACCGTCCACATAAAACACTCACCGTCCACATAAAACACTCACTGTCCACGTAAAACACTCACCGTCCACATAAAACACTCACACAGTCCACATAATACACTCACTGTCCACATAAAACACTCACACCGTCAACATAAAACACCTACCGTCCACATAAAACACTCACTGTCCACATAAAACACTCACTGTCCACATAAAACACTCACTGTCCACGTAAAATAGTCACCGTCCACATAAAACACTCGCACCGTCCACATAAAACAAATACCGTCCACATAAAACACTCACACCGTCCACATAATACACTCACCGTCCACATAAAACACTCACTGTTCACATAAAACACTCACTGTCCACATAAAACACTCACACCGTCCACATAAAACACTCACCGTCCACATAAAACACTCACACCGTCCACATAAAACACTCACCGTCCACATAAAACGATCACACCGTCCACATAATACACTCACTGTCCACATAAAACACTCACACCGTCCACATAAAACACTCACCGTCCACTTAAAACACTCACTGTGCACATAAAACACTCACCGTCCACATAAAACACGCACACCGTCCACATAAAACACCTACCGTCCACATAAAACACTCACACCGTCCACATAATACACTCACCGTCCACATAAAACACTCACTGTCCACATAAAACACTCACTGTCCACATAAAACACTCACCGTCCACATAAAACACTCACTGTCCACATAAAACACTCACTGTCCACATAAAACACTCACACCGTCCACATAAAACATCTACCGTCCACATAAAGCACTCACACCGTCCACATAAAACACTCACACCGTCCACATAAAACACTCACTGTCCACATAAAACACTCACCGTCCACATAAAACACTCACACCGTCCACATAATACACTCACCGTCCACATAAAACACTCACTGTCCACATAAAACACTCACCGTCCACATAAAACGCTCACACCATCCACATAATACACTCACCATCCATATAAAACACTCACTGTCCACATAAAACACTCACTGTCCACATAAAACACTCACCGTCCACATAAAACACTCAAACCGTCCACATAAAACACTCACACCGTCCACATAAAACACTCACCGTCCACATAAAACGCTCACACCATCCACATAATACACTCACCATCCATATAAAACACTCACCGTCCACATAAAACACTCACACCGTCCACATAATATACTCACTGTCCACATAAAACACTCACACCGTCCACATAATACACTCACCGTCCACATAATACACTCACCGTCCACATAAAACACTCACTTTCCACATAAAACACTCACTGTTCACATAAAACACTCACTGTCCACATAAAACACTCACTGTCCACATAAAACACTCACACCGTCCACATAAAACACTCACCGTCCACATAAAACACTCACACCGTCCACATAAAACACTCACCGTCCACATAAAACACTCACACCGTCCACATAATACACTCACTGTCCACATAAAACACTCACACCGTCCACATAAAACACTCACCGTCCACATAAAACACTCACTGTCCACATAAAACACTCACACCGTCCACATAATACACTCATAACGTCCACATAAAACACACACCGTCCACATAATACACTCACTGTCCGCATATGTGCTTACACCGTGCACATAATACATTTACCGTCCACATAATACACATACCGTCCACATAATACACTCACTGTCCACATATGTGCTTACACCGTCCACATAAAACACTCACTGTCCACATAATACACACACTGTCCACATAAAACACTTACCGTCCACATAATACACTGACTGTCCACATAAAACACTCACACTGTCCACATAATACACTCAGCGTCCACATAAAACACTCACTGTCCACATAAAACACTCACTGTCCACATAAAACACTCACCGTCCACATAAAACACTCACACTGTCCACATAAAACACTTACTGTCCACATAAAACACTCACTGTCCACATAATACACACACTGTTCGTATATGTGCTTACACCGTCCACATAATACACTTACCGTCCACATAATACACATACCGTCCACATAATACACTCACTGCCCACATATGTGCTTACACCGTCCACATAATACAATTACCGTCCTCATAATACACATACCGTCCACATAATACACTCACTGTCCACATATGTGCTTACACCGTCCACATAAAACACTCACCGTCCACATAAAACACTCACCGTCCACTTAAAACACTCACACCGTCCACATAAAAGACCTACCGTCCACATAAAACACTCACCGTCCACATAAAACACTCACACCGTCCACATAAAACACTCACCGTCCACATAATAGACTCAATGTCCACATAAAACACTCACCGTCCACATAAAACACTCACACAGTCCACATAATACACTCACTGTCCACATAAAACACTCACACCGTCAACATAAAACACCTACCGTCCACATAAAACACTCACTGTCCACATAAAACACTCACTGTCCACATAAAACACTCACTGTCCACGTAAAATAGTCACCGTCCACATAAAACACTCACACCGTCCACATAAAACAAATACCGTCCACATAAAACACTCACACCGTCCACATAAAACACTCACACCGTCCACATAAAACACTCACCGTCCACATAAAACACTCACACCGTCCACATAATACACTCACCGTCCACATAAAACACTCACTGTTCACATAAAACACTCACTGTCCACATAAAACACTCACACCGTCCACATAAAACACTCACCGTCCACATAAAACACTCACACCATCCACATAAAACACTCACCGTCCACATAAAACGATCACACCGTCCACATAATACACTCACTGTCCACATAAAACACTCACACCGTCCACATAAAACACTCACCGTCCACTTAAAACACTCACTGTCCACATAAAACACTCACCGTCCACATAAAACACGCACACCGTCCACATAAAACACCTACCGTCCACATAAAACACTCACACCGTCCACATAATACACTCACCGTCCACATAAAACACTCACTGTCCACATAAAACACTCACTGTCCACATAAAACACTCACCGTCCACATAAAACACTCACTGTCCACATAAAACACTCACTGTCCACATAAAACACTCACTGTCCACATAAAACACTCACACCGTCCACATAAAACATCTACCGTCCACATAAAGCACTCACACCGTCCACATAAAACACTCACACCGTCCACATAAAACACTCACTGTCCACATAAAACACTCACCGTCCACATAAAACACTCACACCGTCCACATAATACACTCACCGTCCACATAAAACACTCACTGTCCACATAAAACACTCACCGTCCACATAAAACGCTCACACCATCCACATAATACACTCACCATCCATATAAAACACTCACTGTCCACATAAAACACTCACTGTCCACATAAAACACTCACCGTCCACATAAAACACTCAAACCGTCCACATAAAACACTCACACCGTCCACATAAAACACTCACCGTCCACATAAAACGCTCACACCATCCACATAATGCACTCACCATCCATATAAAACACTCACCGTCCACATAAAACACTCACACCGTCCACATAATATACTCACCGTCCACATAAAACACTCACACCGTCCACATAATACACTCACCGTCCACATAATACACTCACCGTCCACATAAAACACTCACTTTCCACATAAAACACTCACTGTTCACATAAAACACTCACTGTCCACATAAAACACTCACTGTCCACATAAAACACTCACACCGTCCACATAAAACACTCACCGTCCACATAAAACACTCACACCGTCCACATAAAACACTCACCGTCCACATAAAACACTCACACCGTCCACATAATACACTCACTGTCCACATAAAACACTCACACCGTCCACATAAAACACTCACCGTCCACATAAAACACTCACACCGTCCACATAATACACTCATAACGTCCACATAAAACACACACCGTCCACATAATACACTCACTGTCCGCATATGTGCTTACACCGTGCACATAATACATTTACCGTCCACATAATACACATACCGTCCACATAATACACTCACTGTCCACATATGTGCTTACACCGTCCACATAAAACACTCACTGTCCACATAATACACACACTGTCCACATAAAACACTTACCGTCCACATAATACACTGACTGTCCACATAAAACACTCACACTGTCCACATAATACACTCAGCGTCCACATAAAACACTCACTGTCCACATAAAACACTCACGGTCCACATAAAACACTCACCGTCCACATAAAACACTCACACTGTCCACATAAAACACTTACTGTCCACATAAAACACTCACTGTCCACATAATACACACACTGTTCGTATATGTGCTTACACCGTCCACATAAAATGCTCACTGTCCACAAAATATACACACTGTTTGTAAATGTGCTTACACCGTCCACATAACAAACTCACCGTCCACATAAAACACTCACTGTCCACATGTGTTTAGACCGTGCACATAAAACACTCACTGTCCACATAAAACACTCACTGTCCACATGAAACACTCACTGTCCACATAAAACACTCACTGTCCACATAAAACACTCACTGTCCACATAAAACACTCACTGTCCACATAAAACATTCACCGTCCACATAAAACACTCACACCGTCCACATAAAACACCTACCGTCCACATAAAACACTCAAACCATCCACATAATACAATCACCGTCCACATAAAACACTCACCGTCCACATAAAACACTCACACCGTCCACATAAAACACTCACACCGTCCACATAAAACACTCACTGTCCACATAAAACACTCACACTGTCCACATAATACCCACACTGTTCGTATATGTGCTTACACCGTCCACATAAAACACTCACCGTCCACATAATACACTCACCGTCCACATAATACACTCACCGTCCACATAAAACACTCACCGTCCACATAAAACACTCACTGTCCACATGTGTTTAGACCGTCCACATAATACACTCACTGTCCGCATATGTGCTGACACCGTCCACATAATACACTCACCGTCCACATAATACACTCATACCGTCCACATAAAACACTCACCGTCCACATAAAACACTCACCGTCCACATAAAACACTCACCGTCCACATAAAGCACCTACCGTCCACATAAAACACTCACACCGTCCACATAATACACTCACCGTCCACATAAAATACTCACTGTCCACATAAAACACTCACTGACCACATAAAACACTCACTATCCACATAAAACACTCACCGTCCACATAAAACACTCACACCGTCCACATAATACACTCACCGTCCATATAAAACACTCACTGTCCACATAAAACACTCACTATCCACATAAAACACTCACCGTCCACATAATACACTCACACCGTCCACATAAAACATCTACCGTCCACATAAAGCACTCACACCGTCCACATAAAACACTCACACTGTCCACATAATACACTCACCGTCCACATAAAACACTCACTGTCCACATAAAACACTCACCGTCCACATAAAACACTCACACCGTCCACATAAAACACCTACCGTCCACATAAAACACTCACCGTCCACATAAAACACTCACACCGTCCACATAAAACACTCACACCGTCCACATAAAACACTCACTGTCCACATAAAACACTCACACTGTCCACATAATACACACACTGTCTACATAAAACACTCACTGTCCACATAAAACACTCACTGTCCACATAATACACACACTGTTCGTTTATGTGCTTACACCGTCCACATACAAACACTCACTGTCCACATAATACACACACTGTTTGTAAATGTGCTTACACCGTCCACATTAAACACTCACCGTCCACATAAAACACTCACCGTCCACATAAAACACTCACCGTCCACATAAAACACTCACCGTCCACATAAAACACTCACCGTCCACATAAAACACTCACCGTCCACGTAAAACACTCACCGTCCACATAATACACTCATACCGTCCACATAAAACACACACCGTCCACATAATACACTCACTGTCCGCATATGTGCTGACACCGTCCACATAATACAATTACCGTCCTCATAATACACTCATACCGTCCACATAATACACTCACTGTCCACATATGTGCTTACACCGTCCACATAAAACACTCACCGTCCACATAAAACACTCACCGTCCACTTAAAACACACACACCGTCCACATAAAAGACCTACCGTCCACATAAAACACTCACCGTCCACATAAAACACTCACACAGTCCACATAATACACTCACTGTCCACATAAAACACTTACACCGTCAACATAAAACACCTACCGTCCACATAAAACACTCACTGTCCACATAAAACACTCACTGTCCACGTAAAATAGTCACCGTCCACATAAAACACTCACACCGTCCACATAAAACAACTACCGTCCACATAAAACACTCACACCTTCCACATAAAACATTCACCGTCCACATAAAACACTCACACTGTTCACATAAAACACTCACTGTCCACATAAAACACTCACACCGTCCACATAAAACACTCACCGTCCACATAAAACACTCACACCGTCCACATAATACACTCACCGTCCATATAAAACACTCACTGTCCACATAAAACACTCACCGTCCACATAATACACTCACACCGTCCACATAAAACATCTACCGTCCACATAAAGCACTCACACCGACAACATAAAACACTCACACTGTCCACATAATACACTCACCGTCCACATAAAACACTCACTGTCCACATAAAACACTCACCGTCCACATAAAACACTCACCGTCCACATAAAACACTCACACCGTCCACATAAAACACTCACACCGTCCACATAAAACACTCACTGTCCACATAAAACACTCACACTGTCCACATAATACACACACTGTCCACATAAAACACTAACTGTCCACATAAAACACTCACTGTCCACATAATAGACACACTGTTCGTTTATGTGCTCACACCGTCCACATACAAACACTCACTGTCCACATAATACACACACTGTTTGTAAATGTGCTTACACCGTCCACATAAAACACTCACCGTCCACATAAAACACTCACCGTCCACATAAAACACTCACCGTCCACATAAAACACTCACCGTCCACATAAAACACTCACCGTCCACATAAAACACTCACCGTCCACATAATACACTCATACCGTCCACATAAAACACACACCGTCCACATAATACACTCACTGTCCGCGTATGTGCTGACACCGTCCACATAATACAATTACCGTCCTCATAATACACATACCGTCCACATAATACACTCACTGTCCACATATGTGCTTACACCGTCCACATAAAACACTCACCGTCCACATAAAACACTCACCGTCCACTTAAAACACTCACACCGTCCACATAAAAGACCTACCGTCCACATAAAACACTCACCGTCCACATAAAACACTCACACCGTCCACATAAAACACTCACCGTCCACATAAAACACTCACTGTCCACGTAAAACACTCACCGTCCACATAAAACACTCACACAGTCCACATAATACACTCACTGTCCACATAAAACACTCACACCGTCAACATAAAACACCTACCGTCCACATAAAACACTCACTGTCCACATAAAACACTCACTGTCCACATAAAAGACTCACTGTCCACGTAAAATAGTCACCGTCCACATAAAACACTCACACCGTCCACATAAAACAACTACCGTCCACATAAAACACTCACACCGTCCACATAAAACACTCACCGTCCACATAAAACACTCACACCGTCCACATAAAACACTCACCGTCCACATAAAACACTCACACCGTCCACATAATACACTCACCGTCCACATAAAACACTCACTGTTCACATAAAACACTCACTGTCCACATAAAACACTCACACCGTCCACATAAAACATTCACCGTCCACATAAAACACTCATACCGTCCACATAAAACACTCACCGTCCACATAAAACGCTCACACCGTCCACATAATACACTCACTGTCCACATAAAACACTCACACCGTCCACATAAAACACTCACCGTCCACATAAAACACTCACTGTCCATGAAAAACACTCACCGTCCACATAAAACACTCACACCGTCCACATAAAACACCTACCGTCCACATAAAACACTCACACCGTCCACATAATACACTCACCGTCCACATAAAACACTCACTGTCCACATAAAACACTCACCGTCCACATAAAACACTCACACCGTCCACATAAAACATCTACCGTCCACATAAAGCACTCACACCGTCCACATAAAACACTCACACCGTCCACATAAAACACTCACTGTCCACATAAAACACTCACACCGTCCACATAAAACACTCACACCGTCCACATAATACACTCACCGTCCACATAAAACACTCACTGTCCACATAAAACACTCACCGTCCACATAAAACACGCACACCGTCCACATAAAACACTCACACCGTCCACATAAAACACTCACCGTCCACATAAAACGCTCACACCATCCACATAATACACTCACCATCCATATAAAACACTCACTGTCCACATAAAACACTCACTGTCCACATAAAACACTCACTGTCCACATAATACACACACTGTTCGTTTATGTGCTTACACCGTCCACATAAAACACTCACTGTCCACATAATACACACACTGTTTGTAAATGTGCTTACACCGTACACATAAAACACTCACCGTCCACATAAAACACTCACTGTCCACATGTGTTTAGACCGTCCACATAAAACACTCACCGTCCACATAATACACTCATACCGTCCACATAAAACACACACCGTCCACATAATACACTCACTGTCCGCATATGTGCTGACACCGTCCACATAATACACTTACCGTCCACATAATACACATACCGTCCACATAATACACTCACTGCCCACATATGTGCTTACACCGTCCACATAAAACACTCACCGTCCATATAAAACACTCACTGTCCACATAAAACACTCACACCGTCCACATAAAACACTCACCGTCCACATAAAACACTCACACCGTCCACATAAAACACTCACCGTCCACATAAAACACTCACACCGTCCACATAATACACTCACTGTCCACATAAAACACTCACACCGTCCACATAAAACACTCACCGTCCACATAAAACACTCACTGTCCACATAAAACACTCACACCGTCCACATAATACACTCATAACGTCCACATAAAACACACACCGTCCACATAATACACTCACTGTCCGCATATGTGCTTACACCGTGCACATAATACACTTACCGTCCACATAATACACATACCGTCCACATAATACACTCACTGTCCACATATGTGCTTACACCGTCCACATAAAACACTCACTGTCCACATAATACACACACTGTCCACATAAAACACTTACCGTCCACATAATACACTCACTGTCCACATAAAACACTCACACTGTCCACATAATACACTCAGCGTCCACATAAAACACTCACTGTCCACATAAAACACTCACTGTCCACATAAAACGCTCACACCATCCACATAATACACTCACCGTCCATATAAAACAATCACTGTCCACATAATACACTCACCGTCCACATAAAACACTCACACTGTCCACATAAAACACTTAATGTCCACATAAAACACTCACTGTCCACATAATACACACACTGTTCGTATATGTGCTTACACCGTCCACATAAAATACTCACTGTCCACATAATATACACACTGTTTGTAAATGTGCTTACACCGTCCACATAACAAACTCACCGTCCACATAAAACACTCACTGTCCACATGTGTTTAGACCGTCCACATAAAACACTCACTGTCCACATAAAACACTCACTGTCCACATGAAACACTCACTGTTCACATGAAACACTCACTGTCCACATAAAACACTCACTGTCCACATAAAACACTCACTGTCCACATAACACACTCACTGTCCACATAAAACACTCACCGTCCACATAAAACACTCACACCGTCCACATAAAACACCTACCGTCCACATAAAACACTCAAACCATCCACATAATACAATCACCGTCCACATAAAACACTCACCGTCCACATAAAACACTCACACCGTCCACATAAAACACTCACACCGTCCACATAAAACACTCACTGTCCACATAAAACACTCTCACTGTCCACATAATACCCACACTGTCCACATAAAACACTCACTGTCCACATAAAACACTCACTGTCCACATAATACACTCATACCATCCACATAAAACACTCACCGTCCACATAAAACACTCATCGTCCACATAAAACACTCACCGTCCACATAAAGCACCTACTGTCCACATAAAACACTCACACCGTCCACATAATACACTCACCGTCCACATAAAATACTCACTGTCCACATAAAACACTCACTGTCCACATAAAACACTCACACCGTCCACATAATACACTCACCGTCCATATAAAACACTCACTGTCCACATAAAACACTCACTGTCCACATAAAACACTCACCGTCCACAAAATACACTCACACCGTCCACATAAAACATCTACCGTCCACATAAAGCACTCACACCGTCCACATAAAACACTCACACTGTCCACATAATACACTCACCGTCCACATAAAACACTCACTGTCCACATAAAACACTCACCGTCCACATAAAACACTCACACCGTCCACATAAAACACCTACCATCCACATAAAACACTCACCGTCCACATAAAACACTCACACCGTCCACATAAAACACTCACTGTCCACATAAAACACTCACACTGTCCACATAATACACACACTGTCCACATAAAACACTCACTGTCCACATAAAACACTCACTGTCCACATAATACACACACTGTTCATTTATGTGCTTACACCGTCCACATAAAACACTCACCGTCCACATAAAACACTCACCGTCCACATAAAACACTCACCGTCCACATAAAACACTCACCGTCCACATAAGACACTCACTGTCCGCATAAGTGCTGACACCGTCCACATAATACAATTACCGTCCTCATAATACACATACCGTCCACATAATACACTCACTGTCCACATATGTGCTTACACCGTCCACATAAAACACTCACCGTCCACATAAAACACTCACCGTCCACTTAAAACACTCACACCGTCCACATAAAAGACCTACCGTCCACATAAAACACTCACCGTCCACAGAAAACACTCACACCGTCCACATAAAACACTCACCGTCCACATAATAGACTCACTGTCCACATAAAACACTCACCGTCCACATAAAAACTCACACAGTCCACATAATACACTTACTGTCCACATAAAACACTCACACCTCAACATAAAACACCTACCGTCCACATAAAACACTCACTGTCCACATAAAACACTCACTGTCCACATAAAACACTCACTGTCCACGTAAAATAGTCACCGTCCACATAAAACGCTCACACCATCCACATAATACACTCACCATCCATATAAAACACTCACTGTCCACATAAAACACTCACTGTCCACATAAAACACTCACTGTCCACATAATACACACACTGTTCGTTTATGTGCTTACACCGTCCACATAAAACACTCACTGTCCACATAATACACAAACTGTTTGTAAATGTGCTTACACCGTACACATAAAACACTCACCGTCCACATAAAACACTCACTGTCCACATGTGTTTAGACCGTCCACATAAAACACTCACCGTCCACATAATACACTCATACCGTCCACATAAAACACACACCGTCCACATAATACACTCACTGTCCGCATATGTGCTGACATCGTCCACATAATACACTTACCGTCCACATAATACACATACCGTCCACATAATACACTCACTGCCCACATATGTGCTTACACCGTCCACATAAAACACTCACCGTCCATATAAAACACTCACTGTCCACATAAAACACTCACACCGTCCACATAAAACACTCACCGTCCACATAAAACACTCACACCGTCCACATAATACACTCACTGTCCACATAAAACACTCACACCGTCCACATAAAACACTCACCGTCCACATAAAACACTCACTGTCCACATAAAACACTCACACCGTCCACATAATACACTCATAACGTCCACATAAAACACACACCGTCCACATAATACACTCACTGTCCGCATATGTGCTTACACCGTGCACATAATACACTTACCGTCCACATAATACACATACCGTCCACATAATACACTCACTGTCCACATATGTGTTTACACCGTCCACATAAAACACTCACTGTCCACATAATACACACACTGTCCACATAAAACACTTACCGTCCACATAAAACACACACTGTCCACATAATACACTCAGCGTCCACATAAAACACTCACTGTCCACATAAAACACTCACTGTCCACATAAAACGCTCACACCATCCACATAATACACTCACACTGTCCACATAAAACACTTAATGTCCACATAAAACACTCACTGTCCACATAATACACACACTGTTCGTATATGTGCTTACACCGTCCACATAAAATACTCACTGTCCACATAATATACACACTGTTTGTAAATGTGCTTACACCGTCCACATAACAAACTCACCGTCCACATAAAACACTCACTGTCCACATGTGTTTAGACCGTCCACATAAAACACTCACTGTCCACATAAAACACTCACTGTCCACATGAAACACTCAGTGTCCACATGAAACACTCACTGTCCACATAAAACACTCACTGTCCACATAAAACACTCACTGTCCACATAAAACACTCACTGTCCACATAAAACACTCACCGTCCACATAAAACACTCACACCGTCCACATAAAACACCTACCGTCCACATAAAACACTCAAACCATCCACATAATACAATCACCGTCCACATAAAACACTCACCGTCCACATAAAACACTCACACCGTCCACATAAAACACTCACACCGTCCACAGAAAACACTCACTGTCCACATAAAACACTCACCCTGTCCACATAATACCCACACTGTCCACATAAAACACTCACTGTCCACATAAAACACTCACCGTCCACATAATACACTCATACCGTCCACATAAAACACTCACCGTCCACATAAAACACTCATCGTCCACATAAAACACTCACCGTCCACATAAAGCACCTACCGTCCACATAAAACACTCACACCGTCCACATAATACACTCACCGTCCACATAAAATACTCACTGTCCACATAAAACACTCACTGTCCACATAAAACACTCACACCGTCCACATAATACACTCACTGTCCACATATGACACTCACTGTCCACATATGACACTCACTGTCCACATAAAACACTCACGGTCCACGTAAAACACTCACCGTCCACAGAAAACAACAACCGTCCACATAAAACACTCACACCGTCCACATAATACACTCATCATCCACATAAAACACTCACTGTCCACATAAAACACTCACCGTCCACATAAAACACTCACACCGTCCACATAATACACTCATCGTCCACATAAAAAGCTCACTGTCCACATAAAACACTCACCGTCCACATAAAACACTCACACCGTCCACATAAAACACTCACCGTCCACATAAAACACTCACACCGTCCACATAAAACACTCAACGTCCACATAAAACACTCACCGTCCACATAAAACACTCACCCCGTCAGCATAATACACTCACCGTCCATATAAAACACTCACTGTCCACATAAAACACTCACTGTCCACATAAAAGACTCACCGTCCACATAAAATACTCACACCGTCCACATAAAACACTCACACCGTCCACATATAACACTCACTGTCCACATAAAACACTCACACTGTCCACATAATACACTCACTGTCCACATAAAACACTTACTGTCCACATAAAACACTCACCGTCCACATAAAACACTCACACTGTCCACATAATACACTCACTGTCCACATAAAACACTCACTGTCCACATAAAACACTCACACTGTCCACATAATACACTCACTGTCCACATAAAACACTCACACTGTCCACATAATACACTCACTGTCTACATGAAACACTTACTGTCCACATAAAACACTCATTGTCCACATAAAACACTCACTGTCCACATAAAGCACTCACTGTCCACATTAAACACTCACTGTCCACATAAAACATTCACTATCCACATAAAACACTCACCGTCCACATAAAACACTCACACCGTCCACATAATACACTCACCGTCCATATAAAACACTCACTGTCCACATAAAACACTCACCGTCCACAGAAAACACACACTGTCCACATAATACACTCACCGTCCACATAAAACACTCACTGTCCACATAAAACACTCACTGTCCACATAAAACACTCACTATCCACATAAAACACTCACCGTCCACATAAAACACTCACACCGCCCACATAAAACACTCACCGTCCACATAAAACACTCACACCGTCCACATAAAACACTCACCGTCCACATAAAACACTCACACCGTCCACATAATACACTCACCGTCCACATAAAACACTCACTGTTCACATAATACACTCACCGTCCACATAAAACACTCACTGTCCACATAAAACACTCACCGTCCACATAAAACACTCACACCGTCCACATAAAACACCTACCGTCCACATAAAACACTCACCGTCCACATAAAACACTCACACTGTCCACATAATACACACACTGTCCACATAAAACACTCACTGTCCACATAAAACACTCACTGTCCACATAATACACACACTGTCCGCATATGTGCTGACACCGTCCACATAATACAATTACCGTCCTCATAATACACATACCGTCCACATAATACACTCACTGTCCACATATGTGCTTACACCGTCCACATAAAACACTCACCATCCACATAAAACACTCACCGTCCAATTAAAACACTCACACCGTCCACATAAAAGACCTACCGTCCACATAAAACACTCACCGTCCACATAAAACACTCACACCGTCCACATAAAACACTCACCGTCCACATAAAACACTCACTGTCCACGTAAAACACTCACCGTCCACATAAAACACTCACACAGTCCACATAATACACTCACTGTCCACATAAAACACTCACACCGTCAACATAAAACACCTACCGTCCACATAAAACACTCACTGTCCACATAAAACACTCACTGTCCACATAAAACACTCACTGTCCACGTAAAATAGTCACCGTCCACATAAAACATTCACACCGTCCACATAAAACAACTACCGTCCACATAAAACACTCACTGTCCACATAAAACACTCACCGTCCACATAAAACACTCACACCGTCCACATAAAACACCTACCGTCCACATAAAACACTCACACCGTCCACATAAAACACTCACTGTCCACATAAAACACTCACCGTCCACATAAAACACTCACACCGTCCACATAAAACATCTACCGTCCACATAAAGCACTCACACCGTCCACATAAAACACTCACACCGTCCACATAAAACACTCACCGTCCACATAAAACACTCACACTGTCCACATAATACACTCACCGTCCACATAAAACACTCACTGTCCACATAAAACACTCACCGTCCACGTAAAACGCTCACACCATCCACATAATACACTCACCATCCATATAAAACACTCACTGTCCACATAAAACACTCACTGTCCACATAAAACACTCACCGTCCACATAAAACACTCACACCGTCCACATAAAAAACTCACACCGTCCACATAAAACACTCACCGTCCACATAAAACGCTCACACCATCCACATAATACACTCACCATCCATATAAAACACTCACCGTCCACATAAAACACTCACACCGTCCACATAATATACTCACTGTCCACATAAAACACTCACACCGTCCACATAATACACTCACCGTCCACATAAAACACTCACTTTCCACATAAAACACTCACTGTTCACATAAAACACTCACTGTCCACATAAAACACTCACTGTCCATATAAAACACTCACACCGTCCACATAAAACACTCACCGTCCACATAAAACACTCACACCGTCCACATAAAACACTCACTGTTCACATAAAACACTCGCTGTCCACATAAAACACTCACTGTCCATATAAAACACTCACACCGTCCACATAAAACACTCACCGTCCACATAAAACAATCACACCGTCCACATAATACACTCACTTTCCACATAAAACACTCACTGTTCACAGAAAACACTCACTGTCCACATAAAACACTCACTGTCCATATAAAACACTCACACCGTCCACATAAAACACTCACCGTCCACATAAAACACTCACACCGTCCACATAAAACACTCACCGTCCACATAAAACACTCACACCATCCACATAATACACTCACTGTCCACATAAAACACTCACACCGTCCACATAAAACACTCACCGTCCACATAAAACAGTCACTGTCCACATAAAACACTCACACCGTCCACATAATACACTCATAACGTCCACATAAAACACACACCGTCCACATAATACACTCACTGTCCGCATATGTGCTTACACCGTGCACATAATACATTTACCGTCCACATAATACACATACCGTCCACATAATACACTCACTGTCCACATATGTGCTTACACCGTCCACATAAAACACTCACTGTCCACATAATACACACACTGTCCACATAAAACACTTACCGTCCACATAATACACTCACTGTCCACATAAAACACTCACACTGTCCACATAATACACTCAGCGTCCACATAAAACACTCACTGTCCACATAAAACACTCACTGTCCACATAAAACGCTCACACCATCCACATAAAACACTCACTGTCCACATAATACACTCACAGTCCACATAAAACACTCACTGTCCACATAAAACACTCACCGTCCACATAAAACACTCACACTGTCCACATAAAACACTTACTGTCCACATAAAACACTCACTGTCCACATAATACACACACTGTTCGTATATGTGCTTACACCGTCCACATAAAATGCTCACTGTCCACATAATATACACACTGTTTGTAAATGTGCTTACACCGTCCACATAACAAACTCACCGTCCACATAAAACACTCACTGTCCACATGAAACACTCACTGTCCACATAAAACACTCACTGTCCACATAAAACACTCACTGTCCACATAAAACACTCACTGTCCACATAAAACACTCACCGTCCACATAAAACACTCACACCGTCCACATAAAACACCTACCGTCCACATAAAACACTCAAACCATCCACATAATACAATCACCGTCCACATAAAACACTCACCGTCCACATAAAACACTCACACCGTCCACATAAAACACTCACACCGTCCACATAAAACACTCACTGTCCACATAAAACACTCACACTGTCCACATAATACCCACACTGTCCACATAAAACACTCACTGTCCACATAAAACACTCACTGTCAACATAATACACACACTGTTCGTATATGTGCTTACACCGTCCACATAAAACACTCACCGTCCACATAATACACTCACCGTCCACATAATACACTCACCGTCCACATAAAACACTCACCGTCCACATAAAACACCCACTGTCCACATGTGTTTAGACCGTCCACATAATACACTCACTGTCCGCATATGTGCTGACACCGTCCACATAAAACACTCACCGTCCACATAAAATACTCACTGTCTACATAAAACACTCACTGACCACATAAAACACTCACTATCCACATAAAACACTCACCGTCCACATACAACACTCACACCGTCCACATAATACACTCACCGTCCATATAAAACACTCACTGTCCACATAAAACACTCACTATCCACATAAAACACTCACCGTCCACATAATACACTCACACCGTCCACATAAAACATCTACCATCCACATAAAGCACTCTCACCGTCCACATAAAACACTCACACTGTCCACATAATACACTCACCGTCCACATAAAACACTCACTGTCCACATAATACACACGCTGTCCACATAAAACACTCACTGTCCACATAAAACACTCACTGTCCACATAATACACACACTGTTCGTTTATGTGCTTACACCGTCCACATACAAACACTCACTGTCCACATAATACACACACTGTTTGTAAATGTGCTTACACCGTCCACATAAAACACTCACCGTCCACATAAAACACTCACCGTCCACATAAAACACTCACCGTCCACATAAAACACTCACCGTCCACATAAAACACTCACCGTCCACATAATACACTCATACCGTCCACATAAAACACACACCGTCCACATAATACACTCACTGTCCGCATATGTGCTGACACCGTCCACATAATACAATTACCGTCCTCATAATACACATACCGTCCACATAATACACTCACTGTCCACATATGTGCTTACACCGTCCACATAAAACACTCACCGTCCACATAAAACACTCACCGTCCACATAAAATACTCACCGTCCACTTAAAACACTCACACCGTCCACATAAAAGACCTACCGTCCACATAAAACACTCACCGTCCACATAAAACACTCACACAGTCCACATAATACACTCACGGTCCACATAAAACACTCACACCGTCAACATAAAACACCTACCGTCCACATAAAACACTCACTGTCCACATAAAACACTCACTGTCCACATAAAACACTCACTGTCCACGTAAAATAGTCACCGTCCACATAAAACACTCACACCGTCCACATAAAACAACTACCGTCCACATAAAACACTCACACCGTCCACATAAAACACTCACCGTCCACATAAAACACTCACACCGTCCATATAAAACACTCACCGTCCACATAAAACACTCGCACCGTCCACATAATACACTCACCGTCCACATAAAACACTCACTGTTCACATAAAACACTCACTGTCCACATAAAACACTCACACCGTCCACATAAAACACTCACCGTCCACATAAAACACTCACACCGTCCACATAATACACTCACCGTCCATATAAAACACTCACTGTCCACATAAAACACTCACCATCCACATAATACACTCACACCGTCCACATAAAACATCTACCGTCCACATAAAGCACTCACACCGACAACATAAAACACTCACACTGTCCACATAATACAATCACCGTCCACATAAAACACTCACTGTCCACATAAAACACTCACTGTCCACATAAAACACTCACCGTCCACATAAAACACTCACACCGTCCACATAAAACACCTACCGTCCACATAAAACACTCAAACCATCCACATAATACAATCACCGTCCACATAAAACACTCACCGTCCACATAAAACACTCACACCGTCCACATAAAACACTCACACCGTCCACATAAAACACTCACTGTCCACATAAAACACTCACACTGTCCACATAATACCCACACTGTCCACATAAAACACTCACTGTCCACATAAAACACTCACTGTCAACATAATACACACACTGTTCGTATATGTGCTTACACCGTCCACATAAAACACTCACCGTCCACATAATACACTCACCGTCCACATAATACACTCACCGTCCACATAAAACACTCACCGTCCACATAAAACACTCACTGTCCACATGTGTTTAGACCGTCCACATAATACACTCACTGTCCGCATATGTGCTGACACCGTCCACATAAAACACTCACCGTCCACATAAAATACTCACTGTCTACATAAAACACTCACTGACCACATAAAACACTCACTATCCACATAAAACACTCACCGTCCACATACAACACTCACACCGTCCACATAATACACTCACCGTCCATATAAAACGCTCACTGTCCACATAAAACACTCACTATCCACATAAAACACTCACCGTCCACATAATACACTCACACCGTCCACATAAAACATCTACCATCCACATAAAGCACTCTCACCGTCCACATAAAACACTCACACTGTCCACATAATACACTCACCGTCCACATAAAACACTCACTGTCCACATAAAACACTCACCGTCCACATAAAACACTCACACCGTCCACATAAAACATCTACCGTCCACATAAAACACTCACCGTCCACATAAAACACTCACACCTTCCACATAAAACACTCACACCGTCCACATAAAACACTCACTGTCCACATAATACACACGCTGTCCACATAAAACACTCACTGTCCACATAAAACACTCACTGTCCACATAATACACACACTGTTCGTTTATGTGCTTACACCGTCCACATACAAACACTCACTGTCCACATAATACACACACTGTTTGTAAATGTGCTTACACCGTCCACATAAAACACTCACCGTCCACATAAAACACTCACCGTCCACATAAAACACTCACCGTCCACATAAAACACTCACCGTCCACATAAAACACTCACCGTCCACATAATACACTCATACCGTCCACATAAAACACACACCGTCCACATAATACACTCACTGTCCGCATATGTGCTGACACCGTCCACATAATACAATTACCGTCCTCATAATACACATACCGTCCACATAATACACTCACTGTCCACATATGTGCTTACACCGTCCACATAAAACACTCACCGTCCACATAAAACACTCACCGTCCACATAAAATACTCACCGTCCACTTAAAACACTCACACCGTCCACATAAAAGACCTACCGTCCACATAAAACACTCACCGTCCACATAAAACACTCACACAGTCCACATAATACACTCACGGTCCACATAAAACACTCACACCGTCAACATAAAACACCTACCGTCCACATAAAACACTCACTGTCCACATAAAACACTCACTGTCCACATAAAACACTCACTGTCCACGTAAAATAGTCACCGTCCACATAAAACACTCACACCGTCCACATAAAACAACTACCGTCCACATAAAACACTCACACCGTCCACATAAAACACTCACCGTCCACATAAAACACTCACACCGTCCATATAAAACACTCACCGTCCACATAAAACACTCGCACCGTCCACATAATACACTCACCGTCCACATAAAACACTCACTGTTCACATAAAACACTCACTGTCCACATAAAACACTCACACCGTCCACATAAAACACTCACCGTCCACATAAAACACTCACACCGTCCACATAATACACTCACCGTCCATATAAAACACTCACTGTCCACATAAAACACTCACCATCCACATAATACACTCACACCGTCCACATAAAACATCTACCGTCCACATAAAGCACTCACACCGACAACATAAAACACTCACACTGTCCACATAATACAATCACCGTCCACAGAAAACACTCACTGTCCACATAAAACACTCACCGTCCACATAAAACACTCACACCGTCCACATAAAACACCTACCGTCCACATAAAACACTCACCGTCCACATAAAACACTCACACCTTCCACATAAAACACTCACACCGTCCACATAAAACACTCACTGTCCACATAAAACACTCACACTGTCCACATAATACACACACTGTCCACATAAAACACTCACTGTCCACATAAAACACTCACTGTCCACATAAAACACTCACTGTTCGTTTATGTGCTCACACCGTCCACATACAAACACTCACTGTCCACACAATACACACACTGTTTGTAAATGTGCTTACACCGTCCACATAAAACACTCACCATCCACACAAAACACTCACCGTCCACATAAAACACTCACCGTCCACATAAAACACTCACCGTCCACATAAAACACTCACCGTCCACATAATACATTCATACCGTCCACATAAAACACACACCGTCCACATAATACACTCACTGTCCGCGTATGTGCTGACACCGTCCACATAATACAATTACCGTCCTCATAATACACATACCGTCCACATAATACACTCACTGTCCACATATGTGCTTACACCGTCCACATAAAACACTCACCGTCCACATAAAACACTCACCGTCCACTTAAAACACTCACACCGTCCACATAAAAGACCTACCGTCCACATAAAACACTCACCGTCCACATAAAACACTCACACCGTCCACATAAAACACTCACCGTCCACATAAAACACTCACTGTCCACGTAAAACACTCACCGTCCACATAAAACACTCACCGTCCACATAAAACACTCACACCGTCCACATAAAACACTCACTGTCCACGTAAAACACTCACCGTCCACATAAAACACTCACACCGTCAACATAAAACACCTACCGTCCACATAAAACACTCACTGTCCACATAAAACACTCACTGTCCACATAAAACACTCACTGTCCACATAAAACAACTACCGTCCACATAAAACACTCACACCGTCCACATAAAACACTCACCGTCCACATAAAACACTCACACCGTCCACATAAAACACTCACCGTCCACATAAAACACTCACACCGTCCACATAATACACTCACCGTCCACATAAAACACTCACTGTTCACATAAAACACTCACTGTCCACATAAAACACTCACACCGTCCACATAAAACACTCACCGTCCACATAAAACACTCACACCGTCCACATAAAACACTCACCGTCCACATAAAACACTCACCGTCCACATAAAACACTCACCGTCCACATAAAACGCTCACACTGTCCACATAATACACTCACTGTCCACATAAAACACTCACACCGTCCACATAAAACACTCACCGTCCACATAAAACACTCACTGTCCACATAAAACACTCACCGTCCACATAAAACACTCACACCGTCCACATAATACACTCACCGTCCACATAAAACACTCACTGTTCACATAAAACACTCACTGTCCACATAAAACACTCACACCGTCCACATAAAACACTCACCGTCCACATAAAACACTCACACCGTCCACATAAAACACTCACCGTCCACATAAAACACTCACCGTCCACATAAAACACTCACCGTCCACATAAAACGCTCACACTGTCCACATAATACACTCACTGTCCACATAAAACACTCACACCGTCCACATAAAACACTCACCGTCCACATAAAACACTCACTGTCCACATAAAACACTCACCGTCCACATAAAACACTCACACCGTCCACATAAAACACCTACCGTCCACATAAAACACTCACACCGTCCACATAATACACTCACCGTCCACATAAAACACTCACTGTCCACATAAAACACTCACCATCCACATAAAACACTCACACCGTCCACATAAAACATCTACCGTCCACATAAAGCACTCACACCGTCCACATAAAACACTCACACCGTCCACATAAAACACTCACTGTCCACATAAAACACTCACACCGTCCACATAAAACACTCACACCGTCCACATAATACACTCACCGTCCACATAAAACACTCACTGTCCACATAAAACACTCACCGTCCACATAAAACACGCACACCGTCCACATAAAACACTCACACCGTCCACATAAAACACTCACCGTCCACATAAAACGCTCACACCATCCACATAATACACTCACCATCCATATAAAACACTCACCGTCCACATAAAAGACCTACCGTCCACATAAAACACTCACCGTCCACAGAAAACACTCACACCGTCCACATAAAACACTCACCGTCCACATAATAGACTCACTGTCCACATAAAACACTCACCGTCCACATAAAACACTCACTGTCCACATAATACACACACTGTTTGTAAATGTGCTTACACCGTACACATAAAACACTCACCGTCCACATAAAACACTCACTGTCCACATGTGTTTAGACCGTCCACATAAAACACTCACCGTCCACATAATACACTCATACCGTCCACATAAAACACACACCGTCCACATAATACACTCACAGTCCGCATATGTGCTGACACCGTTCACATAATACACTTACCGTCCACATAATACACATACCGTCCACATAATACACTCACTGCCCACATATGTGCTTACACCGTCCACATAAAACACTCAACGTCCATATAAAACACTCACTGTCCACATAAAACACTCACACCGTCCACATAAAACACTCACCGTCCACATAAAACACTCACACCGTCCACATAAAACACTCACTGTCCACATAATACACACACTGTTTGTAAATGTGCTTACACCGTACACATAAAACACTCACCGTCCACATAAAACACTCACTGTCCACATGTGTTTAGACCATCCACATAAAACACTCACCGTCCACATAATACACTCATACCGTCCACATAAAACACACACCGTCCACATAATACACTCACTGTCCGCATATGTGCTGACACCGTCCACATAATACACTTACCGTCCACATACCGTCCACATAATACACTCACTGCCCACATATGTGCTTACACCGTCCACATAAAACACTCACCGTCCACATAAAACACTCACCGTCCATATAAAACACTCACCGTCCATATAAAACACTCACTGTCCACATAAAACACTCACACCGTCCACATAAAACACTCACCGTCCATATAAAACACTCACTGTCCACATAAAACACTCACACCGTCCACATAAAACACTCACCGTCCACATAAAACACTCACATCGTCCACATAAAACACTCACTGTCCACATAAAACACTCACACCGTCCACATAAAACACTCACCGTCCACATAAAACACTCACTGTCCACATAAAACACTCACACCGTCCACATAATACACTCATAACGTCCACATAAAACACACACCGTCCACATAATACACTCACTGTCCGCATATGTGCTTACACGTGCACATAATACACTTACCGTCCACATAATACACATACCGTCCACATAATACACTCACTGTCCACATATGTGCTTACACCGTCCACATAAAACACTCACTGTCCACATAATACACACACTGTCCACATAAAACACTTACCGTCCACATAATACACTCACTGTCCACGTAAAACACTCACACTGTCCACATAATACACTCAGCGTCCACATAAAACACTCACTGTCCACATAAAACACTCACTGTCCACATAAAACGCTCACACCATCCACAGAATACACTCACCGTCCATATAAAACAATCACTGTCCACATAATACACACACTGTTCGTATATGTGCTTACACCGTCCACATAAAATACTCACTGTCCACATAATATACACACTGTTTGTAAATGTGCTTACACCGTCCACATAACAAACTCACCGTCCACATACAACACTCACTGTCCACATGTGTTTAGACCGTCCACATAAAACACTCACTGTCCACATAAAACACTCACTGTCCACATGAAACACTCACTGTCCACATGAAACACTCACTGTCCACATAAAACACTCACTGTCCACATAAAACACTCACTGTCCACATAAAACACTCACTGTCCACATAAAACACTCACCGTCCACATAAAACACTCACACCGTCCACATAAAACACCTACCGTCCACATAAAACACTCAAACCATCCACATAATACAATCCCTGTCCACATAAAACACTCACCGTCCACATAAAACACTCACACCGTCCACATAAAACACTCACACCGTCCACATAAAACACTCACTGTCCACATAAAACACTCACACTGTCCACAAAATACCCACACTGTCCACATAAAACACTCACTGTCCATATAAAACACTCACCGTCCACATAATACACTGATACCGTCCACATAAAACACTCATCGTCCACATAAAACACTCACCGTCCACATAAAGCACCTACCGTCCACATAAAACACTCACACCGTCCACATAATACACTCACCGTCCACATAAAATACTCACTGTCCAAATAAAACACTCACTGTCCACATAAAACATTCACACCGTCCACATAATACACTCACTGTCCAAATAAAACACTCACTGTCCACATAAAACACTCACTGTCCACATAAAACACTCACCGTCCACATAATACACTCACACCGTCCACATAAAACATCTACCATCCACATAAAGCACTCACACCGTCCACATAAAACACTCACTGTCCACATAATACACTCACCGTCCACATAAAACACTCACTCCGTCCACATAAAACACCTACCGTCCACATAAAACACTCACCGTCCACATAAAACACTCACACCGTCCACATAAAACACTCACACCGTCCACATAAAACACTCACTGTCCACATAAAACACTCACACTGTCCACATAATACACACACTGTCCACATAAAACACTCACTGTCCACATAAAACACTCACTGTCCACATAATAAACACACTGTTCGTTTATGTGCTTACACCGTCCACATAAAACACTCACCGTCCACATAAAACACTCACCGTCCACATAAAACACTCACCGTCCACATAAAACACTCACCGTCCACGTAAAACACTCACCGTCCACATAAAACACTCACCGTCCACATAATACACTCATACCGTCCACATAAAACACACACCGTCCACATAATACACTCACTGTCCGCATAAGAGCTGACACCGTCCACATAATACAATTACCGTCCTCATAATACACATACCGTCCACATAATACACTCACTGTCCACATATGTGCTTACACCGTCCACATAAAACACTCACCGTCCACATAAAACACTCACCGTCCACTTAAAACACTCACACTGTCCACATAAAAGACCTACCGTCCACATAAAACACTCACCGTCCACAGAAAACACTCACACCGTCCACATAAAACACTCACCGTCCACATAATAGACTCATACCGTCCACATAAAACACTCACCGTCCACATAAAACACTCACCGTCCACATAAAACACTCACCGTCCACATAAAACACTCACCGTCCACATAATACACTCATACCGTCCACATAAAACACTCACCGTCCACATAAAACACTCACCGTCCACATAAAACACTCACCGTCCACATAAAGCACCTACCGTCCACATAAAACACTCACACCGTCCACATAATACACTCACCGTCCACATAAAATACTCACTGTCCACATAAAACACTCACTGTCCACAGAAAACACTCACACGGTCCACATAATACACTCACCGTCAACATAAAACACTCACTGTCCACATAAAACACTCACTGTCCACATAAAACACTCACCGTCCACATAAAACACTCACACCATCCACATAAAACATCTACCGTCCACATAAAGCACTCACACCGTCCACATAAAACACTCACACCGTCAACATAAAACACCTACCGTCCACATAAAATACTCACTGTCCACATAAAACACTCACACCGTCCACATAAAACACTCACCGTCCACATAAAACACTCACACCGTCCACATAAAACACTCACCGTCCACATAAAACACTCACACCGTCCACATAAAACACTCACCGTCCACATAAAACACTCACACCGTCCACATAAAACACTCACCGTCCACATAAAACACTCACTGTCCACATAAAACACTCACACCGTCCACATAAAACACTCACCGTCCACATAAAACACTCACACCGTCCACATAAAACACTCACCGTCCACATAAAACGCTCACACCGTCCACATAATACACTCACTGTCCACATAAAACACTCACACCGTCCACATAAAACACTCACCGTCCACATAAAACACTCACCGTCCACATAAAACACTCACACCGTCCACATAAAACATCTACCGTCCACATAAAGCACTCACACCGTCCACATAAAACACTCACCGTCCACAGAAAACACTCACACCGTCCACATAAAACACTCACCGTCCACATAATAGACTCATACCGTCCACATAAAACACTCACCGTCCACATAAAACACTCACCGTCCACATAAAACACTCACCGTCCACATAAAACACTCACCGTCCACATAATACACTCATACCGTCCACATAAAACACTCACCGTCCACATAAAACACTCACCGTCCACATAAAACACTCACCGTCCACATAAAGCACCTACCGTCCACATAAAACACTCACACGGTCCACATAATACACTCACCGTCAACATAAAACACTCACTGTCCACATAAAACACTCACTGTCCACATAAAACACTCACCGTCCACATAAAACACTCACACCATCCACATAAAACATCTACCGTCCACATAAAGCACTCACACCGTCCACATAAAACACTCACACCGTCAACATAAAACACCTACCGTCCACATAAAATACTCACTGTCCACATAAAACACTCACACCGTCCACATAAAACACTCACCGTCCACATAAAACACTCACACCGTCCACATAAAACACTCACCGTCCACATAAAACACTCACACCGTCCACATAAAACACTCACCGTCCACATAAAACACTCACACCGTCCACATAAAACACTCACCGTCCACATAAAACACTCACTGTCCACATAAAACACTCACACCGTCCACATAAAACACTCACCGTCCACATAAAACACTCACACCGTCCACATAAAACACTCACCGTCCACATAAAACGCTCACACCGTCCACATAATACACTCACTGTCCACATAAAACACTCACACCGTCCACATAAAACACTCACCGTCCACATAAAACACTCACCGTCCACATAAAACACTCACACCGTCCACATAAAACATCTACCGTCCACATAAAGCACTCACACCGTCCACATAAAACACTCACCGTCCACAGAAAACACTCACACCGTCCACATAAAACACTCACCGTCCACATAATAGACTCATACCGTCCACATAAAACACTCACCGTCCACATAAAACACTCACCGTCCACATAAAACACTCACCGTCCACATAAAACACTCACCGTCCACATAATACACTCATACCGTCCACATAAAACACTCACCGTCCACATAAAACACTCACCGTCCACATAAAACACTCACTGTCCACATAAAGCACCTACCGTCCACATAAAACACTCACACGGTCCACATAATACACTCACCGTCAACATAAAACACTCACTGTCCACATAAAACACTCACTGTCCACATAAAACACTCACCGTCCACATAAAACACTCACACCATCCACATAAAACATCTACCGTCCACATAAAGCACTCACACCGTCCACATAAAACACTCACACCGTCAACATAAAACACCTACCGTCCACATAAAATACTCACTGTCCACATAAAACACTCACACCGTCCACATAAAACACTCACCGTCCACATAAAACACTCACACCGTCCACATAAAACACTCACCGTCCACATAAAACACTCACACCGTCCACATAAAACACTCACCGTCCACATAAAACACTCACACCGTCCACATAAAACACTCACCGTCCACATAAAACACTCACTGTCCACATAAAACACTCACACCGTCCACATAAAACACTCACCGTCCACATAAAACACTCACACCGTCCACATAAAACACTCACCGTCCACATAAAACGCTCACACCGTCCACATAATACACTCACTGTCCACATAAAACACTCACACCGTCCACATAAAACACTCACCGTCCACATAAAACACTCACCGTCCACATAAAACACTCACACCGTCCACATAAAACATCTACCGTCCACATAAAGCACTCACACCGTCCACATAAAACACTCACACCGTCCACATAAAACACTCACTGTCCACATGAAACACTCACACCGTCCACATAAAACACTCACACCGTCCACATAATACACTCACCGTCCACATAAAACACTCACTGTCCACATAAAACACTCACCGTCCACATAAAACACTCACACCGTCCACATAAAACACTCACCGTCCACATAAAACGCTCACACCATCCACATAATACACTCATCATCCATATAAAACACTCACTGTCCACATAAAACACTCACTGTCCACATAAAACACTCACCGTCCACATAAAACACTCACGCCGTAAACATAAAACACCTACCGTCCACATAAAACACTCACCGTTGACATAAAACACTCACACCGTCCACATAAAACACTCACACCGTCCACATAAAACACTCACATTGTCCACATAATACACACACTGTCCACATAAAACACTCACTGTCCACATAATACACACACTGTTCGTTTATGTGCTTACACCGTCCACATAAAACACTCACTGTCCACATAATACACACACTGTTTGTAAATGTGCTTACACCGTACACATAAAACACTCACCGTCCACATAAAACACTCACATCGTCCACATAAAACACTCACTGTCCACATAAAACACTCACACCGTCCACATAAAACACTCACCGTCCACATAAAACACTCACTGTCCACATAAAACACTCACACCGTCCACATAATACACTCATAACGTCCACATAAAACACACACCGTCCACATAATACACTCACTGTCCGCATATGTGCTTACACGTGCACATAATACACTTACCGTCCACATAATACACATACCGTCCACATAATACACTCACTGTCCACATATGTGCTTACACCGTCCACATAAAACACTCACTGTCCACATAATACACACACTGTCCACATAAAACACTTACCGTCCACATAATACACTCACTGTCCACGTAAAACACTCACACTGTCCACATAATACACTCAGCGTCCACATAAAACACTCACTGTCCACATAAAACACTCACTGTCCACATAAAACGCTCACACCATCCACAGAATACACTCACCGTCCATATAAAACAATCACTGTCCACATAATACACACACTGTTCGTATATGTGCTTACACCGTCCACATAAAATACTCACTGTCCACATAATATACACACTGTTTGTAAATGTGCTTACACCGTCCACATAACAAACTCACCGTCCACATACAACACTCACTGTCCACATGTGTTTAGACCGTCCACATAAAACACTCACTGTCCACATAAAACACTCACTGTCCACATGAAACACTCACTGTCCACATGAAACACTCACTGTCCACATAAAACACTCACTGTCCACATAAAACACTCACTGTCCACATAAAACACTCACTGTCCACATAAAACACTCACCGTCCACATAAAACACTCACACCGTCCACATAAAACACCTACCGTCCACATAAAACACTCAAACCATCCACATAATACAATCCCTGTCCACATAAAACACTCACCGTCCACATAAAACACTCACACCGTCCACATAAAACACTCACACCGTCCACATAAAACACTCACTGTCCACATAAAACACTCACACTGTCCACAAAATACCCACACTGTCCACATAAAACACTCACTGTCCATATAAAACACTCACCGTCCACATAATACACTGATACCGTCCACATAAAACACTCATCGTCCACATAAAACACTCACCGTCCACATAAAGCACCTACCGTCCACATAAAACACTCACACCGTCCACATAATACACTCACCGTCCACATAAAATACTCACTGTCCAAATAAAACACTCACTGTCCACATAAAACATTCACACCGTCCACATAATACACTCACTGTCCAAATAAAACACTCACTGTCCACATAAAACACTCACTGTCCACATAAAACACTCACCGTCCACATAATACACTCACACCGTCCACATAAAACATCTACCATCCACATAAAGCACTCACACCGTCCACATAAAACACTCACTGTCCACATAATACACTCACCGTCCACATAAAACACTCACTCCGTCCACATAAAACACCTACCGTCCACATAAAACACTCACCGTCCACATAAAACACTCACACCGTCCACATAAAACACTCACACCGTCCACATAAAACACTCACTGTCCACATAAAACACTCACACTGTCCACATAATACACACACTGTCCACATAAAACACTCACTGTCCACATAAAACACTCACTGTCCACATAATAAACACACTGTTCGTTTATGTGCTTACACCGTCCACATAAAACACTCACCGTCCACATAAAACACTCACCGTCCACATAAAACACTCACCGTCCACATAAAACACTCACCGTCCACGTAAAACACTCACCGTCCACATAAAACACTCACCGTCCACATAATACACTCATACCGTCCACATAAAACACACACCGTCCACATAATACACTCACTGTCCGCATAAGAGCTGACACCGTCCACATAATACAATTACCGTCCTCATAATACACATACCGTCCACATAATACACTCACTGTCCACATATGTGCTTACACCGTCCACATAAAACACTCACCGTCCACATAAAACACTCACCGTCCACTTAAAACACTCACACTGTCCACATAAAAGACCTACCGTCCACATAAAACACTCACCGTCCACAGAAAACACTCACACCGTCCACATAAAACACTCACCGTCCACATAATAGACTCATACCGTCCACATAAAACACTCACCGTCCACATAAAACACTCACCGTCCACATAAAACACTCACCGTCCACATAAAACACTCACCGTCCACATAATACACTCATACCGTCCACATAAAACACTCACCGTCCACATAAAACACTCACCGTCCACATAAAACACTCACCGTCCACATAAAGCACCTACCGTCCACATAAAACACTCACACCGTCCACATAATACACTCACCGTCCACATAAAATACTCACTGTCCACATAAAACACTCACTGTCCACAGAAAACACTCACACGGTCCACATAATACACTCACCGTCAACATAAAACACTCACTGTCCACATAAAACACTCACTGTCCACATAAAACACTCACCGTCCACATAAAACACTCACACCATCCACATAAAACATCTACCGTCCACATAAAGCACTCACACCGTCCACATAAAACACTCACACCGTCAACATAAAACACCTACCGTCCACATAAAATACTCACTGTCCACATAAAACACTCACACCGTCCACATAAAACACTCACCGTCCACATAAAACACTCACACCGTCCACATAAAACACTCACCGTCCACATAAAACACTCACACCGTCCACATAAAACACTCACCGTCCACATAAAACACTCACACCGTCCACATAAAACACTCACCGTCCACATAAAACACTCACTGTCCACATAAAACACTCACACCGTCCACATAAAACACTCACCGTCCACATAAAACACTCACACCGTCCACATAAAACACTCACCGTCCACATAAAACGCTCACACCGTCCACATAATACACTCACTGTCCACATAAAACACTCACACCGTCCACATAAAACACTCACCGTCCACATAAAACACTCACCGTCCACATAAAACACTCACACCGTCCACATAAAACATCTACCGTCCACATAAAGCACTCACACCGTCCACATAAAACACTCACCGTCCACAGAAAACACTCACACCGTCCACATAAAACACTCACCGTCCACATAATAGACTCATACCGTCCACATAAAACACTCACCGTCCACATAAAACACTCACCGTCCACATAAAACACTCACCGTCCACATAAAACACTCACCGTCCACATAATACACTCATACCGTCCACATAAAACACTCACCGTCCACATAAAACACTCACCGTCCACATAAAACACTCACCGTCCACATAAAGCACCTACCGTCCACATAAAACACTCACACGGTCCACATAATACACTCACCGTCAACATAAAACACTCACTGTCCACATAAAACACTCACTGTCCACATAAAACACTCACCGTCCACATAAAACACTCACACCATCCACATAAAACATCTACCGTCCACATAAAGCACTCACACCGTCCACATAAAACACTCACACCGTCAACATAAAACACCTACCGTCCACATAAAATACTCACTGTCCACATAAAACACTCACACCGTCCACATAAAACACTCACCGTCCACATAAAACACTCACACCGTCCACATAAAACACTCACCGTCCACATAAAACACTCACACCGTCCACATAAAACACTCACCGTCCACATAAAACACTCACACCGTCCACATAAAACACTCACCGTCCACATAAAACACTCACTGTCCACATAAAACACTCACACCGTCCACATAAAACACTCACCGTCCACATAAAACACTCACACCGTCCACATAAAACACTCACCGTCCACATAAAACGCTCACACCGTCCACATAATACACTCACTGTCCACATAAAACACTCACACCGTCCACATAAAACACTCACCGTCCACATAAAACACTCACCGTCCACATAAAACACTCACACCGTCCACATAAAACATCTACCGTCCACATAAAGCACTCACACCGTCCACATAAAACACTCACACCGTCCACATAAAACACTCACTGTCCACATGAAACACTCACACCGTCCACATAAAACACTCACACCGTCCACATAATACACTCACCGTCCACATAAAACACTCACTGTCCACATAAAACACTCACCGTCCACATAAAACACTCACACCGTCCACATAAAACACTCACCGTCCACATAAAACGCTCACACCATCCACATAATACACTCATCATCCATATAAAACACTCACTGTCCACATAAAACACTCACTGTCCACATAAAACACTCACCGTCCACATAAAACACTCACGCCGTAAACATAAAACACCTACCGTCCACATAAAACACTCACCGTTGACATAAAACACTCACACCGTCCACATAAAACACTCACACCGTCCACATAAAACACTCACATTGTCCACATAATACACACACTGTCCACATAAAACACTCACTGTCCACATAATACACACACTGTTCGTTTATGTGCTTACACCGTCCACATAAAACACTCACTGTCCACATAATACACACACTGTTTGTAAATGTGCTTACACCGTACACATAAAACACTCACCGTTCACATAAAACACTCACTGTCCACATGTGTTTAGACCGTCCACATAAAACACTCACCGTCCACATAATACATTCATACCGTCCACATAAAACACACACCGTCCACATAATACACTCACTGTCCGCATATGTGCTGACACCGTCCACATAATACACTTACCGTCCACATAATACACATACCGTCCACATAATACACTCACTGCCCACATATGTGCTTACACCGTCCACATAAAACACTCACCTTCCACATAAAACACTCACTGTCCACATAAAACACTCACACCGTCCACATAAAACACTCACCGTCCACATAGAACACTCACACCGTCCACATAAAACACTCACCGTCCACATAAAACACTCACACCGTCCACATAATACACTCACTGTCCACATAAAACACTCACACCGTCCACATAAAACACTCACCATCCACATAAAACACTCACTGTCCACATAAAACACTCACACCGTCCACATAATACATTCATAACGTCCACATAAAACACACACCGTCCACATAATACACTCACTGTCCGCATATGTGCTTACACCGTGCACATAATACACTTACCGTCCACATAATACACATACCGTCCACATAATACACTCACTGTCCACATATGTGCTTACACCGTCCACATAAAACACTCACTGTCCACATAATACACACACTGTCCACATAAAACACTTGCCGTCCACATAATACACTCACTGTCCACATAAAACACTCACACTGTCCACATAATACACTCAGCGTCCACATAAAACACTCACTGTCCACATAAAACACTCACTGTCCACATAAAACGCTCACACCATCCACATAATACACTCACCGCCCATATAAAATAATCACTTTCCACATAATACACTCACAGTCCACATAAAACACTCACTGTCCACATAAAACACTCACCGTCCACATAAAACACTCACACTGTCCACATAAAACACTTAATGTCCACAAAAAACACTCACTGTCCACATAATACACACACTGTTCGTGTATGTGCTTACACCGTCCACATAACAAACTTACTGTCCACATAAAACACTCACTGTCCACGTGTTTAGACCGTCCACATAAAACACTCACTGTCCACATAAAACACTCACTGTCCACATGAAACACTCACTGTCCACATGAAACACTCACTGTTCACATAAAACACTCACTGTCCACATAAAACACTCACTGTCCACATAAAACACTCACTGTCCACATAAAACACTCACCGTCCACATAAAACACTCACCGTCCACATAAAACACTCACTGTCCACATAAAACACCTACCGTCCACATAAAACACTCACCGTCCACATAAAACACTCACCGTCCACATAAAACACTCACACCGTCCACATAAAACACTCACACCGTCCACATAAAACACTCACTGTCCACATAAAACACTCACACTGTCCACATAATACCCACACTGTCCACATAAAACACTCACTGTCCACATAAAACACTCACTGTCCACATAATACACACACTGTTGGTATATGTGCTTACACCGTCCACATAAAACACTCACCGTCCACATAATACACTCACCGTCCACATAATACACTCACCGTCCACATAAAACACTCACCGTCCACATAAAACACTCACTGTCCACATGTGTTTAGACCGTCCACATAAAACACTCACCGTCCACATAATACACACATACCGTCCACATAAAACACACACCGTCCACATAATACACTCACTGTCCGCACATGTGCTGACACCGTCCACATAATACACTCACCGTCCACATAATACACTCATACCGTCCACATAAAACACTCACCGTCCACATAAAACACTCACCGTCCACATAAAACACTCACCGTCCACATAAAGCACCTACCGTCCACATAAAACACTCACACCGTCCACATAATACACTCACCGTCCACATAAAATACTCACTGTCCACATAAAACACTCACTGTCCACAGAAAACACTCACACCGTCCACATAATACACTCACCGTCCACATAAAACACTCACTGTCCACATAAAACACTCACTGTCCACATAAAACACTCACCGTCCACATAATACACTCACACCGTCCACATAAAACATCTACCGTCCACATAAAGCACTCACACCGTCCACATAAAACACTCACACTGTCCACATAATACAATCACCGTCCACAGAAAACACTCACTGTCCACATAAAACACTCACCGTCCACATAAAACACTCACACCGTCCACATAAAACACCTACCGTCCACATAAAACACTCACCGTCCACATAAAACACTCACACCGTCCACATAAAACACCCACACCGTCCACATAAAACACTCACTGTCCACATAAAACACTCACACTGTCCACAAAATACATACACTGTCCACATAAAACACTCACTGTCCACATAAAACACTCACTGTCCACATAATACACACACTGTTCGTTTATGTGCTTACACCGTCCACATACAAACACTCACTGTCCACATAATACACACACTGTTTGTAAATGTGCTTACACCGTCCACATAAAACACTCACCGTCCACATAAAACACTCACCGTCCACATAAAACACTCACCGTCCACATAAAACACTCACTGTTCACATAAAACACTCACTGTCCACATAAAACACTCACACCGTCCACATAAAAAACTCACCGTCCACATAAAACACTCACACCGTCCACATAATACACTCACCGTCCATATAAAACACTCACTGTCCACATAAAACACTCACCGTCCACATAATACACTCACACCGTCCACATAAAACATCTACCGTCCACATAAAGCACTCACACTGACAACATAAAACACTCACACTGTCCACATAATACACTCACCGTCCACATAAAACACTCACTGTCCACATAAAACACTCACCGTCCACATAAAACACTCACACCGTCCACATAAAACACCTACCGTCCACATAAAACACTCACCGTCCACATAAAACACTCACACCGTCCACATAAAACACTCACACCGTCCACATAAAACACTCACTGTCCACATAAAACACTCACACTGTCCACATAATACACACACTGTCCACATAAAACACTCACTGTCCACATAAAACACTCACTGTCCACATAAAACACTCACTGTCCACATAATACACACACTGTTCGTTTATGTGCTCACACCGTCCACATAAAACACTCACTGTCCACATAAAACACTCACACTGTCCACATAATACACACACTGTCCACATAAAACACTGACCGTCCACATAAAACACTCACCGTCCACATAAAACACTCACCGTCCACATAAAACACTCACCGTCCACATAAAACACTCACCGTCCACATAAAACACTCACCGTCCACATAATACACTCATACCGTCCACATAAAACACACACCGTCCACATAATACACTCACTGTCCGCATATGTGCTGACACCGTCCACATAATACAATTACCGTCCTCATAATACACATACCGTCCACATAATACACTCACTGTCCACATAAAACACTCACTGTCCACATAAAACACTCACCGTCCACATAAAACACTCACATCGTCCACATAAAACATCTACCGTCCACATAAAGCACTCACACCGTCCACATAAAACACTCACACCGTCCACATAAAACACTCACTGTCCACATAAAACACTCACCGTCCACATAAAACACTCACACCGTCCACATAATACACTCACCGTCCACATAAAACACTCACTGTCCACATAAAACACTCACCGTCCACATAAAACACTCACACCGTCCACATAAAACACTCACACCGTCCACATAATACACTCACCGTCCACATAAAACACTCACTGTCCACATAAAACACTCACCGTCCACATAAAACACTCACACCGTCCACATAAAACATCTACCGTCCACATAAAGCACTCACACCGTCCACATAAAACATTCACACCGTCCACATAAAACACTCACCGTCCACATAAAACACTCACACCGTCCACATAATACACTCACCGTCCACATAAAACACTCACTGTTCACATAAAACACTCACTGTCCACATAAAACACTCACACCGTCCACATAAAAGACTCACCGTCCACATAAAACACTCACACCGTCCACATAATACACTCACCGTCCATATAAAACACTCACCGTCCACATAAAACACTCACCGTCCACATAAAACACTCACTCCGTCCACATAAAACACCTACCGTCCACATAAAACACTCACCGTCCACATAAAACACTCACACCGTCCACATAAAACACTCACACCGTCCACATAAAACACTCACTGTCCACATAAAACACTCACACTGTCCACATAATACACACACTGTCCACATAAAACACTCACTGTCCACATAAAACACTCACTGTCCACATAATAAACACACTGTTCGTTTATGTGCTTACACCGTCCACATAAAACACTCACCGTCCACATAAAACACTCACCGTCCACATAAAACACTCACCGTCCACATAAAACACTCACCGTCCACGTAAAACACTCACCGTCCACATAAAACACTCACCGTCCACATAATACACTCATACCGTCCACATAAAACACACACCGTCCACATAATACACTCACTGTCCGCATAAGAGCTGACACCGTCCACATAATACAATTACCGTCCTCATAATACACATACCGTCCACATAATACACTCACTGTCCACATATGTGCTTACACCGTCCACATAAAACACTCACCGTCCACATAAAACACTCACCGTCCACTTAAAACACTCACACTGTCCACATAAAAGATCTACCGTCCACATAAAACACTCACCGTCCACAGAAAACACTCACACCGTCCACATAAAACACTCACCGTCCACATAATAGACTCATACCGTCCACATAAAACACTCACCGTCCACATAAAACACTCACCGTCCACATAAAACACTCACCGTCCACATAAAACACTCACCGTCCACATAATACACTCATACCGTCCACATAAAACACTCACCGTCCACATAAAACACTCACCGTCCACATAAAACACTCACCGTCCACATAAAGCACCTACCGTCCACATAAAACACTCACACCGTCCACATAATACACTCACCGTCCACATAAAATACTCACTGTCCACATAAAACACTCACTGTCCACAGAAAACACTCACACGGTCCACATAATACACTCACCGTCAACATAAAACACTCACTGTCCACATAAAACACTCACTGTCCACATAAAACACTCACCGTCCACATAAAACACTCACACCATCCACATAAAACATCTACCGTCCACATAAAGCACTCACACCGTCCACATAAAACACTCACACCGTCAACATAAAACACCTACCGTCCACATAAAACACTCACACCGTCCACATAAAACACTCACACCGTCCACATAAAACACTCACCGTCCACATAAAACACTCACACCGTCCACATAAAACACTCACCGTCCACATAAAACACTCACACCGTCCACATAAAACACTCACCGTCCACATAAAACACTCACTGTCCACATAAAACACTCACACCGTCCACATAAAACACTCACCGTCCACATAAAACACTCACACCGTCCACATAAAACACTCACCGTCCACATAAAACGCTCACACCGTCCACATAATACACTCACTGTCCACATAAAACACTCACACCGTCCACATAAAACACTCACCGTCCACATAAAACACTCACCGTCCACATAAAACACTCACACCGTCCACATAAAACATCTACCGTCCACATAAAGCACTCACACCGTCCACATAAAACACTCACCGTCCACAGAAAACACTCACACCGTCCACATAAAACACTCACCGTCCACATAATAGACTCATACCGTCCACATAAAACACTCACCGTCCACATAAAACACTCACCGTCCACATAAAACACTCACCGTCCACATAAAACACTCACCGTCCACATAATACACTCATACCGTCCACATAAAACACTCACCGTCCACATAAAACACTCACCGTCCACATAAAACACTCACCGTCCACATAAAGCACCTACCGTCCACATAAAACACTCACACGGTCCACATAATACACTCACCGTCAACATAAAACACTCACTGTCCACATAAAACACTCACTGTCCACATAAAACACTCACCGTCCACATAAAACACTCACACCATCCACATAAAACATCTACCGTCCACATAAAGCACTCACACCGTCCACATAAAACACTCACACCGTCAACATAAAACACCTACCGTCCACATAAAATACTCACTGTCCACATAAAACACTCACACCGTCCACATAAAACACTCACCGTCCACATAAAACACTCACACCGTCCACATAAAACACTCACCGTCCACATAAAACACTCACACCGTCCACATAAAACACTCACCGTCCACATAAAACACTCACACCGTCCACATAAAACACTCACCGTCCACATAAAACACTCACTGTCCACATAAAACACTCACACCGTCCACATAAAACACTCACCGTCCACATAAAACACTCACACCGTCCACATAAAACACTCACCGTCCACATAAAACGCTCACACCGTCCACATAATACACTCACTGTCCACATAAAACACTCACACCGTCCACATAAAACACTCACCGTCCACATAAAACACTCACCGTCCACATAAAACACTCACACCGTCCACATAAAACATCTACCGTCCACATAAAGCACTCACACCGTCCACATAAAACACTCACACCGTCCACATAAAACACTCACTGTCCACATGAAACACTCACACCGTCCACATAAAACACTCACACCGTCCACATAATACACTCACCGTCCACATAAAACACTCACTGTCCACATAAAACACTCACCGTCCACATAAAACACTCACACCGTCCACATAAAACACTCACCGTCCACATAAAACGCTCACACCATCCACATAATACACTCATCATCCATATAAAACACTCACTGTCCACATAAAACACTCACTGTCCACATAAAACACTCACCGTCCACATAAAACACTCACGCCGTAAACATAAAACACCTACCGTCCACATAAAACACTCACCGTTGACATAAAACACTCACACCGTCCACATAAAACACTCACACCGTCCACATAAAACACTCACATTGTCCACATAATACACACACTGTCCACATAAAACACTCACTGTCCACATAATACACACACTGTTCGTTTATGTGCTTACACCGTCCACATAAAACACTCACTGTCCACATAATACACACACTGTTTGTAAATGTGCTTACACCGTACACATAAAACACTCACCGTTCACATAAAACACTCACTGTCCACATGTGTTTAGACCGTCCACATAAAACACTCACCGTCCACATAATACATTCATACCGTCCACATAAAACACACACCGTCCACATAATACACTCACTGTCCGCATATGTGCTGACACCGTCCACATAATACACTTACCGTCCACATAATACACATACCGTCCACATAATACACTCACTGCCCACATATGTGCTTACACCGTCCACATAAAACACTCACCTTCCACATAAAACACTCACTGTCCACATAAAACACTCACACCGTCCACATAAAACACTCACCGTCCACATAGAACACTCACACCGTCCACATAAAACACTCACCGTCCACATAAAACACTCACACCGTCCACATAATACACTCACTGTCCACATAAAACACTCACACCGTCCACATAAAACACTCACCATCCACATAAAACACTCACTGTCCACATAAAACACTCACACCGTCCACATAATACATTCATAACGTCCACATAAAACACACACCGTCCACATAATACACTCACTGTCCGCATATGTGCTTACACCGTGCACATAATACACTTACCGTCCACATAATACACATACCGTCCACATAATACACTCACTGTCCACATATGTGCTTACACCGTCCACATAAAACACTCACTGTCCACATAATACACACACTGTCCACATAAAACACTTGCCGTCCACATAATACACTCACTGTCCACATAAAACACTCACTGTCCACATAAAACGCTCACACCATCCACATAATACACTCACCGCCCATATAAAATAATCACTGTCCACATAATACACTCACAGTCCACATAAAACACTCACTGTCCACATAAAACACTCACCGTCCACATAAAACACTCACACTGTCCACATAAAACACTTAATGTCCACAAAAAACACTCACTGTCCACATAATACACACACTGTTCGTGTATGTGCTTACACCGTCCACATAACAAACTTACTGTCCACATAAAACACTCACTGTCCACATGTGTTTAGACCGTCCACATAAAACACTCACTGTCCACATAAAACACTCACTGTCCACATGAAACACTCACTGTCCACATGAAACACTCACTGTCCACATAAAACACTCACTGTCCACATAAAACACTCACTGTCCACATAAAACACTCACTGTCCACATAAAACACTCACCGTCCACATAAAACACTCACCGTCCACATAAAACACTCACTGTCCACATAAAACACCTACCGTCCACATAAAACACTCACCGTCCACATAAAACACTCACCGTCCACATAAAACACTCACACCGTCCACATAAAACACTCACACCGTCCACATAAAACACTCACTGTCCACATAAAACACTCACACTGTCCACATAATACCCACACTGTCCACATAAAACACTCACTGTCCACATAAAACACTCACTGTCCACATAATACACACACTGTTGGTATATGTGCTTACACCGTCCACATAAAACACTCACCGTCCACATAATACACTCACCGTCCACATAATACACTCACCGTCCACATAAAACACTCACCGTCCTACATAAAACACTCACTGTCCACATGTGTTTAGACCGTCCACATAAAACACTCACCGTCCACATAATACACACATACCGTCCACATAAAACACACACCGTCCACATAATACACTCACTGTCCGCACATGTGCTGACACCGTCCACATAATACACTCACCGTCCACATAATACACTCATACCGTCCACATAAAACACTCACCGTCCACATAAAACACTCACCGTCCACATAAAACACTCACCGTCCACATAAAGCACCTACCGTCCACATAAAACACTCACACCGTCCACATAATACACTCACCGTCCACATAAAATACTCACTGTCCACATAAAACACTCACTGTCCACAGAAAACACTCACACCGTCCACATAATACACTCACCGTCCACATAAAACACTCACTGTCCACATAAAACACTCACTGTCCACATAAAACACTCACCGTCCACATAATACACTCACACCGTCCACATAAAACATCTACCGTCCACATAAAGCACTCACACCGTCCACATAAAACACTCACACTGTCCACATAATACAATCACCGTCCACAGAAAACACTCACTGTCCACATAAAACACTCACCGTCCACATAAAACACTCACACCGTCCACATAAAACACCTACCGTCCACATAAAACACTCACCGTCCACATAAAACACTCACACCGTCCACATAAAACACCCACACCGTCCACATAAAACACTCACTGTCCACATAAAACACTCACACTGTCCACAAAATACATACACTGTCCACATAAAACACTCACTGTCCACATAAAACACTCACTGTCCACATAATACACACACTGTTCGTTTATGTGCTTACACCGTCCACATACAAACACTCACTGTCCACATAATACACACACTGTTTGTAAATGTGCTTACACCGTCCACATAAAACACTCACCGTCCACATAAAACACTCACCGTCCACATAAAACACTCACCGTCCACATAAAACACTCACCGTCCACATAAAACACTCACCGTCCACATAAAACACTCACCGTCCACATAAAACACTCACTGTTCACATAAAACACTCACTGTCCACATAAAACACTCACACCGTCCACATAAAAAACTCACCGTCCACATAAAACACTCACACCGTCCACATAATACACTCACCGTCCATATAAAACACTCACTGTCCACATAAAACACTCACCGTCCACATAATACACTCACACCGTCCACATAAAACATCTACCGTCCACATAAAGCACTCACACTGACAACATAAAACACTCACACTGTCCACATAATACACTCACCGTCCACATAAAACACTCACTGTCCACATAAAACACTCACCGTCCACATAAAACACTCACACCGTCCACATAAAACACCTACCGTCCACATAAAACACTCACCGTCCACATAAAACACTCACACCGTCCACATAAAACACTCACACCGTCCACATAAAACACTCACTGTCCACATAAAACACTCACACTGTCCACATAATACACACACTGTCCACATAAAACACTCACTGTCCACATAAAACACTCACTGTCCACATAAAACACTCACTGTCCACATAATACACACACTGTTCGTTTATGTGCTCACACCGTCCACATAAAACACTCACTGTCCACATAAAACACTCACACTGTCCACATAATACACACACTGTCCACATAAAACACTGACCGTCCACATAAAACACTCACCGTCCACATAAAACACTCACCGTCCACATAAAACACTCACCGTCCACATAAAACACTCACCGTCCACATAAAACACTCACCGTCCACATAATACACTCATACCGTCCACATAAAACACACACCGTCCACATAATACACTCACTGTCCGCATATGTGCTGACACCGTCCACATAATACAATTACCGTCCTCATAATACACATACCGTCCACATAATACACTCACTGTCCACATAAAACACTCACTGTCCACATAAAACACTCACCGTCCACATAAAACACTCACATCGTCCACATAAAACATCTACCGTCCACATAAAGCACTCACACCGTCCACATAAAACACTCACACCGTCCACATAAAACACTCACTGTCCACATAAAACACTCACCGTCCACATAAAACACTCACACCGTCCACATAATACACTCACCGTCCACATAATACACTCACCGTCCACATAAAACACTCACCGTCCACATAAAACACTCACACCGTCCACATAAAACACTCACACCGTCCACATAATACACTCACCGTCCACATAAAACACTCACTGTCCACATAAAACACTCACCGTCCACATAAAACACTCACACCGTCCACATAAAACATCTACCGTCCACATAAAGCACTCACACCGTCCACATAAAACATTCACACCGTCCACATAAAACACTCACCGTCCACATAAAACACTCACACCGTCCACATAATACACTCACCGTCCACATAAAACACTCACTGTTCACATAAAACACTCACTGTCCACATAAAACACTCACACCGTCCACATAAAAGACTCACCGTCCACATAAAACACTCACACCGTCCACATAATACACTCACCGTCCATATAAAACACTCACCGTCCACATAAAACACTCACCGTCCACATAAAACACTCACCGTCCACATAATACACTCATACCGTCCACATAAAACACTCACCGTCCACATAAAACACTCACCGTCCACATAAAACACTCACCGTCCACATAAAGCACCTACCGTCCACATAAAACACTCACACCGTCCACATAATACACTCACCGTCCACATAAAATACTCACTGTCCACATAAAACACTCACTGTCCACAGAAAACACTCACACGGTCCACATAATACACTCACCGTCAACATAAAACACTCACTGTCCACATAAAACACTCACTGTCCACATAAAACACTCACCGTCCACATAAAACACTCACACCATCCACATAAAACATCTACCGTCCACATAAAGCACTCACACCGTCCACATAAAACACTCACACCGTCAACATAAAACACCTACCGTCCACATAAAATACTCACTGTCCACATAAAACACTCACTGTCCACATAAAACACTCACTGTCCACGTAAAATAGTCACCGTCCACATAAAACACTCACACCGTCCACATAAAACAACTACCGTCCACATAAAACACTCACACCGTCCACATAAAACACTCACCGTCCACATAAAACACTCACACCGTCCACATAAAACACTCACCGTCCACATAAAACACTCACACCGTCCACATAATACACTCACCGTCCACATAAAACACTCACACCGTCCACATAAAACACTCACCGTCCACATAAAACACTCACACCGTCCACATAAAACACTCACCGTCCACATAAAACACTCACACCGTCCACATAAAACACTCACCGTCCACATAAAACACTCACACCGTCCACATAATACACTCACTGTCCACATAAAACACTCACACCGTCCACATAAAACACTCACCGTCCACATAAAACACTCACACCGTCCACATAAAACACTCACCGTCCACATAAAACACTCACACCGTCCACATAATACACTCACTGTTCACATAAAACACTCACTGTCCACATAAAACACTCACACCGTCCACATAAAACACTCACCGTCCACATAAAACACTCACACCGTCCACATAAAACACTCACCGTCCACATAAAACGCTCACACCGTCCACATAATACACTCACTGTCCACATAAAACACTCACACCGTCCACATAAAACACTCACCGTCCACATAAAACACTCACCGTCCACATAAAACACTCACACCGTCCACATAAAACATCTACCGTCCACATAAAGCACTCACACCGTCCACATAAAACACTCACACCGTCCACATAAAACACTCACTGTCCACATGAAACACTCACACCGTCCACATAAAACACTCACACCGTCCACATAATACACTAACCGTCCACATAAAACACTCACTGTCCACATAAAACACTCACCGTCAACATAAAACACTCACACCGTCCACATAAAACACTCACACCGTCCACATAAAACACTCACCGTCCACATAAAACGCTCACACCATCCACATAATACACTCATCATCCATATAAAACACTCACTGTCCACATAAAACACTCACTGTCCACATAAAACACTCACCGTCCACATAAAACACTCACACCGTAAACATAAAACACCTACCGTCCACATAAAACACTCACCGTTGACATAAAACACTCACACCGTCCACATAAAACACTCACACCGTCCACATAAAACACTCACATTGTCCACATAATACACACACTGTCCACATAAAACACTCACTGTCCACATAATACACACACTGTTCGTTTATGTGCTTACACCGTCCACATAAAACACTCACTGTCCACATAATACACACACTGTTTGTAAATGTGCTTACACCGTACACATAAAACACTCACCGTTCACATAAAACACTCACTGTCCACATGTGTTTAGACCGTCCACATAAAACACTCACCGTCCACATAATACATTCATACCGTCCACATAAAACACACACCGTCCACATAATACACTCACTGTCCGCATATGTGCTGACACCGTCCACATAATACACTTACCGTCCACATAATACACATACCGTCCACATAATACACTCACTGCCCACATATGTGCTTACACCGTCCACATAAAACACTCACCTTCCACATAAAACACTCACTGTCCACATAAAACACTCACACCGTCCACATAAAACACTCACCGTCCACATAGAACACTCACACCGTCCACATAAAACACTCACCGTCCACATAAAACACTCACACCGTCCACATAATACACTCACTGTCCACATAAAACACTCACACCGTCCACATAAAACACTCACCATCCACATAAAACACTCACTGTCCACATAAAACACTCACACCGTCCACATAATACATTCATAACGTCCACATAAAACACACACCGTCCACATAATACACTCACTGTCCGCATATGTGCTTACACCGTGCACATAATACACTTACCGTCCACATAATACACATACCGTCCACATAATACACTCACTGTCCACATATGTGCTTACACCGTCCACATAAAACACTCACTGTCCACATAATACACACACTGTCCACATAAAACACTTGCCGTCCACATAATACACTCACTGTCCACATAAAACACTCACACTGTCCACATAATACACTCAGCGTCCACATAAAACACTCACTGTCCACATAAAACACTCACTGTCCACATAAAACGCTCACACCATCCACATAATACACTCACCGCCCATATAAAATAATCACTGTCCACATAATACACTCACAGTCCACATAAAACACTCACTGTCCACATAAAACACTCACCGTCCACATAAAACACTTAATGTCCACAAAAAACACTCACTGTCCACATAATACACACACTGTTCGTATATGTGCTGACACCGTCCACATAACAAACTTACTGTCCACATAAAACACTCACTGTCCACATGTGTTTAGACCGTCCACATAAAACACTCACTGTCCACATAAAACACTCACTGTCCACATGAAACACTCACTGTCCACATGAAACACTCACTGTCCACATAAAACACTCACTGTCCACATAAAACACTCACTGTCCACATAAAACACTCACTGTCCACATAAAACACTCACCGTCCACATAAAACACTCACCGTCCACATAAAACACTCACTGTCCACATAAAACACCTACCGTCCACATAAAACACTCACCGTCCACATAAAACACTCACCGTCCACATAAAACACTCACACCGTCCACATAAAACACTCACACCGTCCACATAAAACACTCACTGTCCACATAAAACACTCACACTGTCCACATAATACCCACACTGTCCACATAAAACACTCACTGTCCACATAAAACACTCACTGTCCACATAATACACACACTGTTGGTATATGTGCTTACACCGTCCACATAAAACACTCACCGTCCACATAATACACTCACCGTCCACATAATACACTCACCGTCCACATAAAACACTCACCGTCCACATAAAACACTCACTGTCCACATGTGTTTAGACCGTCCACATAAAACACTCACCGTCCACATAATACACACATACCGTCCACATAAAACACACACCGTCCACATAATACACTCACTGTCCGCACATGTGCTGACACCGTCCACATAATACACTCACCGTCCACATAATACACTCATACCGTCCACATAAAACACTCACCGTCCACATAAAACACTCACCGTCCACATAAAACACTCACCGTCCACATAAAGCACCTACCGTCCACATAAAACACTCACACCGTCCACATAATACACTCACCGTCCACATAAAATACTCACTGTCCACATAAAACGCTCACTGTCCACAGAAAACACTCACACCGTCCACATAATACACTCACCGTCCACATAAAACACTCACTGTCCACATAAAACACTCACTGTCCACATAAAACACTCACCGTCCACATAATACACTCACACCGTCCACATAAAACATCTACCGTCCACATAAAGCACTCACACCGTCCACATAAAACACTCACACTGTCCACATAATACACTCACCGTCCACATAAAACACTCACTGTCCACATAAAACACTCACCGTCCACATAAAACACTCACACCGTCCACATAAAACACCTACCGTCCACATAAAACACTCACCGTCCACATAAAACACTCACACCGTCCACATAAAACACTCACACCGTCCACATAAAACACTCACTGTCCACATAAAACACTCACACTGTCCACAAAATACATACACTGTCCACATAAAACACTCACTGTCCACATAAAACACTCACTGTCCACATAATACACACACTGTTCGTTTATGTGCTTACACCGTCCACATACAAACACTCACTGTCCACATAATACACACACTGTTTGTAAATGTGCTTACACCGTCCACATAAAACACTCACCGTCCACATAAAACACTCACCGTCCACATAAAACACTCACCGTCCACATAAAACACTCACCGTCCACATAAAACACTCACCGTCCACATAAAACACTCACCGTCCACATAAAACACTCACTGTTCACATAAAACACTCACTGTCCACATAAAACACTCACACCGTCCACATAAAAAACTCACCGTCCACATAAAACACTCACACCGTCCACATAATACACTCACCGTCCATATAAAACACTCACTGTCCACATAAAACACTCACCGTCCACATAATACACTCACACCGTCCACATAAAACATCTACCGTCCACATAAAGCACTCACACTGACAACATAAAACACTCACACTGTCCACATAATACACTCACCGTCCACATAAAACACTCACTGTCCACATAAAACACTCACCGTCCACATAAAACACTCACACCGTCCACATAAAACACCTACCGTCCACATAAAACACTCACCGTCCACATAAAACACTCACACCGTCCACATAAAACACTCACACCGTCCACATAAAACACTCACTATCCACATAAAACACTCACACTGTCCACATAATACACACACTGTCCACATAAAACACTCACTGTCCACATAAAACACTCACTGTCCACATAAAACACTCACTGTCCACATAATACACACACTGTTCGTTTATGTGCTCACACCGTCCACATAAAACACTCACTGTCCACATAAAACACTCACACTGTCCACATAATACACACACTGTCCACATAAAACACTCACCGTCCACATAAAACACTCACCGTCCACATAAAACACTCACCGTCCACATAAAACACTCACCGTCCACATAAAACACTCACCGTCCACATAAAACACTCACCGTCCACATAATACACTCATACCGTCCACATAAAACACACACCGTCCACATAATACACTCACTGTCCGCATATGTGCTGACACCGTCCACATAATACAATTACCGTCCTCATAATACACATACCGTCCACATAATACACTCACTGTCCACATAAAACACTCACTGTCCACATAAAACACTCACCGTCCACATAAAACACTCACATCGTCCACATAAAACATCTACCGTCCACATAAAGCACTCACACCGTCCACATAAAACACTCACACCGTCCACATAAAACACTCACTGTCCACATAAAACACTCACCGTCCACATAAAACACTCACACCGTCCACATAATACACTCACCGTCCACATAAAACACTCACTGTCCACATAAAACACTCACCGTCCACATAAAACACTCACACCGTCCACATAAAACACTCACACCGTCCACATAATACACTCACCGTCCACATAAAACACTCACTGTCCACATAAAACACTCACCGTCCACATAAAACACTCACACCGTCCACATAAAACATCTACCGTCCACATAAAGCACTCACACCGTCCACATAAAACATTCACACCGTCCACATAAAACACTCACCGTCCACATAAAACACTCACACCGTCCACATAATACACTCACCGTCCACATAAAACACTCACTGTTCACATAAAACACTCACTGTCCACATAAAACACTCACACCGTCCACATAAAAGACTCACCGTCCACATAAAACACTCACACCGTCCACATAATACACTCACCGTCCATATAAAACACTCACCGTCCACATAAAACACTCACCGTCCACATAATACACTCACACCGTCCACATAAAACATCTACCGTCCACAAAAAGCACTCACACCGACAACATAAAACACTCACACTGTCCACATAATACACTCACCGTCCACATAAAACACTCACTGTCCACATAAAACACTCACCGTCCACATAAAACACTCACACCGTCCACATAAAACACTCACACCGTCCACATAAAACACTCACTGTCCACATAAAACACTCACACTGTCCACATAATACACACACTGTCCACATAAAACACTCACTGTCCACATAAAACACTCACTGTCCACATAATACACACACTGTTCGTTTATGTGCTCACACCGTCCACATACAAACACTCACTGTCCACATAATACACTCACTGTCCACATATGTGCTTACACCGTCCACATAAAACACTCACCGTCCACATAAAACACTCACCGTCCACTTAAAACACTCACACCGTCCACATAAAAGACCTACCGTCCACATAAAACACTCACCGTCCACATAAAACACTCACAGCGTCCACATAAAACACTCACCGTCCACATAAAATACTCACTGTCCACATAAAATACTCACTGTCCACAGAAAACACTCACACCGTCCACATAATACACTCACACCGTCCACATAAAACATCTACCGTCCACATAAAGCACTCACACCGTCCACATAAAACACTCACACTGTCCACATAATACACTCACCGTCCACATAAAACACTCACTGTCCACATAAAACACTCACCGTCCACATAAAACACTCACACCGTCCACATAAAACACCTACCGTCCACATAAAACACTCACCGTCCACATAAAACACTCACACCGTCCACATAAAACACTCACACCGTCCACATAAAACACTCACTGTCCACATAAAACACTCACACTGTCCACATAATACACACACTGTCCACATAAAACACTCACTGTCCACATAAAACACTCACTGTCCACATAATACACACACTGTTCGTTTATGTGCTCACACCGTCCACATACAAACACTCACTGTCCACATAAAACACTCACACTGTCCACATAATACACACACTGTCCACATAAAACACTCACTGTCCACATAAAACACTCACCGTCCACATAAAACACTCACACCGTCCACATAAAACACTCACCGTCCACATAAAACACTCACCGTCCACATAAAACACTCACCGTCCACATAAAACACTCACCGTCCACATAAAACACTCACCGTCCACATAATACACTCATACCGTCCACATAAAACACACACCGTCCACATAATACACACACTGTCCGCATATGTGCTGACACCGTCCACATAATACAATTACCGTCCTCATAATACACATACCGTCCACATAATACACTCACTGTCCACATAAAACACTCACTGTCCACATAAAACACTCACCGTCCACATAAAACACTCACACCGTCCACATAAAACATCTACCGTCCACATAAAGCACTCACACCGTCCACATAAAACACTCACTGTCCACATAAAACACTCACCGTCCACATAAAACACTCACATCGTCCACATAAAACATCTACCGTCCACATAAAGCACTCACACCGTCCACATAAAACACTCACACCGTCCACATAAAACACTCACATCGTCCACATAAAACATCTACCGTCCACATAAAGCACTCACACCGTCCACATAAAACACTCACGCCGTCCACATAAAACACTCACACCGTCCACATAATACACTCACCGTCCACGTAAAACACTCACTGTCCACATAAAACACTCACCGTCCACATAAAACACTCACACCGTCCACATAAAACACTCACACCGTCCACATAATACACTCACCGTCCAGATAAAACATTCACTGTCCACATAAAACACTCACCGTCCACATAAAACACTCACATCGTCCACATAAAACATCTACCGTCCACATAAAGCACTCACACCGTCCACATAAAACACTCACACCGTCCACATAAAACACTCACACCGTCCACATAAAACACTCACCGTCCACATAAAACACTCACACCGTCCACATAATACACTCACCGTCCACATAAAACACTCACTGTTCACATAAAACACTCACTGTCCACATAAAACACTCACACCGTCCACATAAAAGACTCACCGTCCACATAAAACACTCACACCGTCCACATAAAACACTCACCGTCCACATAAAACACTCACCGTCCACATCATACACTCACACGGTCCACATAAAACATCTACCGTCCACAAAAAGCACTCACACCGACAACATAAAACACTCACACTGTCCACATAATACACTCACCGTCCACATAAAACACTCACTGTCCACATAAAACACTCACCGTCCACATAAAACACTCACACCGTCCACATAAAACACCTACCGTCCACATAAAACACTCACCGTCCACATAAAACACTCACACCGTCCACATAAAACACTCACACCGTCCACATAAAACACTCACTGTCCACATAAAACACTCACACTGTCCACATAATACACACACTGTCCACATAAAACACTCACTGTCCACATAAAACACTCACTGTCCACATAATACACACACTGTTCGTTTATGTGCTCACACCGTCCACATACAAACACTCACTGTCCACATAATACACACACTGTTTGTAAATGTGCTTACACCGTCCACATAAAACACTCACCGTCCACATAATACACTCACCGTCCACATAAAACACTCACCGTCCACATAAAACACTCACCGTCCACATATGTGCTGACACCGTCCACATAATACAATTACCGTCCTCATAATACACATACCGTCCACATAATACACTCACTGTCCACATATGTGCTTACACCGTCCACATAAAACACTCACCGTCCACATAAAACACTCACCGTCCACTTAAAACACTCACACCCTCCACATAAAAGACCTACCGTCCACATAAAACACTCACCGTCCACATAAAACACTCACAGCGTCCACATAAAACACTCACCGTCCACATAAAATACTCACTGTCCACATAAAATACTCACTTCCACAGAAAACACTCACACCGTCCACATAATACACTCACCGTCCACATAAAACAATCACTGTCCACATAAAACACTCACTGTCCACATAAAACACTCACCGTCCACATAATACACTCACACCGTCCACATAAAACATCTACCGTCCACATAAAGCACTCACACCGTCCACATAAAACACTCACACTGTCCACATAATACACTCACTGTCCACATAAAACACTCACTGTCCACATAAAACACTCACCGTCCACATAAAACACTCACACCGTCCACATAAAACACCTACCGTCCACATAAAACACTCACCGTCCACATAAAACACTCACACCGTCCACATAAATCACTCACACCGTCCACATAAAACACTCACTGTCCACATAAAACACTCACACTGTCCACATAATACACACACTGTCCACATAAAACACTCACTGTCCACATAAAACACTCACTGTCCACATAATACACACACTGTTCGTTTATGTGCTCACACCGTCCACATACAAACACTCACTGTCCACATAATACACACACTGTTTGTAAATGTGCTTACTCCGTCCACATAAAACACTCACCGTCCACATAAAACACTCACCGTCCACATAAAACACTCACCGTCCACATAAAACACTCACCGTCCACATAAAACACTCACCGTCCACATAATACACTCATACCGTCCACATAAAACACACACCGTCCACATAATACACTCACTGTCCGCATATGTGCTGACACCGTCCACATAATACAATTACCGTCCTCATAATACACATACCGTCCACATAATACACTCACTGTCCACATAAAACACTCACTGTCCACATAAAACACTCACCGTCCACATAAAACACTCACATCGTCCACATAAAACATCTACCGTCCACATAAAGCACTCACAACGTCCACATAAAACACTCACACCGTCCACATAAAACACTCACCATCCACATAAAACACTCACACCGTCCACATAATACACTCACCGTCCACATAAAACACTCACTGTCCACATAAAACACTCACCGTTCACATAAAACACTCACACCGTCCACATAAAACACTCACACCGTCCACATAATACACTCACCGTCCACATAAAACAGTCACTGTCCACATAAAACACTCACCGTCCACATAAAACACTCACACCGTCCACATAAAACATCTACCGTCCACATAAAGCACTCACACCGTCCACATAAAACACTCACACCGTCCACATAAAACACTCACCGTCCACATAAAACACTCACACCGTCCACATAATACACTCTCCGTCCACATAAAACACTCACTGTTCACATAAAACACTCACTGTCCACATAAAACACTCACACCGTCCACATAAAAGACTCACCGTCCACATAAAACACTCACACCGTCCACATAATACACTCACCGTCCATATAAAACACTCACTGTCCACATAAAACACTCACCGTCCACATAATACACTCACACCGTCCACATAAAACATCTACCGTCCACAAAAAGCATTCACACCGACAACATAAAACACTCACACTGTCCACATAATACACTCACCGTCCACATAAAACACTCACTGTCCACATAAAACACTCACCGTCCACATAAAACACTCACACCATCCACATAAAACACCTACCGTCCACATAAAACACTCACCGTCCACATAAAACACTCACACCGTCCACATAAAACACTCACACCGTCCACATAAGACACTCACTGTCCACATAAAACACTCACACTGTCCACATAATACACACACTGTCCACATAAAACACTCACTGTCCACATAAAACACTCACTGTCCACATAATACACACACTGTTCGTTTATGTGCTCACACCGTCCACATACAAACACTCACTGTCCACATAATACACACACTGTTTGTAAATGTGCTTACACCGTCCACATAAAACACTCACCGTCCACATAAAACACTCACCGTCCACATAAAACACTCACCGTCCACATAAAACACTCACCGTCCACATAATACACTCACTGTCCGCATATGTGCTGACACCGTCCACATAATACAATTACCGTCCTCATAATACACATACCGTCCACATAATACACTCACTGTCCACATAAGTGCTTACACCGTCCACATAAAACACTCACCATCCACATAAAACACTCACCGTCCAATTAAAACACTCACACCGTCCACATAAAAGACCTACCGTCCACATAAAACACTCACACCGTCCACATAAAACACTCACACCGTCCACATAAAACACTCACTGTCCACATAATACACTCACTGTCCACATAAGTGCTTACACCGTCCACATAAAACACTCACCATCCACATAAAACACTCACCGTCCACATAAAACACTCACACCGTCCACATAATACACTCACCGTCCACATAAAACACTCACTGTTCACATAAAACACTCACTGTCCACATAAAACACTCACCGTCCACATAAAACACTCACCGTCCATATAAAACACTCACACCGTCCACATAAAACACTCACACCGTCCACATAAAACACTCACTGTCCACATTAAACACTCACACTGTCCACATAATACCCACACTGTCCACATAAAACACTCACTGTCCACATAAAACACTCACTGTCCACATAATACACACACTGTTGGTATATGTGCTTACACAGTCCACATAAAACACTCACCGTCCACATAATACACTCACCGTCCACATAATACACTCACCGTCCACATAAAACACTCACCGTCCACATAAAACACTCACTGTCCACATGTGTTTAGACCGTCCACATAAAACACTCACCGTCCACATAATACACACATACCGTCCACATAAAACACACACCGTCCACATAATACACTCACTGTCCGCACATGTGCTGACACCGTCCACATAATACACTCACCGTCCACATAATACACTCATACCGTCCACATAAAACACTCACCGTCCACATAAAACACTCACCGTCCACATAAAGCACCTACCGTCCACATAAAACACTCACACCGTCCACATAATACACTCACCGTCCACATAAAATACTCACTGTCCACATAAAACACTCACTGTCCACAGAAAACACTCACACCGTCAACATAATACACTCACCGTCCACATAAAACACTCACTGTCCACATAAAACACTCACTGTCCACATAAAACACTCAACGTCCACATAATACACTCACACCGTCCACATAAAACATCTACCGTCCACATAAAGCACTCACACCGTCCACATAAAACACTCACACTGTCCACATAATACACTCACCGTCCACATAAAACACTCACTGTCCACATAAAACACTCACCGTCCACATAAAACACTCACACCGTCCACATAAAACACCTACCGTCCACATAAAACACTCACCGTCCACATAAAACACTCACACCGTCCACATAAAACACTCACTGTCCACATAAAACACTCACACTGTCCACAAAATACATACACTGTCCACATAAAACACTCACTGTCCACATAAAACACTCACTGTCCACATAATACACACACTGTTCGTTTATGTGCTTACACCGTCCACATACAAACACTCACTGTCCACATAATACACACACTGTTTGTAAATGTGCTTACACCGTCCACATAAAACACTCACCGTCCACATAAAACACTCACCGTCCACATAAAACACTCACCGTCCACATAAAACACTCACCGTCCACATAAAACACTCACCGTCCACATAAAACACTCACTGTTCACATAAAACACTCTCTGTCCACATAAAACACTCACACCGTCCACATAAAAAACTCACCGTCCACATAAAACACTCACACCGTCCACATAATACACTCACCGTCCATATAAAACACTCACCGTCCACATAAAACACTCACCGTCCACATAAAACACTCACTGTTCACATAAAACACTCTCTGTCCACATAAAACACTCACACCGTCCACATAAAAAACTCACCGTCCACATAAAACACTCACTGTCCACATAAAACACTCACCGTCCACATAATACACTCACACCGTCCACATAAAACATCTACCGTCCACATAAAGCACTCACACCGACAACATAAAACACTCACACTGTCCACATAATACACTCACCGTCCACATAAAACACTCACTGTCCACATAAAACACTCACCGTCCACATAAAACACTCACTCCGTCCACATAAAACACTCACCGTCCACATAAAACACTCACCGTCCACATAAAACACTCACACCGTCCACATAAAACACTCACACCGTCCACATAAAACACTCACTGTCCACATAAAACACTCACACTGTCCACATAATACACACACTGTCCACATAAAACACTCACTGTCCACATAAAACGCTCACTGTCCACATAATACACACACTGTTCGTTTATGTGCTCACACCGTCCACATACAAACACTCACTGTCCACATAATACACACACTGTTTGTAAATGTGCTTACTCCGTCCACATAAAACAATCACCGTCCACATAAAACACTCACCGTCCACATAAAACACTCACCGTCCACATAAAACACTCACCGTCCACATAAAACACTCACCGTCCACATAATACACTCATACCGTCCACATAAAACACACACCGTCCACATAATACACTCACTGTCCGCATATGTGCTGACACCGTCCACATAATACAATTACCGTCCTCATAATACACATACCGTCCACATAATACACTCACTGTCCACATAAAACACTCACTGTCCACATAAAACACTCACCGTCCACATAAAACACTCACATCGTCCACATAAAACATCTACCGTCCACATAAAGCACTCACACCGTCCACATAAAACACTCACACCGTCCACATAAAACACTCACTGTCCACATAAAACACTCACCGTCCACATAAAACACTCACACCGTCCACATAATACACTCACCGTCCACATAAAACACTCACTGTCCACATAAAACACACACCGTCCACATAAAACACTCACACCGTCCACATAAAACACTCACACCGTCCACATAATACACTCATCGTCCACATAAAACACTCACTGTCCACATAAAACACTCACCGTCCACATAAAACACTCACACCGTCCACATAAAACATCTACCGTCCACATAAAGCACTCACACCGTCCACATAAAACACTCACCGTCCACATAAAACACTCACACCGTCCACATAATACACTCACCGTCCACATAAAACACTCACTGTTCACATAAAACACTCACTGTCCACATAAAACACTCACACCGTCCACATAAAAGACTCACCGTCCACATAAAACACTCACACCGTCCACATAATACACTCACCGTCCATATAAAACACTCACCGTCCACATAAAACACTCACCGTCCACATAATACACTCACACCGTCCACATAAAACATCTACCGTCCACAAAAAGCACTCACACCGACAACATAAAACACTCACACTGTCCACATAATACACTCACCGTCCACATAAAACACTCACTGTCCACATAAAACACTCACCGTCCACATAAAACACTCACACCGTCCACATAAAACACCTACCGTCCACATAAAACACTCACCGTCCACATAAAATACTCACACCGTCCACATAAAACACTCACACCGTCCACATAAAACACTCACTGTCCACATAAAACACTCACACTGTCCACATAATACACACACTGTCCACATAAAACACTCACTGTCCACATAAAACACTCACTGTCCACATAATACACACACTGTTCGTTTATGTGCTCACACCGTCCACATACAAACACTCACTGTCCACATAATACACACACTGTTTGTAAATGTGCTTACACCGTCCACATAAAACACTCACCGTCCACATAAAACACTCACCGTCCACATAAAACACTCACCGTCCACATATGTGCTGACACCGTCCACATAATACAATTACCGTCCTCATAATACACAGACCGTCCACATAATACACTCACTGTCCACATATGTGCTTACACCGTCCACGTAAAACACTCACCGTCCACATAAAACACTCACTGTTCACATAAAACACTCACTGTCCACATAAAACACTCACACCGTCCACATAAAAAACTCACCGTCCACATAAAACACTCACACCGTCCACATAATACACTCACCGTCCATATAAAACACTCACTGTCCACATAAAACACTCACCGTCCACATAATACACTCACACCGTCCACATAAAACATCTACCGTCCACATAAAGCACTCACACCGACAACATAAAACACTCACACTGTCCACATAATACACTCACCGTCCACATAAAACACTCACTGTCCACATAAAACACTCACCGTCCACATAAAACACTCACACCGTCCACATAAAACACCTACCGTCCACATAAAACACTCACCGTCCACATAAAACACTCACACCGTCCACATAAAACACTCACACCGTCCACATAAAACACTCACCGTCCACATAAAACACTCACACCGTCCACATAAAACACTCACTGTCCACATAAAACGCTCACTGTCCACATAATACACACACTGTTCGTTTATGTGCTCACACCGTCCACATACAAAAACTCACTGTCCACATAATACACACACTGTTTGTAAATGTGCTTACACCGTACACATAAAACACTCACCGTCCACATAAAACACTCACCGTCCACATAAAACACTCACCGTCCACATAAAACACTCACCGTCCACATAATACACTCATACCGTCCACATAAAACACACACCGTCCACATAATACACTCACTGTCCGCATATGTGCTGACACCGTCCACATAATACAATTACCGTCCTCATAATACACATACCGTCCACATAATACACTCACTGTCCACATAAAACACTCACTGTCCACATAAAACACTCACCGTCCACATAAAACACTCACATCGTCCACATAAAACATCTACCGTCCACATAAAGCACTCACACCGTCCACATAAAACACTCACACCGTCCACATAAAACACTCACTGTCCACATAAAACACTCACCGTCCACATAAAACACTCACACCGTCCACATAATACACTCACCGTCCACATAAAACACTCACTGTCCACATAAAACACTCACCGTCCACATAAAACACTCACACCGTCCACATAAAACACTCACACCGTCCACATAATACACTCACCATCCACATAAAACACTCACTGTCCACATAAAACACTCACCGTCCACATAAAACACTCACACCGTCCACATAAAACATCTACCGTCCACATAAAGCACTCACACCGTCCACATAAAACACTCACACCGTCCACATAAAACACTCACCGTCCACATAAAACACTCACACCGTCCACATAATACACTCACCGTCCACATAAAACACTCACTGTTCACATAAAACACTCACTGTCCACATAAAACACTCACACCGTCCACATAAAAGACTCACCGTCCACATAAAACACTCACACCGTCCACATAATACACTCACCGTCCATATAAAACACTCACCGTCCACATAAAACACTCACCGTCCACATAATACACTCACCGTCCACATAATACACTCACACCGTCCACATAAAACATCTACCGTCCACAAAAAGCACTCACACCGACAACATAAAACACTCACACTGTCCACATAATACACTCACCGTCCACATAAAACACTCACTGTCCACATAAAACACTCACCGTCCACATAAAACACTCACACCGTCCACATAAAACACCTACCGTCCACATAAAACACTCACCGTCCACATAAAATACTCACACCGTCCACATAAAACACTCACACCGTCCACATAAAACACTCACTGTCCACATAAAACACTCACACTGTCCACATAATACACACACTGTCCACATAAAACACTCACTGTCCACATAAAACACTCACTGTCCACATAATACACACACTGTTCGTTTATGTGCTCACACCGTCCACATACAAACACGCACTGTCCACATAATACACACACTGTTTGTAAATGTGCTTACACCGTCCACATAAAACACTCACCGTCCACATAAAACACTCACCGTCCACATAAAACACTCACCGTCCACATAAAACACTCACCGTCCACATATGTGCTGACACCGTCCACATAATACAATTACCGTCCTCATAATACACATACCGTCCACATAATACACTCACTGTCCACATATGTGCTTACACCGTCCACATAAAACACTCACCGTCCACATAAAACACTCACCGTCCACTTAAAACACTCACACCGTCCACATAAAAGACCTACCGTCCACATAAAACACTCACCGTCCACATAAAACACTCACAGCGTCCACATAAAACACTCACCGTCCACATAAAATACTCACTGTCCACATAAAACACTCACTGTCCACAGAAAACACTCACACCGTCCACATAATACACTCACCGTCCACATAAAACACTCACTGTCCACATAAAACACTCACTGTCCACATAAAACACTCACCGTCCACATAATACACTCACACCGTCCACATAAAACATCTACCGTCCACATAAAGCACTCACACCGTCCACATAAAACACTCACACTGTCCACATAATACACTCACCGTCCACATAAAACACTCACTGTCCACATAAAACACTCACCGTCCACATAAAACACTCACACCGTCCACATAAAACACCTACCGTCCACATAAAACACTCGCCGTCCACATAAAACACTCACACCGTCCACATAAAACACTCACTGTCCACATAAAACACTCACACTGTCCACATAATACACACACTGTCCACATAAAACACTCACTGTCCACATAAAACACTCACTGTCCACATAATACACACACTGTTCGTTTATGTGCTCACACCGTCCACATACAAACACTCACTGTCCACATAATACACACACTGTTTGTAAATGTGCTTACTCCGTCCACATAAAACACTCACCGTCCACATAAAACACTCACCGTCCACATAAAATACTCACCGTCCACATAAAACACTCACCGTCCACATAAAACACTCACCGTCCACATAATACACTCATACCGTCCACATAAAACACACACCGTCCACATAATACACTCACTGTCCGCATATGTGCTGACACCGTCCACATAATACAATTACCGTCCTCATAATACACATACCGTCCACATAATACACTCACTGTCCACATAAAACACTCACTGTCCACATAAAACACTCACCGTCCACATAAAACACTCACATCGTCCACATAAAACATCTACCGTCCACATAAAGCACTCACACCGTCCACATAAAACACTCACACCGTCCACATAAAACACTCACCGTCCACATAAAACACTCACACCGTCCACATAATACACTCACCGTCCACATAAAACACTCACTGTCCACATAAAACACTCACCGTCCACATAAAACACTCACACCGTCCACATAAAACACTCACACCGTCCACATAATACACTCACCGTCCACATAAAACACTCACTTTCCACATAAAACACTCACCGTCCACATAAAACACTCACACCGTCCACATAAAACATCTACCGTCCACATAAAGCACTCACACCGTCCACATAAAACACTCACACCGTCCACATAAAACACTCACCGTCCACATAAAACACTCACACCGTCCACATAATACACTCACCGTCCACATAAAACACTCACTGTTCACATAAAACACTCACTGTCCACATAAAACACTCACACCGTCCACATAAAAGACTCACCGTCCACATAAAACACTCACACCGTCCACATAATACACTCACCGTCCATATAAAACACTCACTGTCCACATAAAACACTCACCGTCCACATAATACACTCACACCGTCCACATAAAACATCTACCGTCCACAAAAAGCACTCACACCGACAACATAAAACACTCACACTGTCCACATAATACACTCACCGACCACATAAAACACTCACTGTCCACATAAAACACTCACCGTCCACATAAAACACGCACACCATCCACATAAAACACCTACCGTCCACATAAAACACTCACCGTCCACATAAAACACTCACACCGTCCACATAAAACACTCACACCGTCCACATAAGACACTCACTGTCCACATAAAACACTCACACTGTCCACATAATACACACACTGTCCACATAAAACACTCACTGTCCACATAAAACACTCACTGTCCACATAATACACACACTGTTCGTTTATGTGCTCACACCGTCCACATACAAACACTCACTGTCCACATAATACACACACTGTTTGTAAATGTGCTTACACCGTCCACATAAAACACTCACCGTCCTCATAATACACATACCGTCCACATAATACACTCACTGTCCACATATGTGCTTACACCGTCCACATAAAACACTCACCGTCCACATAAAACACTCACCGTCCACTTAAAACACTCACCGTCCTCATAATACACATACCGTCCACATAATACACTCACTGTCCACATAAAACACTCACCGTCCACATAAAACACTCACATCGTCCACATAAAACATCTACCGTCCACATAAAGCACTCACACCGTCCACATAAAACACTCACACCGTCCACATAAAACACTCACTGTCCACATAAAACACTCACCGTCCACATAAAACACTCACACCGTCCACATAATACACTCACCGTCCACATAAAACACTCACTGTCCACATAAAACACTCACCGTCCACATAAAACACTCACACCGTCCACATAAAACACTCACACCGTCCACATAATACACTCACCGTCCACATAAAACACTCACTGTCCACATAAAACACTCACCGTCCACATAAAACACTCACACCGTCCACATAAAACATCTACCGTCCACATAAAGCACTCACACCGTCCACATAAAACACTCACACCGTCCACATAAAACACTCACCGTCCACATAAAACACTCACACCGTCCACATAATACACTCACCGTCCACATAAAACACTCACTGTTCACATAAAACACTCACTGTCCACATAAAACACTCACACCGTCCACATAAAAGACTCACCGTCCACATAAAACACTCACACCGTCCACATAATACACTCACCGTCCATATAAAACACTCACCGTCCACATAAAACACTCACCGTCCACATAATACACTCACACCGTCCACATAAAACATCTACCGTCCACAAAAAGCACTCACACCGACAACATAAAACACTCACACTGTCCACATAATACACTCACCGTCCACATAAAACACTCACTGTCCACATAAAACACTCACCGTCCACATAAAACACTCACACCGTCCACATAAAACACCTACCGTCCACATAAAACACTCACCGTCCACATAAAATACTCACACCGTCCACATAAAACACTCACACCGTCCACATAAAACACTCACTGTCCACATAAAACACTCACACTGTCCACATAATACACACACTGTCCACATAAAACACTCACTGTCCACATAAAACACTCACTGTCCACATAATACACACACTGTTCGTTTATGTGCTCACACCGTCCACATACAAACACTCACTGTCCACATAATACACACACTGTTTGTAAATGTGCTTACACCGTCCACATAAAACACTCACCGTCCACATAAAACACTCACCGTCCACATAAAACACTCACCGTCCACATAAAACACTCACCGTCCACATATGTGCTGACACCGTCCACATAATACAATTGCCGTCCTCATAATACACATACCGTCCACATTATACACTCACTGCCCACATATGTGCTTACACCGTCCACATAAAACACTCACCGTCCATATAAAACACTCACTGTCCACATAAAACACTCACCGTCCACATAAAACACTCACATCGTCCACATAAAACATCTACCGTCCACATAAAGCACTCACACCGTCCACATAAAACACTCACACCGTCCACATAAAACACTCACCGTCCACATAAAACACTCACACCGTCCACATAATACACTCACCGTCCACATAAAACACTCACTGTCCACATAATACACTCACCGTCCACATAAAACACTCACACCGTCCACATAAAACACTCACACCGTCCACATAATACACTCACTGTCCGCATATGTGCTGACACCGTCCACATAATACAATTACCGTCCTCATAATACACATACCGTCCACATAATACACTCACTGTCCACATAAAACACTCACTGTCCACATAAAACACTCACCGTCCACATAAAACACTCACATCGTCCACATAAAACATCTACCGTCCACATAAAGCACTCACACCGTCCACATAAAACACTCACACCGTCCACATAAAACACTCACCGTCCACATAAAACACTCACACCGTCCACATAATACACTCACCGTCCACATAAAACACTCACTGTCCACATAAAACACTCACCGTCCACATAAAACACTCACACCGTCCACATAAAACACTCACACCGTCCACATAATACACTCACCGTCCACATAAAACACTCACTGTCCACATAAAACACTCACCGTCCACATAAAACACTCACACCGTCCACATAAAACATCTACCGTCCACATAAAGCACTCACACCGTCCACATAAAACACTCACACCGTCCACATAAAACACTCACCGTCCACATAAAACACTCACACCGTCCACATAATACACTCACCGTCCACATAAAACACTCACTGTTCACATAAAACACTCACTGTCCACATAAAACACTCACACCGTCCACATAAAAGACTCACCGTCCACATAAAACACTCACACCGTCCACATAATACACTCACCGTCCATATAAAACACTCACTGTCCACATAAAACACTCACTGTCCACATAATACACTCACACCGTCCACATAAAACATCTACCGTCCACAAAAAGCACTCACACCGACAACATAAAACACTCACACTGTCCACATAATACACTCACCGTCCACATAAAACACTCACTGTCCACATAAAACACTCACCGTCCACATAAAACACTCACACCATCCACATAAAACACCTACCGTCCACATAAAACACTCACCGTCCACATAAAACACTCACACCGTCCACATAAAACACTCACACCGTCCACATAAGACACTCACTGTCCACATAAAACACTCACACTGTCCACATAATACACACACTGTCCACATAAAACACTCACTGTCCACATAAAACACTCACTGTCCACATAATACACACACTGTTCGTTTATGTGCTCACACCGTCCACATACAAACACTCACTGTCCACATAATACACACACTGTTTGTAAATGTGCTTACACCGTCCACATAAAACACTCACCGTCCTCATAATACACATACCGTCCACATAATACACTCACTGTCCACATATGTGCTTACACCGTCCACATAAAACACTCACCGTCCACATAAAACACTCACCGTCCACTTAAAACACTCACCGTCCTCATAATACACATACCGTCCACATAATACACTCACTGTCCACATAAAACACTCACTGTCCACATAAAACACTCACCGTCCACATAAAACACTCACATCGTCCACATAAAACATCTACCGTCCACATAAAGCACTCACACCGTCCACATAAAACACTCACACCGTCCACATAAAACACTCACTGTCCACATAAAACACTCACCGTCCACATAAAACACTCACACCGTCCACATAATACACTCACCGTCCACATAAAACACTCACTGTCCACATAAAACACTCACCGTCCACATAAAACACTCACACCGTCCACATAATACACTCACCGTCCACATAAAACACTCACTGTCCACATAAAACACTCACCGTCCACATAAAACACTCACACCGTCCACATAAAACATCTACCGTCCACATAAAGCACTCACACCGTCCACATAAAACACTCACACCGTCCACATAAAACACTCACCGTCCACATAAAACACTCACACCGTCCACATAATACACTCACCGTCCACATAAAACACTCACTGTTCACATAAAACACTCACTGTCCACATAAAACACTCACACCGTCCACATAAAAGACTCACCGTCCACATAAAACACTCACACCGTCCACATAATACACTCACCGTCCATATAAAACACTCACCGTCCACATAAAACACTCACCGTCCACATAATACACTCACACCGTCCACATAAAACATCTACCGTCCACAAAAAGCACTCACACCGACAACATAAAACACTCACACTGTCCACATAATACACTCACCGTCCACATAAAACACTCACTGTCCACATAAAACACTCACCGTCCACATAAAACACTCACACCGTCCACATAAAACACCTACCGTCCACATAAAACACTCACCGTCCACATAAAATACTCACACCGTCCACATAAAACACTCACACCGTCCACATAAAACACTCACTGTCCACATAAAACACTCACACTATCCACATAATACACACACTGTCCACATAAAACACTCACTGTCCACATAAAACACTCACTGTCCACATAATACACACACTGTTCGTTTATGTGCTCACACCGTCCACATACAAACACTCACTGTCCACATAATACACACACTGTTTGTAAATGTGCTTACACCGTCCACATAAAACACTCACCGTCCACATAAAACACTCACCGTCCACATAAAACACTCACCGTCCACATAAAACACTCACCGTCCACATATGTGCTGACACCGTCCACATAATACAATTACCGTCCTCATAATACACATACCGTCCACATAATACACTCACTGTCCACATATGTGCTTACACCGTCCACATAAAACACTCACCGTCCACATAAAACACTCACCGTCCACTTAAAACACTCACACCGTCCACATAAAAGACCTACCGTCCACATAAAACACTCACCGTCCACATAAAACACTCACAGCGTCCACATAAAACACTCACCGTCCACATAAAATACTCACTGTCCACATAAAACACTCACTGTCCACAGAAAACACTCACACCGTCCACATAATACACTCACCGTCCACATAAAACACTCACTGTCCACATAAAACACTCACTGTCCACATAAAACACTCACCGTCCACATAATACACTCACACCGTCCACATAAAACATCTACCGTCCACATAAAGCACTCACACCGTCCACATAAAACAATCACACTGTCCACATAATACACTCACCGTCCACATAAAACACTCACTGTCCACATAAAACACTCACCGTCCACATAAAACACTCACACCGTCCACATAAAACACCTACCGTCCACATAAAACACTCACCGTCCACATAAAACACTCACACCGTCCACATAAAACACTCACTGTCCACATAAAACACTCACACTGTCCACATAATACACACACTGTCCACATAAAACACTCACTGTCCACATAAAACACTCACTGTCCACATAATACACACACTGTTCGTTTATGTGCTCACACCGTCCACATACAAACACTCACTGTCCACATAATACACACACTGTTTGTAAATGTGCTTACTCCGTCCACATAAAACACTCACCGTCCACATAAAACACTCACCGTCCACATAAAACACTCACCGTCCACATAAAACACTCACCGTCCACATAATACACTCATACCGTCCACATAAAACACACACCGTCCACATAATACACTCACTGTCCGCATATGTGCTGACACCGTCCACATAATACAATTACCGTCCTCATAATACACATACCGTCCACATAATACACTCACTGTCCACATAAAACACTCACTGTCCACATAAAACACTCACCGTCCACATAAAACACTCACATCGTCCACATAAAACATCTACCGTCCACATAAAGCACTCACACCGTCCACATAAAACACTCACACCGTCCACATAAAACACTCACCGTCCACATAAAACACTCACACCGTCCACATAATACACTCACCGTCCACATAAAACACTCACTGTCCACATAAAACACTCACCGTCCACATAAAACACTCACACCGTCCACATAAAACACTCACACCGTCCACATAATACACTCACCGTCCACATAAAACACTCACTGTCCACATAAAACACTCACCGTCCACATAAAACACTCACACCGTCCACATAAAACATCTACCGTCCACATAAAGCACTCACACCGTCCACATAAAACACTCACACCGTCCACATAAAACACTCACCGTCCACATAAAACACTCACACAGTCCACATAATACACTCACCGTCCACATAAAACACTCACTGTTCACATAAAACACTCACTGTCCACATAAAACACTCACACCGTCCACATAAAAGACTCACCGTCCACATAAAACACTCACACCGTCCACATAATACACTCACCGTCCATATAAAACACTCACTGTCCACATAAAACACTCACCGTCCACATAATACACTCACACCGTCCACATAAAACATCTACCGTCCACAAAAAGCACTCACACCGACAACATAAAACACTCACACTGTCCACATAATACACTCACCGTCCACATAAAACACTCACTGTCCACATAAAACACTCACCGTCCACATAAAACACTCACACCATCCACATAAAACACCTACCGTCCACATAAAACACTCACCGTCCACATAAAACACTCACACCGTCCACATAAAACACTCACACCGTCCACATAAGACACTCACTGTCCACATAAAACACTCACACTGTCCACATAATACACACACTGTCCACATAAAACACTCACTGTCCACATAAAACACTCACTGTCCACATAATACACACACTGTTTGTTTATGTGCTCACACCGTCCACATACAAACACTCACTGTCCACATAATACACACACTGTTTGTAAATGTGCTTACACCGTCCACATAAAACACTCACCGTCCTCATAATACACATACCGTCCACATAATACACTCACTGTCCACATATGTGCTTACACCGTCCACATAAAACACTCACCGTCCACATAAAACACTCACCGTCCACTTAAAACACTCACCGTCCACATAAAACACTCACCGTCCACATAAAACACTCACCGTCCACATAAAACACTCAGCGTCCACATAAAACACTCACTGTCCACTTAAAACACTCACACCGTCCGCTTAAAACACTCACCGTCCACATAAAACACTCACCGTCCACATAAAACACTCACCGTCCACATAAAACACTCACCGTCCACTTAAAACACTCACCGTCCACTTAAAACACTCACACCGTCCACATAAAAGACCTACCGTCCACATAAAACACTCACCGTCCACATAAAACACTCACAGCGTCCACATAAAACACTCACCGTCCACATAAAACGCTCACTGTCCACGTAAAACACTCACCGTCCACATAAAACACTCACACAGTCCACATAATACACTCACTGTCCACATAAAACACTCACACCGTCAACATAAAACACCTACCGTCCACATAAAACACTCACTGTCCACATAAAACACTCACTGTCCACATAAAACACTCACTGTCCACGTAAAATAGTCACCGTCCACATAAAACACTCACACCGTCCACATAAAACAACTACCGTCCACATAAAACACTCACACCGTCCACATAAAACACTCACCGTCCACATAAAACACTCACTGTCCACATAAAAAACTCACACTGTCCACATAATACACTCAGCGTCCACATAAAACACTCACTGTCCACATAAAACACTCACTGTCCACATAAAACGCTCACACCATCCACATAATACACTCACCGTCCATATAAAACAATCACTGTCCACATAATACACTCACCGTCCACATAAAACACTCACACTGTCCACATAAAACACTTAATGTCCACATAAAACACTCACTGTCCACATAATACACACACTGTTCGTATATGTGCTTACACCGTCCACATAACAAACTCACCGTCCACATTAAACACTCACTGTCCACATGTGTTTAGACCGTCCACATAAAACACTCACTGTCCACATGAAACACTCACTGTCCACATGAAACACTCACTGTCCACATAAAACACTCACTGTCCACATAAAACACTCACTGTCCACATAAAACACTCACTGTCCACATAAAACACTCACCGTCCACATAAAACACTCACACCGTCCACATAAAACACCTACCGTCCACATAAAACACTCAAACCATCCACATAATACAATCACCGTCCACATAAAACACTCACCGTCCACATAAAACACTCACACCGTCCACATAAAACACTCATCGTCCACATAAAACACTCACCGTCGACATAAAGCACCTACCGTCCACATAAAACACTCACACCGTCCACATAATACACTCACCGTCCACATAAAATACTCACTGTCCACATAAAACACTCACTGTCCACATAAAACACTCACACCGTCCACATAAAACACTCACCGTCCACATAATACACTCACACCGTCCACATAAAACATCTACCGTCCATATAAAGCACTCACACCATCCACATAAAACACTCACACCGTCCACTTAAAACACTCACACCGTCCACATAAAACACTCACTGTCCACATAAAACACTCACACTGTCCACATAATACACTCACCGTCCACATAAAACACTCACACCGTCCACATAAAACATCTACCGTCCACATAAAGCACTCACACTGTCCACATAAAACACTCACACCGTCCACATAAAACACTCACTGTCCACATAAAACACTCACCGTCCACATAAAACACTCACACCGTCCACATAAAACACTCACTGCCCACATAAAACACTCACCGTCCACATAAAACACTCACACCGTCCACATAAAACACTCACACCGTCCACATAAAACACTCACCGTCCACATAAAACGCTCACACCATCCACATAATACACTCACCATCCATATAAAACACTCACTGTCCACATAAAACACTTACTGTCCACATAAAACACTCACCGTCCACATAAAACACTCACACCGTAAACATAAAACACCTACCGTCCACATAAAACACTCACCGTCCACATAAAACGCTCACACCGTCCACATAAAACACTCACCGTCCACATAAAACACTCACTGTCCACATAAAACACTCACACCGTCCACATAATACACTCATAACGTCCACATAAAACACACACCGTCCACATAATACACTCACTGTCCGCATATGTGCTTACACCGTGCACATAATACACTTACCGTCCACATAATACACATACCGTCCACATAATACACTTACTGTCCACATATGTGCTTACACCGTCCACATAAAACACTCACTGTCCACATAATACACACACTGTCCACATAAAACACTTACCGTCCACATAATACACTCACTGTCCACATAAAACACTCACACTGTCCACATAATACACTCAGCGTCCACATAAAACACTCACTGTCCACATAAAACACTCACTGTCCACATAAAATGCTCACACCATCCACATAATACACTCATCGTCCATATAAAACAATCGCTGTCCACATAATACACTCACAGTCCACATAAAACACTCACTGTCCACATAAAACACTCACCGTCCACATAAAACTCTCACACTATCCACATAAAACACTTAATGTCCACATAAAACACTCACTGTCCACATAATACACACACTGTTCGTATATGTGCTTACACCGTCCACATAAAATACTCACTGTCCACATAATATACACACTGTTTGTAAATGTGCTTACACCGTCCACACAACAAACTCACCGTCCACATCAGACACTCACTGTCCACATGTGTTTAGACCATCCACATAAAACACTCACTGTCCACATGAAACACTCACTGTCCACATGAAACACTCACTGTCCACATAAAACACTCACTGTCCACATAAAACACTCACTATCCACATAAAACACTCACTGTCCACATAAAACACTCACACCGTCCACATAAAACACTCACTGTCCACATAAAACACTCACACTGTCCACATAATACCCACACTGTCCACATAAAACACTCACTGTCCACATAAAACACTCACTGTCCACATAATACACACACTGTTCGTATATGTGCTTACACCGTCCACATAAAACACTCACCGTCCACATAATACACTCACCGTCCACATAAAACACTCACCGTCCACATAAAACACTCACTGTCCACATGTGTTTAGACCGTCCACATAAAACACTCACCGTCCACATAATACACTCATACCGTCCACATAAAACACACACCGTCCACATAATACACTCACTGTCCGCATATGTGCTGACACCGTCCACATAATACACTCACCGTCCACATAATACACTCATACCGTCCACATAAAACACTCACCGTCCACATAAAACACTAACCGTCCACATAAAACACTCACCGTCCACATAAAGCACCTACCGTCCACATAAAACACTCACACCGTCCACATAATACACTCACCGTCCACATAAAATACTAACTGTCTACATAAAACACTCACACCGTCCACATAATACACTCACCGTCCATATAAAACACTCACTGTCCACATAAAACACTCACTGTCCACATAAAACACTCACCGTCCACATAATACACTCACACCGTCCACATAAAACATCTACCGTCCACATAAAGCACTCACACCCTCCACATAAAACACTCACACTGTCCACATAATACACTCACCGTCCACATAAAACACTCACTGTCCACATAAAACACTCACCGTCCACATAAAACACTCACACCGTCCACATAAAACACCGACCGTCCACATAAAACACTCACCGTCCACATAAAACACTCACACCGTCCACATAAAACACTCACACCGTCCACATAAAACACTCACTGTCCACATAAAACACTCACACTGTCCACATAATACACACACTGTCCACAAAAAACACTCACTGTCCACATAAAACACTCACTGTCCACATAATACACACACTGTTCGTTTATGTGCTCACACCGTCCACATACAAACACTCACTGTCCACATAATACACACACTGTTTGTAAATGTGCTTACACCGTCCACATAAAACACTCACCGTCCACATAAAACACTCAGCGTCCACATAAAACACTCACCGTCCACATAAAACACTCACCGTCCACATAAAACACTCACCGTCCACATAATACACTCATACCGTCCACATAAAACACACACCGTCCACATAATACACTCACTGTCCGCATATGTGCTGACACCGTCCACATAATACAATTACCGTCCTCATAATACACATACCGTCCACATAATACACTCACTGTCCACATATGTGCTTACACCGTCCACATAAAACACTCACCGTCCACATAAAACACTCACCGTCCACATAAAACACTCACCGTCCACATAAAACACTCACACCGTCCACATAAAACACTCACCGTCCACATAAAACACTCACACAGTCCACATAATACACTCACTGTCCACATAAAACACTCACACCGTCAACATAAAACACTCACTGTCCACATAAAACACTCACTGTCCACATAAAACACTTACTGTCCACATAAAACACTCACTGTCCACGTAAAATAGTCACCGTCCACATAAAACACTCACACCGTCCACATAAAGCAACTACCGTCCATATAAAACACTCACACCGTCCACATAAAACACTCACACCGTCCACATAAAACACTCACACCGTCCACATAAAACACTCACACCGTCCACATAAAACACTCACACTGTCCACATAAAACACCTACCGTCCACATAAAACACTCACCGTCCACATAAAACACTCACACCGTCCACATAAAACACTCACACCGTCCACATAAGACACTCACTGTCCACATAAAACACTCACACTGTCCACATAATACACACACTGTCCACATAAAACACTCACTGTCCACATAAAACACTCACTGTCCACATAATACACACACTGTTTGTTTATGTGCTCACACCGTCCACATACAAACACTCACTGTCCACATAATACACACACTGTTTGTAAATGTGCTTACACCGTCCACATAAAACACTCACCGTCCTCATAATACACATACCGTCCACATAATACACTCACTGTCCACATATGTGCTTACACCGTCCACATAAAACACTCACCGTCCACATAAAACACTCACCGTCCACTTAAAACACTCACCGTCCACATAAAACACTCACCGTCCACATAAAACACTCACCGTCCACATAAAACACTCAGCGTCCACATAAAACACTCACTGTCCACTTAAAACACTCACACCGTCCGCTTAAAACACTCACCGTCCACATAAAACACTCACCGTCCACATAAAACACTCACCGTCCACATAAAACACTCACCGTCCACTTAAAACACTCACCGTCCACTTAAAACACTCACACCGTCCACATAAAAGACCTACCGTCCACATAAAACACTCACCGTCCACATAAAACACTCACAGCGTCCACATAAAACACTCACCGTCCACATAAAACGCTCACTGTCCACGTAAAACACTCACCGTCCACATAAAACACTCACACAGTCCACATAATACACTCACTGTCCACATAAAACACTCACACCGTCAACATAAAACACCTACCGTCCACATAAAACACTCACTGTCCACATAAAACACTCACTGTCCACATAAAACACTCACTGTCCACGTAAAATAGTCACCGTCCACATAAAACACTCACACCGTCCACATAAAACAACTACCGTCCACATAAAACACTCACACCGTCCACATAAAACACTCACCGTCCACATAAAACACTCACTGTCCACATAAAAAACTCACACTGTCCACATAATACACTCAGCGTCCACATAAAACACTCACTGTCCACATAAAACACTCACTGTCCACATAAAACGCTCACACCATCCACATAATACACTCACCGTCCATATAAAACAATCACTGTCCACATAATACACTCACCGTCCACATAAAACACTCACACTGTCCACATAAAACACTTAATGTCCACATAAAACACTCACTGTCCACATAATACACACACTGTTCGTATATGTGCTTACACCGTCCACATAACAAACTCACCGTCCACATTAAACACTCACTGTCCACATGTGTTTAGACCGTCCACATAAAACACTCACTGTCCACATGAAACACTCACTGTCCACATGAAACACTCACTGTCCACATAAAACACTCACTGTCCACATAAAACACTCACTGTCCACATAAAACACTCACTGTCCACATAAAACACTCACCGTCCACATAAAACACTCACACCGTCCACATAAAACACCTACCGTCCACATAAAACACTCAAACCATCCACATAATACAATCACCGTCCACATAAAACACTCACCGTCCACATAAAACACTCACACCGTCCACATAAAACACTCATCGTCCACATAAAACACTCACCGTCGACATAAAGCACCTACCGTCCACATAAAACACTCACACCGTCCACATAATACACTCACCGTCCACATAAAATACTCACTGTCCACATAAAACACTCACTGTCCACATAAAACACTCACACCGTCCACATAAAACACTCACCGTCCACATAATACACTCACACCGTCCACATAAAACATCTACCGTCCATATAAAGCACTCACACCATCCACATAAAACACTCACACCGTCCACTTAAAACACTCACACCGTCCACATAAAACACTCACTGTCCACATAAAACACTCACACTGTCCACATAATACACTCACCGTCCACATAAAACACTCACACCGTCCACATAAAACATCTACCGTCCACATAAAGCACTCACACTGTCCACATAAAACACTCACACCGTCCACATAAAACACTCACTGTCCACATAAAACACTCACCGTCCACATAAAACACTCACACCGTCCACATAAAACACTCACTGCCCACATAAAACACTCACCGTCCACATAAAACACTCACACCGTCCACATAAAACACTCACACCGTCCACATAAAACACTCACCGTCCACATAAAACGCTCACACCATCCACATAATACACTCACCATCCATATAAAACACTCACTGTCCACATAAAACACTTACTGTCCACATAAAACACTCACCGTCCACATAAAACACTCACACCGTAAACATAAAACACCTACCGTCCACATAAAACACTCACCGTCCACATAAAACGCTCACACCGTCCACATAAAACACTCACCGTCCACATAAAACACTCACTGTCCACATAAAACACTCACACCGTCCACATAATACACTCATAACGTCCACATAAAACACACACCGTCCACATAATACACTCACTGTCCGCATATGTGCTTACACCGTGCACATAATACACTTACCGTCCACATAATACACATACCGTCCACATAATACACTTACTGTCCACATATGTGCTTACACCGTCCACATAAAACACTCACTGTCCACATAATACACACACTGTCCACATAAAACACTTACCGTCCACATAATACACTCACTGTCCACATAAAACACTCACACTGTCCACATAATACACTCAGCGTCCACATAAAACACTCACTGTCCACATAAAACACTCACTGTCCACATAAAATGCTCACACCATCCACATAATACACTCATCGTCCATATAAAACAATCGCTGTCCACATAATACACTCACAGTCCACATAAAACACTCACTGTCCACATAAAACACTCACCGTCCACATAAAACTCTCACACTATCCACATAAAACACTTAATGTCCACATAAAACACTCACTGTCCACATAATACACACACTGTTCGTATATGTGCTTACACCGTCCACATAAAATACTCACTGTCCACATAATATACACACTGTTTGTAAATGTGCTTACACCGTCCACACAACAAACTCACCGTCCACATCAGACACTCACTGTCCACATGTGTTTAGACCATCCACATAAAACACTCACTGTCCACATGAAACACTCACTGTCCACATGAAACACTCACTGTCCACATAAAACACTCACTGTCCACATAAAACACTCACTATCCACATAAAACACTCACTGTCCACATAAAACACTCACACCGTCCACATAAAACACTCACTGTCCACATAAAACACTCACACTGTCCACATAATACCCACACTGTCCACATAAAACACTCACTGTCCACATAAAACACTCACTGTCCACATAATACACACACTGTTCGTATATGTGCTTACACCGTCCACATAAAACACTCACCGTCCACATAATACACTCACCGTCCACATAAAACACTCACCGTCCACATAAAACACTCACTGTCCACATGTGTTTAGACCGTCCACATAAAACACTCACCGTCCACATAATACACTCATACCGTCCACATAAAACACACACCGTCCACATAATACACTCACTGTCCGCATATGTGCTGACACCGTCCACATAATACACTCACCGTCCACATAATACACTCATACCGTCCACATAAAACACTCACCGTCCACATAAAACACTAACCGTCCACATAAAACACTCACCGTCCACATAAAGCACCTACCGTCCACATAAAACACTCACACCGTCCACATAATACACTCACCGTCCACATAAAATACTAACTGTCTACATAAAACACTCACACCGTCCACATAATACACTCACCGTCCATATAAAACACTCACTGTCCACATAAAACACTCACTGTCCACATAAAACACTCACCGTCCACATAATACACTCACACCGTCCACATAAAACATCTACCGTCCACATAAAGCACTCACACCCTCCACATAAAACACTCACACTGTCCACATAATACACTCACCGTCCACATAAAACACTCACTGTCCACATAAAACACTCACCGTCCACATAAAACACTCACACCGTCCACATAAAACACCGACCGTCCACATAAAACACTCACCGTCCACATAAAACACTCACACCGTCCACATAAAACACTCACACCGTCCACATAAAACACTCACTGTCCACATAAAACACTCACACTGTCCACATAATACACACACTGTCCACAAAAAACACTCACTGTCCACATAAAACACTCACTGTCCACATAATACACACACTGTTCGTTTATGTGCTCACACCGTCCACATACAAACACTCACTGTCCACATAATACACACACTGTTTGTAAATGTGCTTACACCGTCCACATAAAACACTCACCGTCCACATAAAACACTCAGCGTCCACATAAAACACTCACCGTCCACATAAAACACTCACCGTCCACATAAAACACTCACCGTCCACATAATACACTCATACCGTCCACATAAAACACACACCGTCCACATAATACACTCACTGTCCGCATATGTGCTGACACCGTCCACATAATACAATTACCGTCCTCATAATACACATACCGTCCACATAATACACTCACTGTCCACATATGTGCTTACACCGTCCACATAAAACACTCACCGTCCACATAAAACACTCACCGTCCACATAAAACACTCACCGTCCACATAAAACACTCACACCGTCCACATAAAACACTCACCGTCCACATAAAACACTCACACAGTCCACATAATACACTCACTGTCCACATAAAACACTCACACCGTCAACATAAAACACTCACTGTCCACATAAAACACTCACTGTCCACATAAAACACTTACTGTCCACATAAAACACTCACTGTCCACGTAAAATAGTCACCGTCCACATAAAACACTCACACCGTCCACATAAAGCAACTACCGTCCATATAAAACACTCACACCGTCCACATAAAACACTCACACCGTCCACATAAAACACTCACACCGTCCACATAAAACACTCACACCGTCCACATAAAACACTCACACTGTCCACATAAAACACTCACACAGTCCACATAATACACTCACTGTCCACATAATACACACACTGTTCGTTTATGTGCTTACACCGTCCACATAAAACACTCACTGTCCACATAATACACACACTGTTCATATATGTGCTTACACCGTCCACATAAAACACTCACCGTCCACATAATACACTCACCGTCCACATAAAACACTCACCATCCACATAAAACACTCACTGTACACATGTGTTTAGACCGTCCACATAAAACACTCACCGTCCACATAATACACTCATACCGTCCACATAAAACACACACCGTCCACATAATACACTCACTGTCCGCATATGTGCTGACACCGTCCACATAATACACTCACCGTCCACATAATACACTCATACCGTCCACATAAAACACTCACCGTCCACATAAAACACTCACACCGTCCACATAAAACACTCACTGTCCACATAATACACACACTGTTTGTAAATGTGCTTACACCGTACACATAAAACACTCACCGTCCACATAAAACACTCACTGTCCACATGTGTTTAGACCGTCCACATAAAACACTCACACCGTCCACATAAAACACTCACACCGTCCACATAAAACACTCACTGTCCACATAAAACACTCACACTGTCCACATAATACACACACTGTCCACAAAAAACACTCACTGTCCACATAAAACACTCACTGTCCACATAATACACACACTGTTCGTTTATGTGCTCACACCGTCCACATACAAACACTCACTGTCCACATAATACACACACTGTTTGTAAATGTGCTTACACCGTCCACATAAAACACTCACCGTCCACATAAAACACTCAGCGTCCACATAAAACACTCACCGTCCACATAAAACACTCACCGTCCACATAAAACACTCACCGTCCACATAATACACTCATACCGTCCACATAAAACACACACCGTCCACATAATACACTCACTGTCCGCATATGTGCTGACACCGTCCACATAATACAATTACCGTCCTCATAATACACATACCGTCCACATAATACACTCACTGTCCACATATGTGCTTACACCGTCCACATAAAACACTCACCGTCCACATAAAACACTCACCGTCCACATAAAACACTCACCGTCCACATAAAACACTCACAGCGTCCACATAAAACACTCACCGTCCACATAAAACACTCACACAGTCCACATAATACACTCACTGTCCACATAAAACACTCACACCGTCAACATAAAACACTCACTGTCCACATAAAACACTCACTGTCCACATAAAACACTTACTGTCCACATAAAACACTCACTGTCCACGTAAAATAGTCACCGTCCACATAAAACACTCACACCGTCCACATAAAACAACTACCGTCCATATAAAACACTCACACCGTCCACATAAAACACTCACACCGTCCACATAAAACACTCACACCGTCCACATAAAACACTCACACCGTCCACATAAAACACTCACACTGTCCACATAAAACACTCACTCCATCCACATAATACACTCACTGTCCACATAATACACACACTGTTCGTTTATGTGCTTACACCGTCCACATAAAACACTCACTGTCCACATAATACACACACTGTTCATATATGTGCTTACACCGTCCACATAAAACACTCACCGTCCACATAATACACTCACCGTCCACATAAAACACTCACCATCCACATAAAACACTCACTGTCCACATGTGTTTAGACCGTCCACATAAAACACTCACCGTCCACATAATACACTCATACCGTCCACATAAAACACACACCGTCCACATAATACACTCACTGTCCGCATATGTGCTGACACCGTCCACATAATACACTCACCGTCCACATAATACACTCATACCGTCCACATAAAACACTCACCGTCCACATAAAACACTCACACCGTCCACATAAAACACTCACTGTCCACATAATACACACACTGTTTGTAAATGTGCTTACACCGTACACATAAAACACTCACCGTCCACATAAAACACTCACTGTCCACATGTGTTTAGACCGTCCACATAAAAGACTCACCGTCCACATAATACACTCATACCGTCCACATAAAACACACACCGTCCACATAATACACTCACTGTCCGCATATGTGCTGACACCGTCCACATAATACACTTACCGTCCACATAATACACATACCGTCCACATAATACACTCACTGCCCACATATGTGCTTACACCGTCCACATAAAACACTCACCGTCCACATAAAACACTCACTGTCCACATAAAACACTCACACCGTCCACATAAAACACTCACCGTCCACATAAAACACTCACACCGTCCACATAATACACTCACCGTCCACATAAAACACTCACACCGTCCACATTATACACTCACCGTCCATATAAAACACTCACTGTCCACATAAAACACTCACCGTCCACATAATACACTCACACCGTCCACATAAAACGCTCACACCATCCACATAATACACTCACCGTCCACATAAAACACTCACAGTCCACATAAAACACTCTCAGTCCACATAAAACGCTCACACCGTCCACATAAAACACTCACCGTCCACATAAAATACTCACACCGTCCACATAAAACGCTCACACCATCCACATAATACACTCACCGTCCACATAAAATGCTCACACCATCCACATAATACACTCACCGTCCACATAAAATGCTCACACCATCCACATAATACACTCACCGTCCACGTAAAACACTCACCGTCCACATAAAACGCTCACACCATCCACATAATACACTCACCGTCCACATAAAACACTCACCGTCCACATAAAACACTCACACCGTCCACATAAAACACTCACACCGTCCACATAAAACACTCACACCGTCCACATCAAACACTCACCATCCACATAAAACGCTCACACCATCCACATAATACACTCACCGTCCACATAAAACACTCACCGTCCACATAAAACGCTCACACCGTCCACATAAAACACTCACCATCCACATAAAACACTCACACCGTCCACATAAAACACTCACACCGTCCACATAAAACACTCACCGTCCACATAAAACACTCACACCGTCCACATAAAACACTCACACCGTCCACATAAAACACTCACCGTCCACACAAAACACTCACACCGTCCACATAAAACACTCACACCGTCCACATAATACACTCACCGTCCACATAAAACACTCACACCATCCACATAATACACTCACCGTCCACATAATACACTCACCGTCCACATAAAACACTCACCGTCCACATAAAACGCTCACACCGTCCACATAAAACGCTCACACCGTCCACATAAAACACTCACACCGTCCACATAAAACACTCACACCGTCCACATAAAACACTCACCGTCCACATAAAACACTCACGCCGTCCACATAAAACAATCACCGTCCACATAAAACACTCACGCCGTCCACATAAAACAATCACCGTCCACATAAAACACTCACACCGTCCACATAATACACTCACTGTCCACATAAAACACTCACACCGTCCACATAATACACTCACTGTCCACATAAAACACTCACACCGTCCACATAAAACACTCACTGTCCACATAAAACACTCACCGTCCACATAAAACACTCACCGTCCACATAAAACACTCACACCGTCCACATAATACACTCACTGTCCACATAAAACACTCACACCGTCAACATAAAACACCGACCGTCCACATAAAACACTCACCGTCCACATAATACACTCACCGTCCACATAATACACACACTGTCCACATAAAACACTCACACCGTCAACATAAAACACCGACCGTCCACATAAAACACTCACCGTCCACATAAAACACTCACCGTCCACATAAAACACTCACTGTCCACATAAAACACTCACCGTCCACATAAAACACTCACTGTCCACATAATACACACACTGTCCACATAAAACACTTACCGTCCACATAATACACTCACTGTCCACATAAAACACTCACACTGTCCACATAATACACTCAGCGTCCACATAAAACACTCACTGTCCACATAAAACACTCACTGTCCACATAAAATGCTCACACCATCCACATAATACACTCATCGTCCATATAAAACAATCACTGTCCACATAATACACTCACAGTCCACATAAAACACTCACTGTCCACATAAAACACTCACCGTCCACATAAAACTCTCACACTATCCACATAAAACACTTAATGTCCACATAAAACACTCACTGTCCACATAATACACACACTGTTCGTATATGTGCTTACACCGTCCACATAAAATACTCACTGTCCACATAATATACACACTGTTTGTAAATGTGCTTACACCGTCAACATAACAAACTCACCGTCCACATCAGACACTCACTGTCCACATGTGTTTAGACCATCCACATAAAACACTCACTGTCCACATGAAACACTCACTGTCCACATGAAACACTCACTGTCCACATAAAACACTCACTGTCCACATAAAACACTCACTGTCCACATAAAACACTCACACCGTCCACATAAAACACTCACTGTCCACATAAAACACTCACACTGTCCACATAATACCCACACTGTCCACATAAAACACTCACTGTCCACATAAAACACTCACTGTCCACATAATACACACACTGTTCGTATATGTGCTTACACCGTCCACATAAAACACTCACCGTCCACATAATACACTCACCGTCCACATAAAACACTCACCGTCCACATAAAACACTCACTGTCCACATGTGTTTAGACCGTCCACATAAAACACTCACCGTCCACATAATACACTCATACCGTCCACATAAAACACACACCGTCCACATAATACACTCACTGTCCGCATATGTGCTGACACCGTCCACATAATACACTCACCGTCCACATAATACACTCATACCGTCCACATAAAACACTCACCGTCCACATAAAACACTCACCGTCCACATAAAACACTCACCGTCCACATAAAGCACCTACCGTCCACATAAAACACTCACACCGTCCACATAATTCACTCACCGTCCACATAAAATACTCACTGTCCACATAAAACACTCACACCGTCCACATAATACACTCACCGTCCATATAAAACACTCACTGTCCACATAAAACACTCACTGTCCACATAAAACACTCACCGTCCACATAATACACTCACACCGTCCACATAAAACATCTACCGTCCACATAAAGCACTCACACCCTCCACATAAAACACTCACACTGTCCACATAATACACTCACCGTCCACATAAAACACTCACTGTCCACATAAAACACTCACCGTCCACATAAAACACTCACACCGTCCACATAAAACACCGACCGTCCACATAAAACACTCACCGTCCACATAAAACACTCACACCGTCCACATAAAACACTCACACCGTCCACATAAAACACTCACTGTCCACATAAAACACTCACACTGTCCACATAGTACACACACTGTCCACAAAAAACACTCACTGTCCACATAAAACACTCACTGTCCACATAATACACACACTGTTCGTTTATGTGCTCACACCGTCCACATACAAACACTCACTGTCCACATAATACACACACTGTTTGTAAATGTGCTTACACCGTCCACATAAAACACTCACCGTCCACATAAAACACTCAGCGTCCACATAAAACACTCACCGTCCACATAAAACACTCACCGTCCACATAAAACACTCACCGTCCACATAATACACTCATACCGTCCACATAAAACACACACCGTCCACATAATACACTCACTGTCCGCATATGTGCTGACACCGTCCACATAATACAATTACCGTCCTCATAATACACATACCGTCCACATAATACACTCACTGTCCACATATGTGCTTACACCGTCCACATAAAACACTCACCGTCCACATAAAACACTCACCGTCCACATAAAACACTCACCGTCCACATAAAACACTCACACCGTCCACATAAAACACTCACCGTCCACATAAAACACTCACACAGTCCACATAATACACTCACTGTCCACATAAAACACTCACTGTCCACATAAAACACTCACTGTCCACATAAAACACTTACTGTCCACATAAAACACTCACTGTCAACGTAAAATAGTCACCGTCCACATAAAACACTCACACCGTCCACATAAAACAACTACCGTCCATATAAAACACTCACACCGTCCACATAAAACACTCACACCGTCCACATAAAACACTCACACCGTCCACATAAAACACTCACACCGTCCACATAAAACACTCACACTGTCCACATAAAACACTCACTCCATCCACATAATACACTCACTGTCCACATAATACACACACTGTTCGTTTATGTGCTTACACCGTCCACATAAAACACTCACTGTCCACATAATACACACACTGTTCATATATGTGCTTACACCGTCCACATAAAACACTCACCGTCCACATAATACACTCACCGTCCACATAAAACACTCACCATCCACATAAAACACTCACTGTCCACATGTGTTTAGACCGTCCACATAAAACACTCACCGTCCACATAATACACTCATACCGTCCACATAAAACACACACCGTCCACATAATACACTCACTGTCCGCATATGTGCTGACACCGTCCACATAATACACTCACCGTCCACATAATACACTCATACCGTCCACATAAAACACTCACCGTCCACATAAAACACTCACACCGTCCACATAAAACACTCACTGTCCACATAATACACACACTGTTTGTAAATGTGCTTACACCGTACACATAAAACACTCACCGTCCACATAAAACACTCACTGTCCACATGTGTTTAGACCGTCCACATAAAAGACTCACCGTCCACATAATACACTCATACCGTCCACATAAAACACACACCGTCCACATAATACACTCACTGTCCGCATATGTGCTGACACCGTCCACATAATACACTTACCGTCCACATAATACACATACCGTCCACATAATACACTCACTGCCCACATATGTGCTTACACCGTCCACATAAAACACTCACCGTCCACATAAAACACTCACTGTCCACATAAAACACTCACACCGTCCACATAAAACACTCACCGTCCACATAAAACACTCACACCGTCCACATAATACACTCACCGTCCACATAAAACACTCACACCGTCCACATTATACACTCACCGTCCATATAAAACACTCACTGTCCACATAAAACACTCACCGTCCACATAATACACTCACACCGTCCACATAAAACGCTCACACCATCCACATAATACACTCACCGTCCACATAAAACACTCACAGTCCACATAAAACACTCTCAGTCCACATAAAACGCTCACACCGTCCACATAAAACACTCACCGTCCACATAAAATACTCACACCGTCCACATAAAACGCTCACACCATCCACATAATACACTCACCGTCCACATAAAATGCTCACACCATCCACATAATACACTCACCGTCCACATAAAATGCTCACACCATCCACATAATACACTCACCGTCCACATAAAACACTCACCGTCCACATAAAACGCTCACACCATCCACATAATACACTCACCGTCCACATAAAACACTCACACCGTCCACATAAAACACTCACACCGTCCACATAAAACACTCACACCGTCCACATCAAACACTCACCGTCCACATAAAACGCTCACACCATCCACATAATACACTCACCGTCCACATAAAACACTCACCGTCCACATAAAACGCTCACACCGTCCACATAAAACACTCACCGTCCACATAAAACACTCACACCGTCCACATAAAACACTCACACCGTCCACATAAAACACTCACCGTCCACATAAAACACTCACACCGTCCACATAAAACACTCACACCGTCCACATAAAACACTCACCGTCCACACAAAACACTCACACCGTCCACATAAAACACTCACACCGTCCACATAATACACTCACCGTCCACATAAAACACTCACACCATCCACATAATACACTCACCGTCCACATAATACACTCACCGTCCACATAAAACACTCACCGTCCACATAAAACACTCACCGTCCACATAAAACGCTCACACCGTCCACATAAAACGCTCACACCGTCCACATAAAACACTCACACCGTCCACATAAAACACTCACCGTCCACATAAAACACTCACGCCGTCCACATAAAACAATCACCGTCCACATAAAACACTCACGCCGTCCACATAAAACAATCACCGTCCACATAAAACACTCACACCGTCCACATAATACACTCACTGTCCACATAAAACACTCACACCGTCCACATAAAACACTCACACCGTCCACATAAAACACTCACTGTCCACATAAAACACTCACCGTCCACATAAAACACTCACCGTCCACATAAAACACTTACACCGTCCACATAATACACTCACTGTCCACATAAAACACTCACACCGTCAACATAAAACACCGACCGTCCACATAAAACACTCACCGTCCACATAATACACTCACCGTCCACATAATACACACACTGTCCACATAAAACACTCACACCGTCAACATAAAACACCGACCGTCCACATAAAACACTCACCGTCCACATAAAACACTCACCGTCCACATAAAACACTCACTGTCCACATAAAACACTCACCGTCCACATAAAACACTCACTGTCCACATAAAACACTCACTGTCCACATAAAACGCTCACCGTCCACATAAAACACTCACACCGTCCACATAAAACACTCACCGTCCACATAAAACACTCACTGTCCACATAAAACACTCACTGTCCACATAAAACGCTCACCGTCCACATAATACACTCATACCGTCCACATAAAACACACACCGTCCACATAATACACTCACTGTCCGCATATGTGCTGACACCGTCCACATAATACACTCACCGTCCACATAATACACTCATACCGTCCACATAAAACACTCACCGTCCACATAAAACACTCACTGTCCACATAAAACACTCACTGTCCACATAAAACGCTCACCGTCCACATAAAACACTCACACCGTCCACATAAAACACTCACCGTCCACATAAAACACTCACTGTCCACATAAAACACTCACCGTCCACATAATACACTCACTGTCCACATAAAACACTCACACCGTCCACATAAAACACTCACCGTCCACATAAAACACTCACTGTCCACATAAAACACTCACCGTCCACATAAAACACTCACCGTCCACAAAAAACACTCACACCATCCACATAATACACTCACCGTCCACATAAAACACTCACCGTCCACATAAAACGCTCACACCGTCCACATAAAACGCTCACACCGTCCACATAAAACACTCACCGTCCACATAAAACGCTCACACCATCCACATAAAACACTCACCGTCCACATAAAACACTCACACCGTCCACATAAAACACCTACCGTCCACATAAAACACTCAAACCATCCATATAATACAATCACCGTCCATATAAAACACTCACCGTCCACATAAAACACTCACACCGTCCACATAAAACACTCACACCGTCCACATAAAACACTCACCGTCCACATAATACACTCACCGTCCACATAAAACACTCACCGTCCACATAAAACACTCACTGTCCACATAAAACACTCACCGTCCACATAAAACACTCACTGTCCACATAAAACACTCACTGTCCACATAAAACGCTCACCGTCCACATAAAACACTCACACCGTCCACATTAAACACTCACCGTCCACATAATACACTCACTGTCCACATAAAACACTCACACCGTCAACATAAAACACCGACCGTCCACATAAAACACTCACCGTCCACATAAAACACTCACCGTCCACATAAAACACTCACACCATCCACATAATACACTCACCGTCCACATAAAACACTCACCGTCCACATAAAACGCTCACACCGTCCACATAAAACGCTCACACCGTCCACATAAAACGCTCACACCATCCACATAAAACACTCACCGTCCACATAAAACACTCACACCGTCCACATAAAACACCTACCGTCCACATAAAACACTCAAACCATCCATATAATACAATCACCGTCCATATAAAACACTCACTGTCCACATAAAACACTCACACCGTCCACATAAAACACTCACACCGTCCACATAAAACACTCACACCGTCCACATAAAACACTCACACTGTCCACATAAAACACTCACACCATCCACATAATACACTCACTGTCCACATAATACACACACTGTTCGTTTATGTGCTTACACCGTCCACATAAAACACTCACTGTCCACATAATACACACACTGTTCGTATATGTGCTTACACCGTCGACATAAAACACTCACCGTCCACATAAAACACTCACCGTCCACATAAAACACTCACCATCCACATAAAACACTCACTGTCCACATGTGTTTAGACCGTCCACATAAAACACTCATCGTCCACATAATACACTCATACCGTCCACATAAAACACACACCGTCCACATAATACACTCACTTTCCGCGTATGTGCTGACACCGACCACATAATACACTCACCGTCCTCATAATACATTCATACCGTCCACATAAAACACTCACCGTCCACATAAAACACTCACACCGTCCACATAATATACTCACTGTCCACATAAAACACTCACACCGTCCACATAATACACTCACCGTCCACATAAAACACTCACTGTCCACATAAAACACTCACTGTCCACATAAAACACTCACTGTCCACATAAAACACTCATTGTTCACATAAAACACTCACTGTCCACATAAAACACTCACACCGTCCACATAAAACACTCACCGTCCACATAAAACACTCACGCCGTCCACATAAAACAATCACCGTCCACATAAAACACTCACACCGTCCACATAATACACTCACTGTCCACATAAAACACTCACACCGTCCACATAAAACACTCACCGTCCACATAAAACACTCACTGTTCACATAAAACACTCACCGTCCACATAAAACACTCACACCGTCCACATAATACACTCACTGTCCACATAAAACACTCACACTGTCAACATAAAACACCGACCGTCCACATAAAACACTCACCGTCCACATAAAACACTCACCGTCCACATAAAACACTCACTGTCCACATAAAACACTCACCGTCCACATAAAACACTCACTGTCCACATAAATCACTCACTGTCCACATAAAACGCTAACCGTCCACATAAAACACTCACACCGTCCACATAAAACACTCACCGTCCACATAAAACACTCACTGTCCACATAAAACACTCACCGTCCACATAATACACTCACTGTCCACATAAAACACTCACACCGTCAACATAAAACACCGACCGTCCACATAAAACACTCACCGTCCACATAAAACACTCACCGTCCACATAAAACACTCACCGTCCACATAAAACACTCACTGTCCACATAAAACACTCACCATCCACATAAAACGCTCACCGTCCACATAAAACACTCACACCGTCCACATAAAACATCGACCGTCCACATAAAGCACTCACACCGTCCACATAAAACACTCACACCGTCCACATAATACACTCACCGTCCACATAAAACACTCACTGTCCACATAAAACACACACCGTCAACATAAAATACTCACACCGTCCACATAAAACACTCACCGTCCACATAAAACGCTCACACCATCCACATAATACACTCACCGTCCATATAAAACACTCACTGTCCACATAAAACACTCACTGTCCACATAAAACACTCACACCGTCCACATAAAACACTCACCGTCTACATAAAACACCTACCGTCCACATAAAACACTCACCGTCCACATAAAACACTCACACCGTCCACATAAAACACTCACACCGTCCACATAAAACACTCTCTGTCCACATAAAACACTCACATTGTCCACATAATACACACACTGTCCACATAAAACACTCACTGTCCACATAAAACACTCACTGTCCACACAATACACACACTGTTTGTAAATGTGCTTATACCGTCCACATAAAACACTCACCGTCCACATAATACACTCATACCGTCCACATAAAACACACACCGTCCACATAATACACTCACTGTCCGCATATGTGCTCACACCGTCCACATAATACACTTACTGTCCACATAATACACATACCGTCCACATAATACACTCACTGTCCACATATGTGCTTACACCGTCCACATAAAACACTCACCGTCCACATAAAACACTCAACGTCCACATAAAACACTCACACCGTCCACATAATACACTCACCGTCCATATAAAACACTCACTGTCCACATAAAACGCTCACACCGTCCACATAATACACTCACTGTCCACATAATACACTCACCGTCCACATAAAACACTCACCGTCCACATAATACACTCACCGTCCACATAAAACACTCACCGTCCACATAAAACACTCACACCGTCCACATAAAACACTCACCGTCCACATAAAACACTCACACCGTCCACATAATACACTCACCGTCCACATAAAACACTCACACTGTCCACATAAAACACTCACCGTCCACATAAAACACTCACACCGTCCACATAAAACACTCACACCGTCCACATAAAACACTCACTGTCCACATAAAACACTCACTGTCCACGTTAAACAGTCACCGTCCACATAAAACACTCACACCGTCCACATAAAACAACTACCGTCCACATAAAACACTCACACCGTCCACATAAAACACTCACCGTCCACATAAAACACTCACCGTCCACATAAAACACTCACACCGTCCACATAAAACACTCACCGTCCACATAAAACACTCACACCGTCCACATAAAACACTCACACCGTCCACATAATACACTCACTGTCCACATAAAACACTCACACCGTCCACATAAAACACTCACCGTCCACATAAAACATCTACCGTCCACATAAAGCACTCACACCGTCCACAAAAAACGCTCACACCGTCCACATAATACACTCACCGTCCACATAAAACGCTCACACCGTCCACATAATACACTCACCGTCCATATAAAACACTCACTGTCATCATAAAACACTCACCGTCCACATAATACACTCACCGTCCACATAAAACACTCACTGTCCACATAAAACACTCACTGTCCACATAAAACACTCACCGTCCACATAAAATACTCACACCGTCCACATAAAAGACCTACCGTCCACATAAAACACTCACACCGTCCACATAAAACACTCACCGTCCACATAAAACACTCACTGTCCACATAAAAGACTCACTGTCCACATAAAACACTCACTGTCCACATAAAACATTCACTGTCCACATAAAACACTCAACGTCCACATAAAACACTCACACCGTCCACATAAAACACTCACCGTCCATATAAAACACTCACTGTCCACATAAAACGCTCACACCGTCCACATAATACACTCACTGTTCACATAATACACTCACCGTCCACATAGAACACTCACCGTCCACATACTACACTCACCGTCCACATAAAACACTCACCGTCCACATAAAACACTCACTGTCCACATAAAAGACCTACCGTCCACATAAAACACTCAAACCATCCACATAAAACACTCACCGTCCACATAAAACACTCACTGTCCACATACAAGACTCACTGTCCACATAAAACACTCACTGTCCACATAAAACTTTCACTGTCCACATAAAACACTCACTGTCCACATAAAACACTCACACCGTCCACATAATACACTCACCGTCCACATAATACACCTACCGTCCACATAAAACACTCACACCGTCCACATAATACACTCACAGTCCACATAAAACACTCACTGTCCACATAAAACACTCACTATCCACAAAAAACACTCACTGTGCACATAAAACACTCACTGTCCACATAATACACACACTGTTTGTAAATGTGCTTACACCGTCCACATAAAACACTCACTGTCTACATGTGTTTAGACCGTCCACATAAAACACTCACCGTCCACATAATACACTCATACCGTCCACATAAAACACACACCATCCACATAATACACTCACTGTCCGCATATGTGCTCACACCGTCCACATAATATACTTACCGTCCACATAATACACATACCGTCCACATAATACACTCACTGTCCACATATGTGCTTACACCGTCCACATAAAACACTCACCGTCCACATAAAACACTCAACGTCCACATAAAACACTCACTGTCCACATAAAACACTCACCGTCCACATAAAACGCTCACACCGTCCACATAATACACTCACCGTCCATATAAAACACTCACTGTCCATATAAAACACTCACCGTCCACATAAAACACTCACTGTCCACATAATACACACACTGTTCGTATATGTGCTTACACCGTCCACATAAAACACTCACTGTCCACATAATACACACACTGTTTGTATATGTGCTTACACCGTCCACATAAAACACTCACCGTCCACATAAAACACTCACTGTCCACATGTGTTTAGATCGACCACATAAAACACTCACCGTCCACATAATACACTCATACCGTCCACATAAAACACACACCGTCCACATAATACACTCACTGTCCGCATATGTGCTGACACCGTCCACATAATACACTTATCGTCCACATAATACACATACCGTCCACGTAATACACTCACTGTCCACATATGTGCTTACACCGTCCACATAAAACACTCACTGTCCACATAAAACACTCACCGTCCACATAAAACACTCACCGTCCACATAAAACACTCACTGTCCACATAATACACACACTGTTCGTATATGTGCTTACACCGTCCACATAAAACACTCACCGTCCACATAAAACACTCACACTGTCCACATAATACACTCACCGTCCACATAAAACACTCACTGTCCACATAAAACACTCACACCGTCCACATAAAACACTCACACCGTTCACATAAAACACTCACTGTCCACATAAAACACTCACACCGTCCACATAAAACACTCACACCATCCACATAATACACTCACCGTCCACATAAAATGCTCACACCATCCACATAATACACTCACCGTCCACATAAAATGCTCACACCATCCACATAATACACTCACCGTCCACATAAAACACTCACCGTCCACATAAAACGCACACACCATCCACATAATACACTCACCGTCCACATAAAACACTCACCGTCCACATAAAACACTCACACCGTCCACATAAAACACTCACACCGTCCACATAAAACACTCACACCGTCCACATCAAACACTCACCGTCCACATAAAACGCTCACACCATCCACATAATACACTCACCGTCCACATAAAACACTCACCGTCCACATAAAACGCTCACACCGTCCACATAAAACACTCACCGTCCACATAAAACACTCACACCGTCCACATAAAACACTCACACCGTCCACATAAAACACTCACCGTCCACATAAAACACTCACACCGTCCACATAAAACACTCACACCGTCCACATAAAACACTCACCGTCCACACAAAACACTCACACCGTCCACATAAAACACTCACACCGTCCACATAATACACTCACCGTCCACATAAAACACTCACACCATCCACATAATACACTCACCGTCCACATAATACACTCACACCGTCCACATAATACACTCACTGTCCACATAAAACACTCACACCGTCCACATAATACACTCACTGTCCACATAAAACACTCACACCGTCCACATAAAACACTCACTGTCCACATAAAACACTCACCGTCCACATAAAACACTCACCGTCCACATAAAACACTCACACCGTCCACATAATACACTCACTGTCCACATAAAACACTCACACCGTCAACATAAAACACCGACCGTCCACATAAAACACTCACCGTCCACATAATACACTCACCGTCCACATAATACACACACTGTCCACATAAAACACTCACACCGTCAACATAAAACACCGACCGTCCACATAAAACACTCACCGTCCACATAAAACACTCACCGTCCACATAAAACACTCACTGTCCACATAAAACACTCACCGTCTACATAAAACACTCACTGTCCACATAAAACGCTCACTGTCCACATAAAACGCTCACACCGTCCACATAAAACACTCACCGTCCACATAAAACACTCACTGTCCACATAAAACACTCACTGTCCACATAAAACGCTCACCGTCCACATAATACACTCATACCGTCCACATAAAACACACACCGTCCACATAATACACTCACTGTCCGCATATGTGCTGACACCGTCCACATAATACACTCACCGTCCACATAATACATTCATACCGTCCACATAAAACACTCACCGTCCACATAATACACTCACCGTCCACATAATACACTCATACCGTCCACATAAAACACTCACCGTCCACATAATACACTCACCGTCCACATAATACACTCATACCGTCCACATAATACACTCACCGTCCACATAATACACTCATACCGTCCACATAAAACACTCACTGTCCACATAAAACGCTCACCGTCCACATAAAACACTCACACCGTCCACATAAAACACTCACCGTCCACATAAAACACTCACTGTCCACATAAAACACTCACACCATCCACATAATACACTCACCGTCCACATAAAACACTCACCGTCCACATAAAACGCTCACACCGTCCACATAAAACGCTCACACCGTCCACATAAAACACTCACCGTCCACATAAAACGCTCACACCATCCACATAAAACACTCACCGTCCACATAAAACACTCACACCGTCCACATAAAACACCTACCGTCCACATAAAACACTCAAACCATCCATATAATACAATCACCGTCCATATAAAACACTCACCGTCCACATAAAACACTCACACTGTCCACATAAAACACTCACACCGTCCACATAAAACACTCACCGTCCACATAATACACTCACCGTCCACATAATACACACACTGTCCACATAAAACACTCACACCGTCAACATAAAACACCGACCGTCCACATAAAACACTCACTGTCCACATAAAACACTCACCGTCCACATAAAACACTCACTGTCCACATAAAACACTCACTGTCCACATAAAACGCTCACCGTCCACATAAAACACTCACACCGTCCACATAAAACACTCACCGTCAACATAAAACACCGACCGTCCACATAAAACACTCACCGTCCACATAAAACACTCACCGTCCACATAAAACACTCACACCATCCACATAATACACTCACCGTCCACATAAAACACTCACCGTCCACATAAAACGCTCACACCGTCCATATAAAACGCTCACACCGTCCACATAAAACACTCACCGTCCACATAAAACGCTCACACCATCCACATAAAACACTCACCGTCCACATAAAACACTCACACCGTCCACATAAAACACCTACCGTCCACATAAAACACTCAAACCATCCATATAATACAATCACCGTCCATATAAAACACTCACCGTCCAAATAAAACACTCACACCGTCCACATAAAACACTCACACCGTCCACATAAAACACTCACACTGTCCACATAAAACACTCACACCATCCACATAATACACTCACTGTCCACATAATACACACACTGTTCGTTTATGTGCTTACACCGTCCACATAAAACACTCACTGTCCACATAATACACACACTGTTCGTATATGTGCTTACACTGTCGACATAAAACACTCACCGTCCACATAAAACACTCACCGTCCACATAAAACACTCACCATCCACATAAAACACTCACTGTCCACATGTGTTTAGACCGTCCACATAAAACACTCATCGTCCACATAATACACTCATACCGTCCACATAAAACACACACCGTCCACATAATACACTCACTGTCCGCATATGTGCTGACACCGTCCACATAATACACTCACCGTCCACATAATACATTCATACCGTCCACATAAAACACTCACCGTCCACATAAAACACTCACACCGTCCACATAATATACTCACTGTCCACATAAAACACTCACACCGTCCACATAATACACTCACCGTCCACATAAAACACTCACTGTCCACATAAAACACTCACTGTCCACATAAAACACTCACTGTCCACATAAAACACTCATTGTTCACATAAAACACTCACTGTCCACATAAAACACTCACACCGTCCACATAAAACACTCACCGTCCACATAAAACACTCACGCCGTCCACATAAAACACTCACTGTCCACATAAAACACTCACTGTCCACATAAAACACTCATTGTTCACATAAAACACTCACTGTCCACATAAAACACTCACACCGTCCACATAAAACAATCACCGTCCACATAAAACACTCACACCGTCCACATAATACACTCACTGTCCACATAAAACACTCACACCGTCCACATAAAACACTCACTGTTCACATAAAACACTCACCGTCCACATAAAACACTCACACCGTCCACATAATACACTCACTGTCCACATAAAACACTCACACCGTCAACATAAAACACCGACCGTCCACATAAAACACTCACCGTCCACATAAAACACTCACCGTCCACATAAAACACTCACTGTCCACATAAAACACTCACCGTCCACATAAAACACTCACTGTCCACATAAATCACTCACTGTCCACATAAAACGCTCACCGTCCACATAAAACACTCACACCGTCCACATAAAACACTCACCGTCCACATAAAACACTCACTGTCCACATAAATCACTCACTGTCCACATACAACACTCACCGTCCACATAAAACACTCACACCGTCCACATAAAACACTCACCGTCCACATAAAACACTCACTGTCCACATAAAACACTCACCGTCCACATAAAACGCTCACCGTCCACGTAAAACACTCACACCGTCCACATAAAACACTCACCGTCCACATAAAACACTCACTGTCCACATAAAACACTCACCGTCCACATAAAACACTCACCGTCCACATAAAACACTCACTGTCCACATAAAACACTCACTGTCCACATAAAACACTCACCGTCCACATAAAACACTCACACCGTCCACATAAAACATCGACCGTCCACATAAAGCACTCACACCGTCCACATAAAACACTCACACCGTCCACATAATACACTCACCGTCCACATAAAACACTCACTGTCCACATAAAACACACACCGTCAACATAAAATACTCACACCGTCCACATAAAACACTCACCGTCCACATAAAACGCTCACACCATCCACATAATACACTCACCGTCCATATAAAACACTCACTGTCCACATAAAACACTCACTGTCCACATAAAACACTCACACCGTCCACATAAAACACTCACCGTCTACATAAAACACCTACCGTCCACATAAAACACTCACCGTCCACATAAAACACTCACACCGTCCACATAAAACACTCACACCGTCCACATAAAACACTCTCTGTCCACATAAAACACTCACATTGTCCACATAATACACACACTGTCCACATAAAACACTCACTGTCCACATAAAACACTCACTGTCCTCACAATACACACACTGTTTGTAAATGTGCTTACACCGTCCACATAAAACACTCACCGTCCACATAATACACTCATACCGTCCACATAAAACACACACCGTCCACATAATACACTCACTGTCCGCATATGTGCTCACACCGTCCACATAATACACTTACTGTCCACATAATACACATACCGTCCACATAATACACTCACTGTCCACATATGTGCTTACACCGTCCACATAAAACACTCACCGTCCACATAAAACACTCAACGTCCACATAAAACACTCACACCGTCCACATAATACACTCACCGTCCATATAAAACACTCACTGTCCACATAAAACGCTCACACCGTCCACATAATACACTCACTGTCCACATAATACACTCACCGTCCACATAAAACACTCACCGTCCACATAATACACTCACCGTCCACATAAAACACTCACCGTCCACATAAAACACTCACACCGTCCACATAAAACACTCACCGTCCACATAAAACACTCACACCGTCCACATAATACACTCACCGTCCACATAAAACACTCACACTGTCCACATAAAACACTCACACCGTCCACATAAAACACTCACTGTCCTCATAAAACACTCACACCGTCCACATAATACACTCACTGTCCACATAAAACACTCACACCGTCCACATAAAACACTCACCGTCCACATAAAACATCTACCGTCCACATAAAGCACTCACACCGTCCACAAAAAACGCTCACACCGTCCACATAATACACTCACCGTCCACATAAAACGCTCACACCGTCCACATAATACACTCACCGTCCATATAAAACACTCACTGTCATCATAAAACACTCACCGTCCACATAATACACTCACCGTCCACATAAAACACTCACTGTCCACATAAAACACTCACTGTCCACATAAAACACTCACCGTCCACATAAAATACTCACACCGTCCACATAAAAGACCTACCGTCCACATAAAACACTCACACCGTCCACATAAAACACTCACCGTCCACATAAAACACTCACTGTCCACATAAAAGACTCACTGTCCACATAAAACACTCACCGTCCACATAAAACACTCACACCGTCCACATAATACACTCACCGTCCACATAAAACACTCACACCGTCCACATAAAACACTCACACCGTCCACATAAAACACTCACTGTCCACATAAAACACTCACTGTCCACGTTAAACAGTCACCGTCCACATAAAACACTCACACCGTCCACATAAAACAACTACCGTCCACATAAAACACTCACACCGTCCACATAAAACACTCACCGTCCACATAAAACACTCACCGTCCACATAAAACACTCACACCGTCCACATAAAACACTCACACCGTCCACATAATACACTCACTGTCCACATAAAACACTCACACCGTCCACATAAAACACTCACCGTCCACATAAAACATCTACCGTCCACATAAAGCACTCACACCGTCCACAAAAAACGCTCACACCGTCCACATAATACACTCACCGTCCACATAAAACGCTCACACCGTCCACATAATACACTCACCGTCCATATAAAACACTCACTGTCATCATAAAACACTCACCGTCCACATAATACACTCACCGTCCACATAAAACACTCACTGTCCACATAAAACACTCACTGTCCACATAAAACACTCACCGTCCACATAAAATACTCACACCGTCCACATAAAAGACCTACCGTCCACATAAAACACTCACACCGTCCACATAAAACACTCACCGTCCACATAAAACACTCACTGTCCACATAAAAGACTCACTGTCCACATAAAACACTCACTGTCCACATAAAACATTCACTGTCCACATAAAACACTCAACGTCCACATAAAACACTCACACCGTCCACATAAAACACTCACCGTCCATATAAAACACTCACTGTCCACATAAAACGCTCACACCGTCCACATAATACACTCACTGTCCACATAATACACTCACCGTCCACATAGAACACTCACCGTCCACATACTACACTCACCGTCCACATAAAACACTCACCGTCCACATAAAACACTCACTGTCCACATAAAAGACCTACCGTCCACATAAAACACTCAAACCGTCCACATAAAACACTCACCGTCCACATAAAACACTCACTCTCCACATAAAAGACTCACTGTCCACATAAAACACTCACTGTCCACATAAAACTTTCACTGTCCACATAAAACACTCACTGTCCACATAAAACACTCACACCGTCCACATAATACACTCACCGTCCACATAAAACACTCACCGTCCACATAAAACACTCACACCGTCCACATAAAACACCTACCGTCCACATAAAACACTCACACCGTCCACATAATACACTCACAGTCCACATAAAACACTCACTGTCCACATAAAACACTCACTATCCACAAAAAACACTCACTGTGCACATAAAACACTCACTGTCCACATAATACACACACTGTTTGTAAATGTGCTTACACCGTCCACATAAAACACTCACTGTCTACATGTGTTTAGACCGTCCACATAAAACACTCACCGTCCACATAATACACTCATACCGTCCACATAAAACACACACCATCCACATAATACACTCACTGTCCGCATATGTGCTCACACCGTCCACATAATATACTTACCGTCCACATAATACACATACCGTCCACATAATACACTCACTGTCCACATATGTGCTTACACCGTCCACATAAAACACTCACCGTCCACATAAAACACTCAACGTCCACATAAAACGCTCACACCGTCCACATAATACACTCACCGTCCATATAAAACACTCACCGTCCACATAAAACACTCACCGTCCACATAAAACACTCACTATCCACATGTGTTTAGACCGTCCACATAAAACACTCACCGTCCACATAATACACTCATACTGTCCAGATAAAACACACACCGTCCACATAATTCACTCACTGTCCGCATATGTGCTTGTACCGTCCACATAATACACTTACCGTCCACATAATACACATACCGTCCACATAATACACTCACTGTCCACATATGTGCTTACACCGTCCACATAAAACACTCACTGTCCACATAATACACACACTGTCGACATAAAACACTCACACTGTCCACATAATACACTCACACTGTCCACATAATACACTCACAGTCCACATAAAATACTCACACTGTCCACATAATACACACACCGTCCACATAATACACTCACTGTCCGCATATGTGCTGACACCGTCCACATAAAACACTCACCGTCCACATAAAACACTCAACGTCCACATAAAACACTCACTGTCCACATAAAACACTCACACCGTCCACATAAAACACTCACCGTCCACATAAAACGCTCACACCGTCCACATAATACACTCACTGTCCACATAAAACACTCACCGTCCACATAAAACACTCACTGTCCACATAATACACACACTGTTCGTATATGTGCTTACACCGTCCACATAAAACACTCACCGTCCACATAAAACACTCACCGTCCACATAAAACACTCACTGTCCACATGTGTTTAGACCGTCCGCATAAAACACTCACCGTCCACATAATACACTCATACCGTCCACATAAAACACACACCGTCCACATAATACACTCACTGTCCGCATATGTGCTTACACCGTGCACATAATACACTTACCGTCCACATAATACACATACCGTCCACATAATACACTCACTGTCCACATATGTGCTTACACCGTCCACATAAAACACTCACTGTCCACATAATACACACACTGTCCACATAAAACACTTACCGTCCACATAATACACTCACTGTCCACATAAAGCACTCACACTGTCCACATAATACACTCAGCGTCCACATAAAACACTCACTGTCCACATAAAACACTCACTGTCCACATAAAACACTCACTGTCCACATAAAACACTCACACCGTCCACATAAAACACTCACCGTCCACATAAAACACTCACACTGTCCACATAAAACACCTACCGTCCACATAATACACTCACACCGTCCACATAATAGCCTCACCGTCCACATAAAACACTCACTGTCCACATAAAACACTCACTGTCCACATAATACACACACTGTTCGTATATGTGCTAACACCGTCCACATAAAACACTCACTGTCCACATAATACACACACTGTTCGTATATGTGCTGACACCGTCCACATAATACACTCATACCGTCCAGATAAAACACACACAGTCCACATAATACACTCACTGTCCGCATAATACACACACTGTCGACATAAAACAGTCACACTGTCCACATAATACACTCACACTGTCCACATAATACACTCACAGTCCACATAATACACTCACAGTCCACATAAAACACTCACACTGTCCACATAATACACTCACACTGTCCACATAATACACTCACCGTCCACATAAAACACTCACTGTCCACATAATACACTCATACCGTCCACATAAAACACACACCGTCCACATAATACACTCACTGTCCGCATATGTGCTGACACCGTCCACATAATACACTTACCGTCCACATAATACACATACCGTCCACATTATACAATCACTGTCCACATATGTGCTTACACCGTCCACATAAAACACTCACCGTCCACATAAAACACTCACACCGTCCACATAAAACACTCACCGTCCACATAAAACACTCACACTGTCCACATAAAACACCTACCGTCCACATAAAACACTCACACCGTCCACATAATACACTCACCGTCCACATAAAACACTCACTGTCCACATAAAACACTCACTGTCCACATAATACACACACTGTTCGTATATGTGCTTACACCGTCCACATAAAACACTCACTGTCCACATAATACACTCACTGTCCGCATATGTGCTGACACCGTCCACATAATACACTCATACCGTCCAGATAAAACACACACCGTCCACATAATACACTCACTGTCCGCATAATACACACACTGTCGACATAAAACACTCACACTGTCCACATAATACACTCACACTGTCCACATAATACACTCACAGTCCACATAATACACTCACAGTCCACATAAAACACTCACACTGTCCACATAATACACTCACACTGTCCACATAATACACTCACCGTCCACATAAAACACTCACTGTCCACATAATACACTCATACCGTCCACATAAAACACACACCGTCCACATAATACACTCACTGTCCGCATATGTGCTGACACCGTCCACATAATACACTTACCGTCCACATAATACACATACCGTCCACATTATACAATCACTGTCCACATATGTGCTTACACCGTCCACATAAAACACTCACCGTCCACATAAAACACTCACACCGTCCACATAAAACACTCACCGTCCACATAAAACACTCACACTGTCCACATAAAACACCTACCGTCCACATAAAACACTCACACCGTCCACATAATACACTCACCGTCCACATAAAACACTCACCGTCCACATAAAACACTCACTGTCCACATAATACACACACTGTTCGTATATGTGCTTACACCGTCCACATAAAACACTCACTGTCCACATAATACACTCACTGTCCGCATATGTGCTGACACCGTCCACATAATACACTCATACCGTCCAGATAAAACACACACCGTCCACATAATACACTCACTGTCCGCATAATACACACACTGTCGACATAAAACACTCACACTGTCCATATAATACACTCACACTGTCCACATAATACACTCACAGTCCACATAATACACTCACAGTCCACATAAAACACTCACACTGTCCACATAATACACTCACACTGTCCACATAATACACTCACTGTCCACATAACACACTCACTGTCCACATAATACACTCACTGTCCACATAAAACACTCACTGTCCACATAAAACACTCACTTTCCACATAATACACACACTGTCCACATGATACACTCACTGTCCACATAATACACTCACTGTCCACATAATACACTCACACTGTCCACATAATACACTCACTGTCCACATAACACACTCACTGTCCACATAATACACTCACTGTCCACATAAAACACTCACTGTCCACATAAAACACTCACTGTCCACATAATACACTCACTGTCCACATAATACACTCACACTGTCCACGTAATACACTTACTGTCCACATAAAACACTCACTGTCCACATAAAACACTCACTGTCCACATAATACACTCACTGTCCACATAATACACTCACTGTCCACATAAAACACTCACTGTCCACATAATACACTCACACCGTCCACGTAATACACTCACTGTCCACATAACACACTCACTGTCCACATAATACACTCACTGTCCACATAAAACACTCACTGTCCACATAATACACTCATACCGTCCACATAAAACACACACCGTCCACATAATACACTCACTGTCCGCATATGTGCTGACACCGTCCACATAATACACTTATCGTCCACATAATACACATACCGTCCACGTAATACACTCACTGTCCACATATGTGCTTACACCGTCCACATAAAACACTCACCGTCCACATAAAACACTCACACTGTCCACATAATACACTCACCGTCCACATAAAACACTCACTGTCCACATAAAACACTCACCGTCCACATAAAACACTCACACCGTTCACATAATACACACACTATCCACATAAAACACTCACTGTCCACATAATACACACACTGTTCGTATATGTGCTTACACCGTCCACATAAAACACTCACCGTCCACATAAAACACTCACTGTCCACATGTGTTTAGACCGTCCGCATAAAACACTCACCGTCCACATAATACACTCATACCGTCCACATAAAACACACACCGTCCACATAATACACTCACTGTCCGCATATGTGCTTACACCGTGCACATAATACACTTACCGTCCACATAATACACATACCGTCCACATAATACACTCACTGTCCACATATGTGCTTACACCGTCCACATAAAACACTCACTGTCCACATAATACACACACTGTCCACATAAAACACTTACCGTCCACATAATACACTCACAGTCCACATAAAACACTCACACTGTCCACATAATACACTCACACTGTCCACATAATACACTCACCGTCCACATAAAACACTCACTGTCCACATAATACACTCATACCGTCCACATAAAACACACACCGTCCACATAATACACTCACTGTCCGCATATGTGCTGACACCGTCCACATAATACACTTACCGTCCACATAATACACATACCGTCCACATTATACAATCACTGTCCACATATGTGCTTACACCGTCCACATAAAACACTCACCGTCCACATAAAACACTCACACCGTCCACATAAAACACTCACCGTCCACATAAAACACTCACACTGTCCACATAAAACACCTACCGTCCACATAAAACATTCACACCGTCCACATAATACACTCACCGTCCACATAAAACACTCACTGTCCACATAAAACACTCACTGTCCACATAATACACACACTGTTCGTATATGTGCTTACACCGTCCACATAAAACACTCACTGTCCACATAATACACTCACTGTCCGCATATGTGCTGACACCGTCCACATAATACACTCATACCGTCCAGATAAAACACACACCGTCCACATAATACACTCACTGTCCGCATAATACACACACTGTCGACATAAAACACTCACACTGTCCATATAATACACTCACACTGTCCACATAATACACTCACAGTCCACATAATACACTCACAGTCCACATAAAACACTCACACTGTCCACATAATACACTCACACTGTCCACATAATACACTCACTGTCCACATAACACACTCACTGTCCACATAATACACTCACTGTCCACATAAAACACTCACTGTCCACATAAAACACTCACTTTCCACATAATACACACACTGTCCACATGATACACTCACTGTCCACATAATACACTCACTGTCCACATAATACACTCACACTGTCCACATAATACACTCACTGTCCACATAACACACTCACTGTCCACATAATACACTCACTGTCCACATAAAACACTCACCGTCCACATAAAACACTCACACCGTTCACATAATACACACACTATCCACATAAAACACTCACTGTCCACATAATACACACACTGTTCGTATATGTGCTTACACCGTCCACATAAAACACTCACCGTCCACATAAAACACTCACTGTCCACATGTGTTTAGACCGTCCGCATAAAACACTCACCGTCCACATAATACACTCATACCGTCCACATAAAACACACACCGTCCACATAATACACTCACTGTCCGCATATGTGCTTACACCGTGCACATAATACACTTACCGTCCACATAATACACATACCGTCCACATAATACACTCACTGTCCACATATGTGCTTACACCGTCCACATAAAACACTCACTGTCCACATAATACACACACTGTCCACATAAAACACTTACCGTCCACATAATACACTCACTGTCCACATAAAACACTCTCACTGTCCACATAATACACTCAGCGTCCACATAAAACACTCACTGTCCACATAAAACACTCACTGTCCACATAAAACACTCACTGTCCACATAAAACACTCACTGTCCACATAAAACACTCACTGTCCACATAAAACACTCACACCGTCCACATAAAACACTCACCGTCCACATAAAACACTCACTGTCCACATAAAACACTCACACCGTCCACATAAAACACTCACCGTCCACATAAAACACTCACACTGTCCACATAAAACACCTACCGTCCACATAAAACACTCACACCGTCCACATAATACACTCACCGTCCACATAAAACACTCACTGTCCACATAAAACACTCACTGTCCACATAATACACACACTGTTCGTATATGTGCTTACACCGTCCACATAAAACACTCACTGTCCACATAATACACTCACTGTCCGCATATGTGCTGACACCGTCCACATAATACACTCATACCGTCCAGATAAAACACACACCGTCCACATAATACACTCACTGTCCGCATAATACACACACTGTCGACATAAAACACTCACACTGTCCATATAATACACTCACACTGTCCACATAATACACTCACAGTCCACATAATACACTCACAGTCCACATAAAACACTCACACTGTCCACATAATACACTCACACTGTCCACATAATACACTCACTGTCCACATAACACACTCACTGTCCACATAATACACTCACTGTCCACATAAAACACTCACTGTCCACATAAAACACTCACTTTCCACATAATACACACACTGTCCACATGATACACTCACTGTCCACATAATACACTCACTGTCCACATAATACACTCACACTGTCCACATAATACACTCACTGTCCACATAACACACTCACTGTCCACATAATACACTCACTGTCCACATAAAACACTCACTGTCCACATAAAACACTCACTGTCCACATAATACACTCACTGTCCACATAATACACTCACACTGTCCACATAATAGCCTCACCGTCCACATAAAACACTCACTGTCCACATAAAACACTCACTGTCCACATAATACACACACTGTTCGTATATGTGCTAACACCGTCCACATAAAACACTCACTGTCCACATAATACACACACTGTTCGTATATGTGCTGACACCGTCCACATAATACACTCATACCGTCCAGATAAAACACACACAGTCCACATAATACACTCACTGTCCGCATAATACACACACTGTCGACATAAAACACTCACACTGTCCACATAATACACTCACACTGTCCACATAATACACTCACAGTCCACATAATACACTCACAGTCCACATAAAACACTCACACTGTCCACATAATACACTCACACTGTCCACATAATACACTCACCGTCCACATAAAACACTCACTGTCCACATAATACACTCATACCGTCCACATAAAACACACACCGTCCACATAATACACTCACTGTCCGCATATGTGCTGACACCGTCCACATAATACACTTACCGTCCACATAATACACATACCGTCCACATTATACAATCACTGTCCACATATGTGCTTACACCGTCCACATAAAACACTCACCGTCCACATAAAACACTCACACCGTCCACATAAAACACTCACCGTCCACATAAAACACTCACACTGTCCACATAAAACACCTACCGTCCACATAAAACACTCACACCGTCCACATAATACACTCACCGTCCACATAAAACACTCACTGTCCACATAAAACACTCACTGTCCACATAATACACACACTGTTCGTATATGTGCTTACACCGTCCACATAAAACACTCACTGTCCACATAATACACTCACTGTCCGCATATGTGCTGACACCGTCCACATAATACACTCATACCGTCCAGATAAAACACACACCGTCCACATAATACACTCACTGTCCGCATAATACACACACTGTCGACATAAAACACTCACACTGTCCACATAATACACTCACACTGTCCACATAATACACTCACAGTCCACATAATACACTCACAGTCCACATAAAACACTCACACTGTCCACATAATACACTCACACTGTCCACATAATACACTCACCGTCCACATAAAACACTCACTGTCCACATAATACACTCATACCGTCCACATAAAACACACACCGTCCACATAATACACTCACTGTCCGCATATGTGCTGACACCGTCCACATAATACACTTACCGTCCACATAATACACATACCGTCCACATTATACAATCACTGTCCACATATGTGCTTACACCGTCCACATAAAACACTCACCGTCCACATAAAACACTCACACCGTCCACATAAAACACTCACCGTCCACATAAAACACTCACACTGTCCACATAAAACACCTACCGTCCACATAAAACACTCACACCGTCCACATAATACACTCACCGTCCACATAAAACACTCACTGTCCACATAAAACACTCACTGTCCACATAATACACACACTGTTCGTATATGTGCTTACACCGTCCACATAAAACACTCACTGTCCACATAATACACTCACTGTCCGCATATGTGCTGACACCGTCCACATAATACACTCATACCGTCCAGATAAAACACACACCGTCCACATAATACACTCACTGTCCGCATAATACACACACTGTCGACATAAAACACTCACACTGTCCATATAATACACTCACACTGTCCACATAATACACTCACAGTCCACATAATACACTCACAGTCCACATAAAACACTCACACTGTCCACATAATACACTCACACTGTCCACATAATACACTCACTGTCCACATAACACACTCACTGTCCACATAATACACTCACTGTCCACATAAAACACTCACTTTCCACATAATACACACACTGTCCACATGATACACTCACTGTCCACATAATACACTCACTGTCCACATAATACACTCACACTGTCCACATAATACACTCACTGTCCACATAACACACTCACTGTCCACATAATACACTCACTGTCCACATAAAACACTCACTGTCCACATAAAACACTCACTGTCCACATAATACACTCACTGTCCACATAATACACTCACACTGTCCACGTAATACACTTACTGTCCACATAAAACACTCACTGTCCACATAAAACACTCACTGTCCACATAATACACTCACTGTCCACATAATACACTCACTGTCCACATAAAACACTCACTGTCCACATAATACACTCACACCGTCCACGTAATACACTCACTGTCCACATAACACACTCACTGTCCACATAATACACTCACTGTCCACATAAAACACTCACTGTCCACATAATACACTCATACCGTCCACATAAAACACACACCGTCCACATAATACACTCACTGTCCGCATATGTGCTGACACCGTCCACATAATACACTTATCGTCCACATAATACACATACCGTCCACGTAATACACTCACTGTCCACATATGTGCTTACACCGTCCACATAAAACACTCACCGTCCACATAAAACACTCACACTGTCCACATAATACACTCACCGTCCACATAAAACACTCACTGTCCACATAAAACACTCACCGTCCACATAAAACACTCACACCGTTCACATAATACACACACTATCCACATAAAACACTCACTGTCCACATAATACACACACTGTTCGTATATGTGCTTACACCGTCCACATAAAACACTCACCGTCCACATAAAACACTCACTGTCCACATGTGTTTAGACCGTCCGCATAAAACACTCACCGTCCACATAATACACTCATACCGTCCACATAAAACACACACCGTCCACATAATACACTCACTGTCCGCATATGTGCTTACACCGTGCACATAATACACTTACCGTCCACATAATACACATACCGTCCACATAATACACTCACTGTCCACATATGTGCTTACACCGTCCACATAAAACACTCACTGTCCACATAATACACACACTGTCCACATAAAACACTTACCGTCCACATAATACACTCACAGTCCACATAAAACACTCACACTGTCCACATAATACACTCACACTGTCCACATAATACACTCACCGTCCACATAAAACACTCACTGTCCACATAATACACTCATACCGTCCACATAAAACACACACCGTCCACATAATACACTCACTGTCCGCATATGTGCTGACACCGTCCACATAATACACTTACCGTCCACATAATACACATACCGTCCACATTATACAATCACTGTCCACATATGTGCTTACACCGTCCACATAAAACACTCACCGTCCACATAAAACACTCACACCGTCCACATAAAACACTCACCGTCCACATAAAACACTCACACTGTCCACATAAAACACCTACCGTCCACATAAAACATTCACACCGTCCACATAATACACTCACCGTCCACATAAAACACTCACTGTCCACATAAAACACTCACTGTCCACATAATACACACACTGTTCGTATATGTGCTTACACCGTCCACATAAAACACTCACTGTCCACATAATACACTCACTGTCCGCATATGTGCTGACACCGTCCACATAATACACTCATACCGTCCAGATAAAACACACACCGTCCACATAATACACTCACTGTCCGCATAATACACACACTGTCGACATAAAACACTCACACTGTCCATATAATACACTCACACTGTCCACATAATACACTCACAGTCCACATAATACACTCACAGTCCACATAAAACACTCACACTGTCCACATAATACACTCACACTGTCCACATAATACACTCACTGTCCACATAACACACTCACTGTCCACATAATACACTCACTGTCCACATAAAACACTCACTGTCCACATAAAACACTCACTTTCCACATAATACACACACTGTCCACATGATACACTCACTGTCCACATAATACACTCACTGTCCACATAATACACTCACACTGTCCACATAATACACTCACTGTCCACATAACACACTCACTGTCCACATAATACACTCACTGTCCACATAAAACACTCACTGTCCACATAAAACACTCACTGTCCACATAATACACTCACCGTCCACATAAAACACTCACTGTCCACATAAAACACTCACCGTCCACATAAAACACTCACACCGTTCACATAATACACACACTATCCACATAAAACACTCACTGTCCACATAATACACACACTGTTCGTATATGTGCTTACACCGTCCACATAAAACACTCACCGTCCACATAAAACACTCACTGTCCACATGTGTTTAGACCGTCCGCATAAAACACTCACCGTCCACATAATACACTCATACCGTCCACATAAAACACACACCGTCCACATAATACACTCACTGTCCGCATATGTGCTTACACCGTGCACATAATACACTTACCGTCCACATAATACACATACCGTCCACATAATACACTCACTGTCCACATATGTGCTTACACCGTCCACATAAAACACTCACTGTCCACATAATACACACACTGTCCACATAAAACACTTACCGTCCACATAATACACTCACTGTCCACATAAAACACTCTCACTGTCCACATAATACACTCAGCGTCCACATAAAACACTCACTGTCCACATAAAACACTCACTGTCCACATAAAACACTCACTGTCCACATAAAACACTCACTGTCCACATAAAACACTCACTGTCCACATAAAACACTCACACCGTCCACATAAAACACTCACCGTCCACATAAAACACTCACTGTCCACATAAAACACTCACACCGTCCACATAAAACACTCACCGTCCACATAAAACACTCACACTGTCCACATAAAACACCTACCGTCCACATAAAACACTCACACCGTCCACATAATACACTCACCGTCCACATAAAACACTCACTGTCCACATAAAACACTCACTGTCCACATAATACACACACTGTTCGTATATGTGCTTACACCGTCCACATAAAACACTCACTGTCCACATAATACACTCACTGTCCGCATATGTGCTGACACCGTCCACATAATACACTCATACCGTCCAGATAAAACACACACCGTCCACATAATACACTCACTGTCCGCATAATACACACACTGTCGACATAAAACACTCACACTGTCCATATAATACACTCACACTGTCCACATAATACACTCACAGTCCACATAATACACTCACAGTCCACATAAAACACTCACACTGTCCACATAATACACTCACACTGTCCACATAATACACTCACTGTCCACATAACACACTCACTGTCCACATAATACACTCACTGTCCACATAAAACACTCACTGTCCACATAAAACACTCACTTTCCACATAATACACACACTGTCCACATGATACACTCACTGTCCACATAATACACTCACTGTCCACATAATACACTCACACTGTCCACATAATACACTCACTGTCCACATAACACACTCACTGTCCACATAATACACTCACTGTCCACATAAAACACTCACTGTCCACATAAAACACTCACTGTCCACATAATACACTCACTGTCCACATAATACACTCACACTGTCCACGTAATACACTTACTGTCCACATAAAACACTCACTGTCCACATAAAACACTCACTGTCCACATAATACACTCACTGTCCACATAATACACTCACTGTCCACATAAAACACTCACTGTCCACATAATACACTCACACTGTCCACGTAATACACTCACTGTCCACATAACACACTCACTGTCCACATAATACACTCACTGTCCACATAAAACACTCACTGTCCACATAATACACTCATACCGTCCACATAAAACACACACCGTCCACATAATACACTCACTGTCCGCATATGTGCTGACACCGTCCACATAATACACTTATCGTCCACATAATACACATACCGTCCACGTAATACACTCACTGTCCACATATGTGCTTACACCGTCCACATAAAACACTCACCGTCCACATAAAACACTCACCGTCCACATAAAACACTCACCGTCCACATAAAACACTCACCGTCCACATAAAACACTCACTGTCCACATAAAACACTCGCCGTCCACATAAAACACTCACCGTCCACATAAAACACTCACACTGTCCACATAATACACTCACCGTCCACATAAAACACTCACTGTCCACATAAAACACTCACACCGTCCACATAAAACACTCACACCGTTCACATAATACACACACTATCCACATAAAACACTCACTGTCCACATAATACACACACTGTTCGTATATGTGCTTACACCGTCCACATAAAACACTCACCGTCCACATAAAACACTCACTGTCCACATGTGTTTAGACCGTCCGCATAAAACACTCACCGTCCACATAATACACTCATACCGTCCACATAAAACACACACCGTCCACATAATACACTCACTGTCCGCATATGTGCTTACACCGTGCACATAATACACTTACCGTCCACATAATACACATACCGTCCACATAATACACTCACTGTCCACATATGTGCTTACACCGTCCACATAAAACACTCACTGTCCACATAATACACACACTGTCCACATAAAACACTTACCGTCCACATAATACACTCACGGTCCACATAAAACACTCTCACTGTCCACATAATACACTCAGCGTCCACATAAAACACTCACTGTCCACATAAAACACTCACTGTCCACATAAAACACTCACTGTCCACATAAAACACTCACTGTCCACATAAAACACTCACTGTCCACATAAAACACTCACACCGTCCACATAAAACACTCACCGTCCACATAAAACACTCACCGTCCACATAAAACTCTCACTGTCCACATAAAACACTCACCGTCCACATAAAACACTAACGCCGTCCACATAAAACACCTACCGACCACACAAAACACTCACACCGTCCACATAATACACTCACCGTCCACATAAAACACTCACTGTCCACATAAAACACTCTGTCCACATAATACACACACTGTTCGTATATGTGCTTACACCGTCCACATAAAACACTCACTGTCCACATAATACACACACTGTTCGTATATGTGCTTACACAGTCCACATAAAACACTCACCGTCCACATAAAACACTCACTGTCCACATGTGTTTAGACCGTCCACATAAAACACTCACCGTCCACATAATACACTCATACCGTCCAGATAAAACACACACCGTCCACATAATACACTCACTGTCCGCATATGTGCTTGTACCGTCCACATAATACACTTACCGTCCACATAATACACATACCGTCCACATAATACACTCACTGTCCACATATGTGCTTACACCGTCCACATAAAACACTCACTGTCCACATAATACACACACTGTCGACATAAAACACTCACACTGTCCACATAATACACTCACACTGTCCACATAATACACTCACAGTCCACATAATACACTCACTGTCCGCATATGTGCTGACACCGTCCAAATAATATACTTACCGTCCACATAATACACTCACAGTCCACATAATACACTCACTGTCCACATATGTGCTTACACCGTCCACATAAAACACTCACCGTCCACATAAAACACTCAACGTCCACATAAAACACTCACTGTCCACATAAAACACTCACACCGTCCACATAAAACACTCACCGTCCACATAAAACGCTCACACCGTCCACATAATACATTCACCGTCCATATAAAACACTCACTGTCCACATAAAACACTTACCGTCCACATAATACACTCACTGTCCACATAAAGCACTCACACTGTCCACATAATACACTCAGCGTCCACATAAAACACTCACTGTCCACATAAAACACTCACTGTCCACATAAAACACTCACTGTCCACATAAAACACTCACACCGTCCACATAAAACACTCACCGTCCACATAAAACACTCACACTGTCCACATAAAACACCTACCGTCCACATAATACACTCACACCGTCCACATAATAGCCTCACCGTCCACATAAAACACTCACTGTCCACATAAAACACTCACTGTCCACATAATACACACACTGTTCGTATATGTGCTAACACCGTCCACATAAAACACTCACTGTCCACATAATACACACACTGTTCGTATATGTGCTGACACCGTCCACATAATACACTCATACCGTCCAGATAAAACACACACAGTCCACATAATACACTCACTGTCCGCATAATACACACACTGTCGACATAAAACACTCACACTGTCTACATAATACACTCACACTGTCCACATAATACACTCACAGTCCACATAATACACTCACAGTCCACATAAAACACTCACACTGTCCACATAATACACTCACACTGTCCACATAATACACTCACCGTCCACATAAAACACTCACTGTCCACATAATACACTCATACCGTCCACATAAAACACACACCGTCCACATAATACACTCACTGTCCGCATATGTGCTGACACCGTCCACATAATACACTTACCGTCCACATAATACACATACCGTCCACATTATACAATCACTGTCCACATATGTGCTTACACCGTCCACATAAAACACTCACCGTCCACATAAAACACTCACACCGTCCACATAAAACACTCACCGTCCACATAAAACACTCACACTGTCCACATAAAACACCTACCGTCCACATAAAACACTCACACCGTCCACATAATACACTCACCGTCCACATAAAACACTCACTGTCCACATAAAACACTCACTGTCCACATAATACACACACTGTTCGTATATGTGCTTACACCGTCCACATAAAACACTCACTGTCCACATAATACACTCACTGTCCGCATATGTGCTGACACCGTCCACATAATACACTCATACCGTCCAGATAAAACACACACCGTCCACATAATACACTCACTGTCCGCATAATACACACACTGTCGACATAAAACACTCACACTGTCCACATAATACACTCACACTGTCCACATAATACACTCACAGTCCACATAATACACTCACAGTCCACATAAAACACTCACACTGTCCACATAATACACTCACACTGTCCACATAATACACTCACCGTCCACATAAAACACTCACTGTCCACATAATACACTCATACCGTCCACATAAAACACACACCGTCCACATAATACACTCACTGTCCGCATATGTGCTGACACCGTCCACATAATACACTTACCGTCCACATAATACACATACCGTCCACATTATACAATCACTGTCCACATATGTGCTTACACCGTCCACATAAAACACTCACCGTCCACATAAAACACTCACACCGTCCACATAAAACACTCACCGTCCACATAAAACACTCACACTGTCCACATAAAACACCTACCGTCCACATAAAACACTCACACCGTCCACATAATACACTCACCGTCCACATAAAACACTCACTGTCCACATAAAACACTCACTGTCCACATAATACACACACTGTTCGTATATGTGCTTACACCGTCCACATAAAACACTCACTGTCCACATAATACACTCACTGTCCGCATATGTGCTGACACCGTCCACATAATACACTCATACCGTCCAGATAAAACACACACCGTCCACATAATACACTCACTGTCCGCATAATACACACACTGTCGACATAAAACACTCACACTGTCCATATAATACACTCACACTGTCCACATAATACACTCACAGTCCACATAATACACTCACAGTCCACATAAAACACTCACACTGTCCACATAATACACTCACACTGTCCACATAATACACTCACTGTCCACATAACACACTCACTGTCCACATAATACACTCACTGTCCACATAAAACACTCACTGTCCACATAAAACACTCACTTTCCACATAATACACACACTGTCCACATGATACACTCACTGTCCACATAATACACTCACTGTCCACATAATACACTCACACTGTCCACATAATACACTCACTGTCCACATAACACACTCACTGTCCACATAATACACTCACTGTCCACATAAAACACTCACTGTCCACATAAAACACTCACTGTCCACATAATACACTCACTGTCCACATAATACACTCACACTGTCCACGTAATACACTTACTGTCCACATAAAACACTCACTGTCCACATAAAACACTCACTGTCCACATAATACACTCACTGTCCACATAATACACTCACTGTCCACATAAAACACTCACTGTCCACATAATACACTCACACCGTCCACGTAATACACTCACTGTCCACATAACACACTCACTGTCCACATAATACACTCACTGTCCACATAAAACACTCACTGTCCACATAATACACTCATACCGTCCACATAAAACACACACCGTCCACATAATACACTCACTGTCCGCATATGTGCTGACACCGTCCACATAATACACTTATCGTCCACATAATACACATACCGTCCACGTAATACACTCACTGTCCACATATGTGCTTACACCGTCCACATAAAACACTCACCGTCCACATAAAACACTCACACTGTCCACATAATACACTCACCGTCCACATAAAACACTCACTGTCCACATAAAACACTCACCGTCCACATAAAACACTCACACCGTTCACATAATACACACACTATCCACATAAAACACTCACTGTCCACATAATACACACACTGTTCGTATATGTGCTTACACCGTCCACATAAAACACTCACCGTCCACATAAAACACTCACTGTCCACATGTGTTTAGACCGTCCACATAAAACACTCACCGTCCACATAATACACTCATACCGTCCAGATAAAACACACACCGTCCACATAATACACTCACTGTCCGCATATGTGCTTGTACCGTCCACATAATACACTTACCGTCCACATAATACACATACCGTCCACATAATACACTCACTGTCCACATATGTGCTTACACCGTCCACATAAAACACTCACTGTCCACATAATACACACACTGTCGACATAAAACACTCACACTGTCCACATAATACACTCACACTGTCCACATAATACACTCACAGTCCACATAATACACTCACTGTCCGCATATGTGCTGACACCGTCCAAATAATATACTTACCGTCCACATAATACACTCACAGTCCACATAATACACTCACTGTCCACATATGTGCTTACACCGTCCACATAAAACGCTCACCGTCCACATAAAACACTCAACGTCCACATAAAACACTCACTGTCCACATAAAACACTCACACCGTCCACATAAAACACTCACCGTCCACATAAAACGCTCACACCGTCCACATAATACATTCACCGTCCATATAAAACACTCACTGTCCACATAAAACACTTACCGTCCACATAATACACTCACTGTCCACATAAAGCACTCACACTGTCCACATAATACACTCAGCGTCCACATAAAACACTCACTGTCCACATAAAACACTCACTGTCCACATAAAACACTCACTGTCCACATAAAACACTCACACCGTCCACATAAAACACTCACCGTCCACATAAAACACTCACACTGTCCACATAAAACACCTACCGTCCACATAATACACTCACACCGTCCACATAATAGCCTCACCGTCCACATAAAACACTCACTGTCCACATAAAACACTCACTGTCCACATAATACACACACTGTTCGTATATGTGCTAACACCGTCCACATAAAACACTCACTGTCCACATAATACACACACTGTTCGTATATGTGCTGACACCGTCCACATAATACACTCATACCGTCCAGATAAAACACACACAGTCCACATAATACACTCACTGTCCGCATAATACACACACTGTCGACATAAAACACTCACACTGTCTACATAATACACTCACACTGTCCACATAATACACTCACAGTCCACATAATACACTCACAGTCCACATAAAACACTCACACTGTCCACATAATACACTCACACTGTCCACATAATACACTCACCGTCCACATAAAACACTCACTGTCCACATAATACACTCATACCGTCCACATAAAACACACACCGTCCACATAATACACTCACTGTCCGCATATGTGCTGACACCGTCCACATAATACACTTACCGTCCACATAATACACATACCGTCCACATTATACAATCACTGTCCACATATGTGCTTACACCGTCCACATAAAACACTCACCGTCCACATAAAACACTCACACCGTCCACATAAAACACTCACCGTCCACATAAAACACTCACACTGTCCACATAAAACACCTACCGTCCACATAAAACACTCACACCGTCCACATAATACACTCACCGTCCACATAAAACACTCACTGTCCACATAAAACACTCACTGTCCACATAATACACACACTGTTCGTATATGTGCTTACACCGTCCACATAAAACACTCACTGTCCACATAATACACTCACTGTCCGCATATGTGCTGACACCGTCCACATAATACACTCATACCGTCCAGATAAAACACACACCGTCCACATAATACACTCACTGTCCGCATAATACACACACTGTCGACATAAAACACTCACACTGTCCACATAATACACTCACACTGTCCACATAATACACTCACAGTCCACATAATACACTCACAGTCCACATAAAACACTCACACTGTCCACATAATACACTCACACTGTCCACATAATACACTCACCGTCCACATAAAACACTCACTGTCCACATAATACACTCATACCGTCCACATAAAACACACACCGTCCACATAATACACTCACTGTCCGCATATGTGCTGACACCGTCCACATAATACACTTACCGTCCACATAATACACATACCGTCCACATTATACAATCACTGTCCACATATGTGCTTACACCGTCCACATAAAACACTCACCGTCCACATAAAACACTCACACCGTCCACATAAAACACTCACCGTCCACATAAAACACTCACACTGTCCACATAAAACACCTACCGTCCACATAAAACACTCACACCGTCCACATAATACACTCACCGTCCACATAAAACACTCACTGTCCACATAAAACACTCACTGTCCACATAATACACACACTGTTCGTATATGTGCTTACACCGTCCACATAAAACACTCACTGTCCACATAATACACTCACTGTCCGCATATGTGCTGACACCGTCCACATAATACACTCATACCGTCCAGATAAAACACACACCGTCCACATAATACACTCACTGTCCGCATAATACACACACTGTCGACATAAAACACTCACACTGTCCATATAATACACTCACACTGTCCACATAATACACTCACAGTCCACATAATACACTCACAGTCCACATAAAACACTCACACTGTCCACATAATACACTCACACTGTCCACATAATACACTCACTGTCCACATAACACACTCACTGTCCACATAATACACTCACTGTCCACATAAAACACTCACTGTCCACATAAAACACTCACTTTCCACATAATACACACACTGTCCACATGATACACTCACTGTCCACATAATACACTCACTGTCCACATAATACACTCACACTGTCCACATAATACACTCACTGTCCACATAACACACTCACTGTCCACATAATACACTCACTGTCCACATAAAACACTCACTGTCCACATAAAACACTCACTGTCCACATAATACACTCACTGTCCACATAATACACTCACACTGTCCACGTAATACACTTACTGTCCACATAAAACACTCACTGTCCACATAAAACACTCACTGTCCACATAATACACTCACTGTCCACATAATACACTCACTGTCCACATAAAACACTCACTGTCCACATAATACACTCACACCGTCCACGTAATACACTCACTGTCCACATAACACACTCACTGTCCACATAATACACTCACTGTCCACATAAAACACTCACTGTCCACATAATACACTCATACCGTCCACATAAAACACACACCGTCCACATAATACACTCACTGTCCGCATATGTGCTGACACCGTCCACATAATACACTTATCGTCCACATAATACACATACCGTCCACGTAATACACTCACTGTCCACATATGTGCTTACACCGTCCACATAAAACACTCACCGTCCACATAAAACACTCACACTGTCCACATAATACACTCACCATCCACATAAAACACTCACTGTCCACATAAAACACTCACCGTCCACATAAAACACTCACACCGTTCACATAATACACACACTATCCACATAAAACACTCACTGTCCACATAATACACACACTGTTCGTATATGTGCTTACACCGTCCACATAAAACACTCACCGTCCACATAAAACACTCACTGTCCACATGTGTTTAGACCGTCCGCATAAAACACTCACCGTCCACATAATACACTCATACCGTCCACATAAAACACACACCGTCCACATAATACACTCACTGTCCGCATATGTGCTTACACCGTGCACATAATACACTTACCGTCCACATAATACACATACCGTCCACATAATACACTCACTGTCCACATATGTGCTTACACCGTCCACATAAAACACTCACTGTCCACATAATACACACACTGTCCACATAAAACACTTACCGTCCACATAATACACTCACAGTCCACATAAAACACTCACACTGTCCACATAATACACTCACACTGTCCACATAATACACTCACCGTCCACATAAAACACTCACTGTCCACATAATACACTCATACCGTCCACATAAAACACACACCGTCCACATAATACACTCACTGTCCGCATATGTGCTGACACCGTCCACATAATACACTTACCGTCCACATAATACACATACCGTCCACATTATACAATCACTGTCCACATATGTGCTTACACCGTCCACATAAAACACTCACCGTCCACATAAAACACTCACACCGTCCACATAAAACACTCACCGTCCACATAAAACACTCACACTGTCCACATAAAACACCTACCGTCCACATAAAACATTCACACCGTCCACATAATACACTCACCGTCCACATAAAACACTCACTGTCCACATAAAACACTCACTGTCCACATAATACACACACTGTTCGTATATGTGCTTACACCGTCCACATAAAACACTCACTGTCCACATAATACACTCACTGTCCGCATATGTGCTGACACCGTCCACATAATACACTCATACCGTCCAGATAAAACACACACCGTCCACATAATACACTCACTGTCCGCATAATACACACACTGTCGACATAAAACACTCACACTGTCCATATAATACACTCACACTGTCCACATAATACACTCACAGTCCACATAATACACTCACAGTCCACATAAAACACTCACACTGTCCACATAATACACTCACACTGTCCACATAATACACTCACTGTCCACATAACACACTCACTGTCCACATAATACACTCACTGTCCACATAAAACACTCACTGTCCACATAAAACACTCACTTTCCACATAATACACACACTGTCCACATGATACACTCACTGTCCACATAATACACTCACTGTCCACATAATACACTCACACTGTCCACATAATACACTCACTGTCCACATAACACACTCACTGTCCACATAATACACTCACTGTCCACATAAAACACTCACTGTCCACATAAAACACTCACTGTCCACATAATACACTCACCGTCCACATAAAACACTCACTGTCCACATAAAACACTCACCGTCCACATAAAACACTCACACCGTTCACATAATACACACACTATCCACATAAAACACTCACTGTCCACATAATACACACACTGTTCGTATATGTGCTTACACCGTCCACATAAAACACTCACCGTCCACATAAAACACTCACTGTCCACATGTGTTTAGACCGTCCGCATAAAACACTCACCGTCCACATAATACACTCATACCGTCCACATAAAACACACACCGTCCACATAATACACTCACTGTCCGCATATGTGCTTACACCGTGCACATAATACACTTACCGTCCACATAATACACATACCGTCCACATAATACACTCACTGTCCACATATGTGCTTACACCGTCCACATAAAACACTCACTGTCCACATAATACACACACTGTCCACATAAAACACTTACCGTCCACATAATACACTCACTGTCCACATAAAACACTCTCACTGTCCACATAATACACTCAGCGTCCACATAAAACACTCACTGTCCACATAAAACACTCACTGTCCACATAAAACACTCACTGTCCACATAAAACACTCACTGTCCACATAAAACACTCACTGTCCACATAAAACACTCACACCGTCCACATAAAACACTCACCGTCCACATAAAACACTCACTGTCCACATAAAACACTCACACCGTCCACATAAAACACTCACCGTCCACATAAAACACTCACACTGTCCACATAAAACACCTACCGTCCACATAAAACACTCACACCGTCCACATAATACACTCACCGTCCACATAAAACACTCACTGTCCACATAAAACACTCACTGTCCACATAATACACACACTGTTCGTATATGTGCTTACACCGTCCACATAAAACACTCACTGTCCACATAATACACTCACTGTCCGCATATGTGCTGACACCGTCCACATAATACACTCATACCGTCCAGATAAAACACACACCGTCCACATAATACACTCACTGTCCGCATAATACACACACTGTCGACATAAAACACTCACACTGTCCATATAATACACTCACACTGTCCACATAATACACTCACAGTCCACATAATACACTCACAGTCCACATAAAACACTCACACTGTCCACATAATACACTCACACTGTCCACATAATACACTCACTGTCCACATAACACACTCACTGTCCACATAATACACTCACTGTCCACATAAAACACTCACTGTCCACATAAAACACTCACTTTCCACATAATACACACACTGTCCACATGATACACTCACTGTCCACATAATACACTCACTGTCCACATAATACACTCACACTGTCCACATAATACACTCACTGTCCACATAACACACTCACTGTCCACATAATACACTCACTGTCCACATAAAACACTCACTGTCCACATAAAACACTCACTGTCCACATAATACACTCACTGTCCACATAATACACTCACACTGTCCACGTAATACACTTACTGTCCACATAAAACACTCACTGTCCACATAAAACACTCACTGTCCACATAATACACTCACTGTCCACATAATACACTCACTGTCCACATAAAACACTCACTGTCCACATAATACACTCACACTGTCCACGTAATACACTCACTGTCCACATAACACACTCACTGTCCACATAATACACTCACTGTCCACATAAAACACTCACTGTCCACATAATACACTCATACCGTCCACATAAAACACACACCGTCCACATAATACACTCACTGTCCGCATATGTGCTGACACCGTCCACATAATACACTTATCGTCCACATAATACACATACCGTCCACGTAATACACTCACTGTCCACATATGTGCTTACACCGTCCACATAAAACACTCACCGTCCACATAAAACACTCACCGTCCACATAAAACACTCACCGTCCACATAAAACACTCACCGTCCACATAAAACACTCACTGTCCACATAAAACACTCACCGTCCACATAAAACACTCACCGTCCACATAAAACACTCACACTGTCCACATAATACACTCACCGTCCACATAAAACACTCACTGTCCACATAAAACACTCACACCGTCCACATAAAACACTCACACCGTTCACATAATACACACACTATCCACATAAAACACTCACTGTCCACATAATACACACACTGTTCGTATATGTGCTTACACCGTCCACATAAAACACTCACCGTCCACATAAAACACTCACTGTCCACATGTGTTTAGACCGTCCGCATAAAACACTCACCGTCCACATAATACACTCATACCGTCCACATAAAACACACACCGTCCACATAATACACTCACTGTCCGCATATGTGCTTACACCGTGCACATAATACACTTACCGTCCACATAATACACATACCGTCCACATAATACACTCACTGTCCACATATGTGCTTACACCGTCCACATAAAACACTCACTGTCCACATAATACACACACTGTCCACATAAAACACTTACCGTCCACATAATACACTCACGGTCCACATAAAACACTCTCACTGTCCACATAATACACTCAGCGTCCACATAAAACACTCACTGTCCACATAAAACACTCACTGTCCACATAAAACACTCACTGTCCACATAAAACACTCACTGTCCACATAAAACACTCACTGTCCACATAAAACACTCACTGTCCACATAAAACACTCACACCGTCCACATAAAACACTCACCGTCCACATAAAACACTCACCGTCCACATAAAACTCTCACTGTCCACATAAAACACTCACCGTCCACATAAAACACTAACGCCGTCCACATAAAACACCTACCGACCACACAAAACACTCACACCGTCCACATAATACACTCACCGTCCACATAAAACACTCACTGTCCACATAAAACACTCTGTCCACATAATACACACACTGTTCGTATATGTGCTTACACCGTCCACATAAAACACTCACTGTCCACATAATACACACACTGTTCGTATATGTGCTTACACAGTCCACATAAAACACTCACCGTCCACATAAAACACTCACTGTCCACATGTGTTTAGACCGTCCACATAAAACACTCACCGTCCACATAATACACTCATACCGTCCAGATAAAACACACACCGTCCACATAATACACTCACTGTCCGCATATGTGCTTGTACCGTCCACATAATACACTTACCGTCCACATAATACACATACCGTCCACATAATACACTCACTGTCCACATATGTGCTTACACCGTCCACATAAAACACTCACTGTCCACATAATACACACACTGTCGACATAAAACACTCACACTGTCCACATAATACACTCACACTGTCCACATAATACACTCACAGTCCACATAATACACTCACTGTCCGCATATGTGCTGACACCGTCCAAATAATATACTTACCGTCCACATAATACACTCACAGTCCACATAATACACTCACTGTCCACATATGTGCTTACACCGTCCACATAAAACACTCACCGTCCACATAAAACACTCAACGTCCACATAAAACACTCACTGTCCACATAAAACACTCACACCGTCCACATAAAACACTCACCGTCCACATAAAACGCTCACACCGTCCACATAATACATTCACCGTCCATATAAAACACTCACTGTCCACATAAAACACTTACCGTCCACATAATACACTCACTGTCCACATAAAGCACTCACACTGTCCACATAATACACTCAGCGTCCACATAAAACACTCACTGTCCACATAAAACACTCACTGTCCACATAAAACACTCACTGTCCACATAAAACACTCACACCGTCCACATAAAACACTCACCGTCCACATAAAACACTCACACTGTCCACATAAAACACCTACCGTCCACATAATACACTCACACCGTCCACATAATAGCCTCACCGTCCACATAAAACACTCACTGTCCACATAAAACACTCACTGTCCACATAATACACACACTGTTCGTATATGTGCTAACACCGTCCACATAAAACACTCACTGTCCACATAATACACACACTGTTCGTATATGTGCTGACACCGTCCACATAATACACTCATACCGTCCAGATAAAACACACACAGTCCACATAATACACTCACTGTCCGCATAATACACACACTGTCGACATAAAACACTCACACTGTCTACATAATACACTCACACTGTCCACATAATACACTCACAGTCCACATAATACACTCACAGTCCACATAAAACACTCACACTGTCCACATAATACACTCACACTGTCCACATAATACACTCACCGTCCACATAAAACACTCACTGTCCACATAATACACTCATACCGTCCACATAAAACACACACCGTCCACATAATACACTCACTGTCCGCATATGTGCTGACACCGTCCACATAATACACTTACCGTCCACATAATACACATACCGTCCACATTATACAATCACTGTCCACATATGTGCTTACACCGTCCACATAAAACACTCACCGTCCACATAAAACACTCACACCGTCCACATAAAACACTCACCGTCCACATAAAACACTCACACTGTCCACATAAAACACCTACCGTCCACATAAAACACTCACACCGTCCACATAATACACTCACCGTCCACATAAAACACTCACTGTCCACATAAAACACTCACTGTCCACATAATACACACACTGTTCGTATATGTGCTTACACCGTCCACATAAAACACTCACTGTCCACATAATACACTCACTGTCCGCATATGTGCTGACACCGTCCACATAATACACTCATACCGTCCAGATAAAACACACACCGTCCACATAATACACTCACTGTCCGCATAATACACACACTGTCGACATAAAACACTCACACTGTCCACATAATACACTCACACTGTCCACATAATACACTCACAGTCCACATAATACACTCACAGTCCACATAAAACACTCACACTGTCCACATAATACACTCACACTGTCCACATAATACACTCACCGTCCACATAAAACACTCACTGTCCACATAATACACTCATACCGTCCACATAAAACACACACCGTCCACATAATACACTCACTGTCCGCATATGTGCTGACACCGTCCACATAATACACTTACCGTCCACATAATACACATACCGTCCACATTATACAATCACTGTCCACATATGTGCTTACACCGTCCACATAAAACACTCACCGTCCACATAAAACACTCACACCGTCCACATAAAACACTCACCGTCCACATAAAACACTCACACTGTCCACATAAAACACCTACCGTCCACATAAAACACTCACACCGTCCACATAATACACTCACCGTCCACATAAAACACTCACTGTCCACATAAAACACTCACTGTCCACATAATACACACACTGTTCGTATATGTGCTTACACCGTCCACATAAAACACTCACTGTCCACATAATACACTCACTGTCCGCATATGTGCTGACACCGTCCACATAATACACTCATACCGTCCAGATAAAACACACACCGTCCACATAATACACTCACTGTCCGCATAATACACACACTGTCGACATAAAACACTCACACTGTCCATATAATACACTCACACTGTCCACATAATACACTCACAGTCCACATAATACACTCACAGTCCACATAAAACACTCACACTGTCCACATAATACACTCACACTGTCCACATAATACACTCACTGTCCACATAACACACTCACTGTCCACATAATACACTCACTGTCCACATAAAACACTCACTGTCCACATAAAACACTCACTTTCCACATAATACACACACTGTCCACATGATACACTCACTGTCCACATAATACACTCACTGTCCACATAATACACTCACACTGTCCACATAATACACTCACTGTCCACATAACACACTCACTGTCCACATAATACACTCACTGTCCACATAAAACACTCACTGTCCACATAAAACACTCACTGTCCACATAATACACTCACTGTCCACATAATACACTCACACTGTCCACGTAATACACTTACTGTCCACATAAAACACTCACTGTCCACATAAAACACTCACTGTCCACATAATACACTCACTGTCCACATAATACACTCACTGTCCACATAAAACACTCACTGTCCACATAATACACTCACACCGTCCACGTAATACACTCACTGTCCACATAACACACTCACTGTCCACATAATACACTCACTGTCCACATAAAACACTCACTGTCCACATAATACACTCATACCGTCCACATAAAACACACACCGTCCACATAATACACTCACTGTCCGCATATGTGCTGACACCGTCCACATAATACACTTATCGTCCACATAATACACATACCGTCCACGTAATACACTCACTGTCCACATATGTGCTTACACCGTCCACATAAAACACTCACCGTCCACATAAAACACTCACACTGTCCACATAATACACTCACCGTCCACATAAAACACTCACTGTCCACATAAAACACTCACCGTCCACATAAAACACTCACACCGTTCACATAATACACACACTATCCACATAAAACACTCACTGTCCACATAATACACACACTGTTCGTATATGTGCTTACACCGTCCACATAAAACACTCACCGTCCACATAAAACACTCACTGTCCACATGTGTTTAGACCGTCCGCATAAAACACTCACCGTCCACATAATACACTCATACCGTCCACATAAAACACACACCGTCCACATAATACACTCACTGTCCGCATATGTGCTTACACCGTGCACATAATACACTTACCGTCCACATAATACACATACCGTCCACATAATACTCACTGTCCACATATGTGCTTACACCGTCCACATAAAACACTCACTGTCCACATAATACACACACTGTCCACATAAAACACTTACCGTCCACATAATACACTCACAGTCCACATAAAACACTCACACTGTCCACATAATACACTCACACTGTCCACATAATACACTCACCGTCCACATAAAACACTCACTGTCCACATAATACACTCATACCGTCCACATAAAACACACACCGTCCACATAATACACTCACTGTCCGCATATGTGCTGACACCGTCCACATAATACACTTATCGTCCACATAATACACATACCGTCCACGTAATACACTCACTGTCCACATATGTGCTTACACCGTCCACATAAAACACTCACCGTCCACATAAAACACTCACACTGTCCACATAATACACTCACCGTCCACATAAAACACTCACTGTCCACATAAAACACTCACCGTCCACATAAAACACTCACACCGTTCACATAATACACACACTATCCACATAAAACACTCACTGTCCACATAATACACACACTGTTCGTATATGTGCTTACACCGTCCACATAAAACACTCACCGTCCACATAAAACACTCACTGTCCACATGTGTTTAGACCGTCCGCATAAAACACTCACCGTCCACATAATACACTCATACCGTCCACATAAAACACACACCGTCCACATAATACACTCACTGTCCGCATATGTGCTTACACCGTGCACATAATACACTTACCGTCCACATAATACACATACCGTCCACATAATACTCACTGTCCACATATGTGCTTACACCGTCCACATAAAACACTCACTGTCCACATAATACACACACTGTCCACATAAAACACTTACCGTCCACATAAAACACTCACTGTCCACATAAAACACTCACTGTCCACATAATACACTCACTGTCCACATAATACACTCACTGTCCACATAAAACACTCACTGTCCACATAATACACTCACACCGTCCACGTAATACACTCACTGTCCACATAACACACTCACTGTCCACATAATACACTCACTGTCCACATAAAACACTCACTGTCCACATAATACACTCATACCGTCCACATAAAACACACACCGTCCACATAATACACTCACTGTCCGCATATGTGCTGACACCGTCCACATAATACACTTATCGTCCACATAATACACATACCGTCCACGTAATACACTCACTGTCCACATATGTGCTTACACCGTCCACATAAAACACTCACCGTCCACATAAAACACTCACACTGTCCACATAATACACTCACCGTCCACATAAAACACTCACTGTCCACATAAAACACTCACCGTCCACATAAAACACTCACACCGTTCACATAATACACACACTATCCACATAAAACACTCACTGTCCACATAATACACACACTGTTCGTATATGTGCTTACACCGTCCACATAAAACACTCACCGTCCACATAAAACACTCACTGTCCACATGTGTTTAGACCGTCCGCATAAAACACTCACCGTCCACATAATACACTCATACCGTCCACATAAAACACACACCGTCCACATAATACACTCACTGTCCGCATATGTGCTTACACCGTGCACATAATACACTTACCGTCCACATAATACACATACCGTCCACATAATACTCACTGTCCACATATGTGCTTACACCGTCCACATAAAACACTCACTGTCCACATAATACACACACTGTCCACATAAAACACTTACCGTCCACATAATACACTCACAGTCCACATAAAACACTCACACTGTCCACATAATACACTCACACTGTCCACATAATACACTCACCGTCCACATAAAACACTCACTGTCCACATAATACACTCATACCGTCCACATAAAACACACACCGTCCACATAATACACTCACTGTCCGCATATGTGCTGACACCGTCCACATAATACACTTACCGTCCACATAATACACATACCGTCCACATTATACAATCACTGTCCACATATGTGCTTACACCGTCCACATAAAACACTCACCGTCCACATAAAACACTCACACCGTCCACATAAAACACTCACCGTCCACATAAAACACTCACACTGTCCACATAAAACACCTACCGTCCACATAAAACACTCACACCGTCCACATAATACACTCACCGTCCACATAAAACACTCACTGTCCACATAAAACACTCACTGTCCACATAATACACACACTGTTCGTATATGTGCTTACACCGTCCACATAAAACACTCACTGTCCACATAATACACTCACTGTCCGCATATGTGCTGACACCGTCCACATAATACACTCATACCGTCCAGATAAAACACACACCGTCCACATAATACACTCACTGTCCGCATAATACACACTGTCGACATAAAACACTCACACTGTCCATATAATACACTCACACTGTCCACATAATACACTCACAGTCCACATAATACACTCACAGTCCACATAAAACACTCACACTGTCCACATAATACACTCACACTGTCCACATAATACACTCACTGTCCACATAACACACTCACTGTCCACATAATACACTCACTGTCCACATAAAACACTCACTGTCCACATAACACACTCACTGTCCACATAATACACTCACTGTCCACATAAAACACTCACTGTCCACATAAAACACTCACTGTCCACATAATACACTCACTGTCCACATAATACACTCACACTGTCCACGTAATACACTTACTGTCCACATAAAACACTCACTGTCCACATAAAACACTCACTGTCCACATAATACACTCACTGTCCACATAATACACTCACTGTCCACATAAAACACTCACTGTCCACATAATACACTCACACCGTCCACGTAATACACTCACTGTCCACATAACACACTCACTGTCCACATAATACACTCACTGTCCACATAAAACACTCACTGTCCACATAATACACTCATACCGTCCACATAAAACATACACCGTCCACATAATACACTCACTGTCCGCATATGTGCTGACACCGTCCACATAATACACTTATCGTCCACATAATACACATACCGTCCACGTAATACACTCACTGTCCACATATGTGCTTACACCGTCCACATAAAACACTCACCGTCCACATAAAACACTCACACTGTCCACATAATACACTCACCGTCCACATAAAACACTCACTGTCCACATAAAACACTCACCGTCCACATAAAACACTCACACCGTTCACATAATACACACACTATCCACATAAAACACTCACTGTCCACATAATACACACACTGTTCGTATATGTGCTTACACCGTCCACATAAAACACTCACCGTCCACATAAAACACTCACTGTCCACATGTGTTTAGACCGTCCGCATAAAACACTCACCGTCCACATAATACACTCATACCGTCCACATAAAACACACACCGTCCACATAATACACTCACTGTCCGCATATGTGCTTACACCGTGCACATAATACACTTACCGTCCACATAATACACATACCGTCCACATAATACACTCACTGTCCACATATGTGCTTACACCGTCCACATAAAACACTCACTGTCCACATAATACACACACTGTCCACATAAAACACTTACCGTCCACATAATACACTCACTGTCCACATAAAACACTCTCACTGTCCACATAATACACTCAGCGTCCACATAAAACACTCACTGTCCACATAAAACACTCACTGTCCACATAAAACACTCACTGTCCACATAAAACACTCACTGTCCACATAAAACACTCACACCGTCCACATAAAACACTCACCGTCCACATAAAACACTCACTGTCCACATAAAACACTCACACCGTCCACATAAAACACTCACCGTCCACATAAAACACTCACACTGTCCACATAAAACACCTACCGTCCACATAAAACACTCACACCGTCCACATAATACACTCACCGTCCACATAAAACACTCACTGTCCACATAAAACACTCACTGTCCACATAATACACACACTGTTCGTATATGTGCTTACACCGTCCACATAAAACACTCACTGTCCACATAATACACTCACTGTCCGCATATGTGCTGACACCGTCCACATAATACACTCATACCGTCCAGATAAAACACACACCGTCCACATAATACACTCACTGTCCGCATAATACACACACTGTCGACATAAAACACTCACACTGTCCATATAATACACTCACACTGTCCACATAATACACTCACAGTCCACATAATACACTCACAGTCCACATAAAACACTCACACTGTCCACATAATACACTCACACTGTCCACATAATACACTCACTGTCCACATAACACACTCACTGTCCACATAATACACTCACTGTCCACATAAAACACTCACTGTCCACATAAAACACTCACTTTCCACATAATACACACACTGTCCACATGATACACTCACTGTCCACATAATACACTCACTGTCCACATAATACACTCACACTGTCCACATAATACACTCACTGTCCACATAACACACTCACTGTCCACATAATACACTCACTGTCCACATAAAACACTCACTGTCCACATAAAACACTCACTGTCCACATAATACACTCACTGTCCACATAATACACTCACACTGTCCACGTAATACACTTACTGTCCACATAAAACACTCACTGTCCACATAAAACACTCACTGTCCACATAATACACTCACTGTCCACATAATACACTCACTGTCCACATAAAACACTCACTGTCCACATAATACACTCACACTGTCCACGTAATACACTCACTGTCCACATAACACACTCACTGTCCACATAATACACTCACTGTCCACATAAAACACTCACTGTCCACATAATACACTCATACCGTCCACATAAAACACACACCGTCCACATAATACACTCACTGTCCGCATATGTGCTGACACCGTCCACATAATACACTTATCGTCCACATAATACACATACCGTCCACGTAATACACTCACTGTCCACATATGTGCTTACACCGTCCACATAAAACACTCACCGTCCACATAAAACACTCACCGTCCACATAAAACACTCACCGTCCACATAAAACACTCACCGTCCACATAAAACACTCACTGTCCACATAAAACACTCACCGTCCACATAAAACACTCACCGTCCACATAAAACACTCACACTGTCCACATAATACACTCACCGTCCACATAAAACACTCACTGTCCACATAAAACACTCACACCGTCCACATAAAACACTCACACCGTTCACATAATACACACACTATCCACATAAAACACTCACTGTCCACATAATACACACACTGTTCGTATATGTGCTTACACCGTCCACATAAAACACTCACCGTCCACATAAAACACTCACTGTCCACATGTGTTTAGACCGTCCGCATAAAACACTCACCGTCCACATAATACACTCATACCGTCCACATAAAACACACACCGTCCACATAATACACTCACTGTCCGCATATGTGCTTACACCGTGCACATAATACACTTACCGTCCACATAATACACATACCGTCCACATAATACACTCACTGTCCACATATGTGCTTACACCGTCCACATAAAACACTCACTGTCCACATAATACACACACTGTCCACATAAAACACTTACCGTCCACATAATACACTCACGGTCCACATAAAACACTCTCACTGTCCACATAATACACTCAGCGTCCACATAAAACACTCACTGTCCACATAAAACACTCACTGTCCACATAAAACACTCACTGTCCACATAAAACACTCACTGTCCACATAAAACACTCACTGTCCACATAAAACACTCACTGTCCACATAAAACACTCACACCGTCCACATAAAACACTCACCGTCCACATAAAACACTCACCGTCCACATAAAACTCTCACTGTCCACATAAAACACTCACCGTCCACATAAAACACTAACGCCGTCCACATAAAACACCTACCGACCACACAAAACACTCACACCGTCCACATAATACACTCACCGTCCACATAAAACACTCACTGTCCACATAAAACACTCTGTCCACATAATACACACACTGTTCGTATATGTGCTTACACCGTCCACATAAAACACTCACTGTCCACATAATACACACACTGTTCGTATATGTGCTTACACAGTCCACATAAAACACTCACCGTCCACATAAAACACTCACTGTCCACATGTGTTAAGACCGTCCACATAAAACACTCACCGTCCACATAATACACTCATACCGTCCAGATAAAACACACACCGTCCACATAATACACTCACTGTCCGCATATGTGCTTGTACCGTCCACATAATACACTTACCGTCCACATAATACACATACCGTCCACATAATACACTCACTGTCCACATATGTGCTTACACCGTCCACATAAAACACTCACTGTCCACATAATACACACACTGTCGACATAAAACACTCACACTGTCCACATAATACACTCACACTGTCCACATAATACACTCACAGTCCACATAATACACTCACTGTCCGCATATGTGCTGACACCGTCCAAATAATATACTTACCGTCCACATAATACACTCACAGTCCACATAATACACTCACTGTCCACATATGTGCTTACACCGTCCACATAAAACACTCACCGTCCACATAAAACACTCAACGTCCACATAAAACACTCACTGTCCACATAAAACACTCACACCGTCCACATAAAACACTCACCGTCCACATAAAACGCTCACACCGTCCACATAATACATTCACCGTCCATATAAAACACTCACTGTCCACATAAAACACTCACCGTCCACATAAAACACTCACTGTCCACATAATACACACACTGTTCGTATATGTGCTTACACCGTCCACATAAAACACTCACCGTCCACATAAAACACTCACCGTCCACATAAAACACTCACTGTCCACATGTGTTTAGACCGTCCGCATAAAACACTCACCGTCCACATAATACACTCATACCGTCCACATAAAACACACACCGTCCACATAATACACTCACTGTCCGCATATGTGCTTACACCGTGCACATAATACACTTACCGTCCACATAATACACATACCGTCCACATAATACACTCACTGTCCACATATGTGCTTACACCGTCCACATAAAACACTCACTGTCCACATAATACACACACTGTCCACATAAAACACTTACCGTCCACATAATACACTCACTGTCCACATAAAGCACTCACACTGTCCACATAATACACTCAGCGTCCACATAAAACACTCACTGTCCACATAAAACACTCACTGTCCACATAAAACACTCACTGTCCACATAAAACACTCACACCGTCCACATAAAACACTCACCGTCCACATAAAACACTCACACTGTCCACATAAAACACCTACCGTCCACATAAAACACTCACACCGTCCACATAATACACTCACCGTCCACATAAAACACTCACTGTCCACATAAAACACTCACTGTCCACATAATACACACACTGTTCGTATATGTGCTTACACCGTCCACATAAAACACTCACTGTCCACATAATACACACACTGTTCGTATATGTGCTTACACCGTCCACATAAAACACTCACTGTCCACATAAAACACTCACTGTCCACATGTGTTTAGACCGTCCACATTAAACACTCACCGTCCACATAATACACTCATACCGTCCAGATAAAACACACACCGTCCACATAATACACTCACTGTCCGCATAATACACACACTGTCGACATAAAACACTCACACTGTCCACATAATACACTCACACTGTCCACATAATACACTCACAGTCCACATAATACACTCACAGTCCACATAAAACACTCACACTGTCCACATAATACACTCACACTGTCCACATAATACACTCACTGTCCACATAACACACTCACTGTCCACATAATACACTCACTGTCCACATAAAACACTCACTGTCCACATAAAACACTCACTGTCCACATAAAACAATCACTTTCCACATAATACACACACTGTCCACATAATACACTCACTGTCCACATAATACACTCACTGTCCACATAATACACTCACTTTCCACATAATACACTCACACTGTCCACATAATACACTCACTGTCCACATAACACACTCACTGTCCACATAATACACTCACTGTCCACATAAAACACTCACTGTCCACATAATACACTCACTGTCCACATAATACACTCACACTGTCCACGTAATACACTCACTGTCCACATAAAACACTCACTGTCCACATAAAACACTCACTGTCCACATAATACACTCACTGTCCACATAATACACTCACTGTCCACATAAAACACTCACTGTCCACATAATACACTCACACTGTCCACGTAATACACTCACTGTCCACATAACACACTCACTGTCCACATAATACACTCACTGTCCACATAAAACACTCACTGTCCACATAATACACTCACTGTCCACATAATACACTCACACTGTCCACATAATACACTCACTGTCCACATAATACACACACTGTCCAAATAAAACACTCACCGTCCACATAAAACACTCACAGTGTCCACATAATACACTCATACTGTCCACATAATACACTCACTGTCCACATAAAACACTCACACTGTCCACATAATACACTCACACTGTCCACGTAATACACTCACTGTCCACATAACACATTCACTGTCCACATAACACACTCACTGTCCACATAATACACTCACTATCCACATAAAACACTCACTGTCCACATAAAACACTCACTGTCCACATAATACACTCACTGTCTACATAAAACACTCACTGTCCACATAAAACACTCACTGTCCACATAAAACACTCACTGTCCACATAATACACTCACACTGTCCACATAATACACTCACTGTCCACATAATACACACACTGTCCACATAATACACTCACTGTCCACATAATACACTCACTGTCCACATAAAACACTCACTGTCCACATAAAACACTCACTGTCCACATAATACACTCATTGTCCACATAATACACTCACACTGTCCACATAATACACTCACTGTCCACATAATACACACACTGTCCACATAAAACACTCAGTGTCCACATAATACACTCATACTGTCCACATAATACACATACCGTCCACGTAATACACTCACTGTCCACATATGTGCTTACACCGTCCACATAAAACACTCACCGTCCACATAAAACACTCACACTGTCCACATAATACACTCATACCGTCCACATAAAACACTCACTGTCCACATAAAACACTCACCGTCCACATAAAACACTCACACCGTTCACATAATACACACACTATCCACATAAAACACTCACTGTCCACATAATACACACACTGTTCGTATATGTGCTTACACCGTCCACATAAAACACTCACCGTCCACATAAAACACTCACTGTCCACATGTGTTTAGACCGTCCGCATAAAACACTCACCGTCCACATAATACACTCATACCGTCCACATAAAACACACACCGTCCACATAATACACTCACTGTCCGCATATGTGCTTACACCGTGCACATAATACACTTACCGTCCACATAATACACATACCGTCCACATAATACTCACTGTCCACATATGTGCTTACACCGTCCACATAAAACACTCACTGTCCACATAATACACACACTGTCCACATAAAACACTTACCGTCCACATAATACACTCACAGTCCACATAAAACACTCACACTGTCCACATAATACACTCACACTGTCCACATAATACACTCACCGTCCACATAAAACACTCACTGTCCACATAATACACTCATACCGTCCACATAAAACACACACCGTCCACATAATACACTCACTGTCCGCATATGTGCTGACACCGTCCACATAATACACTTACCGTCCACATAATACACATACCGTCCACATTATACAATCACTGTCCACATATGTGCTTACACCGTCCACATAAAACACTCACCGTCCACATAAAACACTCACACCGTCCACATAAAACACTCACCGTCCACATAAAACACTCACACTGTCCACATAAAACACCTACCGTCCACATAAAACACTCACACCGTCCACATAATACACTCACCGTCCACATAAAACACTCACTGTCCACATAAAACACTCACTGTCCACATAATACACACACTGTTCGTATATGTGCTTACACCGTCCACATAAAACACTCACTGTCCACATAATACACTCACTGTCCGCATATGTGCTGACACCGTCCACATAATACACTCATACCGTCCAGATAAAACACACACCGTCCACATAATACACTCACTGTCCGCATAATACACACTGTCGACATAAAACACTCACACTGTCCATATAATACACTCACACTGTCCACATAATACACTCACAGTCCACATAATACACTCACAGTCCACATAAAACACTCACACTGTCCACATAATACACTCACACTGTCCACATAATACACTCACTGTCCACATAACACACTCACTGTCCACATAATACACTCACTGTCCACATAAAACACTCACTGTCCACATAACACACTCACTGTCCACATAATACACTCACTGTCCACATAAAACACTCACTGTCCACATAAAACACTCACTGTCCACATAATACACTCACTGTCCACATAATACACTCACACTGTCCACGTAATACACTTACTGTCCACATAAAACACTCACTGTCCACATAAAACACTCACTGTCCACATAATACACTCACTGTCCACATAATACACTCACTGTCCACATAAAACACTCACTGTCCACATAATACACTCACACCGTCCACGTAATACACTCACTGTCCACATAACACACTCACTGTCCACATAATACACTCACTGTCCACATAAAACACTCACTGTCCACATAATACACTCATACCGTCCACATAAAACATACACCGTCCACATAATACACTCACTGTCCGCATATGTGCTGACACCGTCCACATAATACACTTATCGTCCACATAATACACATACCGTCCACGTAATACACTCACTGTCCACATATGTGCTTACACCGTCCACATAAAACACTCACCGTCCACATAAAACACTCACACTGTCCACATAATACACTCACCGTCCACATAAAACACTCACTGTCCACATAAAACACTCACCGTCCACATAAAACACTCACACCGTTCACATAATACACACACTATCCACATAAAACACTCACTGTCCACATAATACACACACTGTTCGTATATGTGCTTACACCGTCCACATAAAACACTCACCGTCCACATAAAACACTCACTGTCCACATGTGTTTAGACCGTCCGCATAAAACACTCACCGTCCACATAATACACTCATACCGTCCACATAAAACACACACCGTCCACATAATACACTCACTGTCCGCATATGTGCTTACACCGTGCACATAATACACTTACCGTCCACATAATACACATACCGTCCACATAATACACTCACTGTCCACATATGTGCTTACACCGTCCACATAAAACACTCACTGTCCACATAATACACACACTGTCCACATAAAACACTTACCGTCCACATAATACACTCACTGTCCACATAAAACACTCTCACTGTCCACATAATACACTCAGCGTCCACATAAAACACTCACTGTCCACATAAAACACTCACTGTCCACATAAAACACTCACTGTCCACATAAAACACTCACTGTCCACATAAAACACTCACACCGTCCACATAAAACACTCACCGTCCACATAAAACACTCACTGTCCACATAAAACACTCACACCGTCCACATAAAACACTCACCGTCCACATAAAACACTCACACTGTCCACATAAAACACCTACCGTCCACATAAAACACTCACACCGTCCACATAATACACTCACCGTCCACATAAAACACTCACTGTCCACATAAAACACTCACTGTCCACATAATACACACACTGTTCGTATATGTGCTTACACCGTCCACATAAAACACTCACTGTCCACATAATACACTCACTGTCCGCATATGTGCTGACACCGTCCACATAATACACTCATACCGTCCAGATAAAACACACACCGTCCACATAATACACTCACTGTCCGCATAATACACACACTGTCGACATAAAACACTCACACTGTCCATATAATACACTCACACTGTCCACATAATACACTCACAGTCCACATAATACACTCACAGTCCACATAAAACACTCACACTGTCCACATAATACACTCACACTGTCCACATAATACACTCACTGTCCACATAACACACTCACTGTCCACATAATACACTCACTGTCCACATAAAACACTCACTGTCCACATAAAACACTCACTTTCCACATAATACACACACTGTCCACATGATACACTCACTGTCCACATAATACACTCACTGTCCACATAATACACTCACACTGTCCACATAATACACTCACTGTCCACATAACACACTCACTGTCCACATAATACACTCACTGTCCACATAAAACACTCACTGTCCACATAAAACACTCACTGTCCACATAATACACTCACTGTCCACATAATACACTCACACTGTCCACGTAATACACTTACTGTCCACATAAAACACTCACTGTCCACATAAAACACTCACTGTCCACATAATACACTCACTGTCCACATAATACACTCACTGTCCACATAAAACACTCACTGTCCACATAATACACTCACACTGTCCACGTAATACACTCACTGTCCACATAACACACTCACTGTCCACATAATACACTCACTGTCCACATAAAACACTCACTGTCCACATAATACACTCATACCGTCCACATAAAACACACACCGTCCACATAATACACTCACTGTCCGCATATGTGCTGACACCGTCCACATAATACACTTATCGTCCACATAATACACATACCGTCCACGTAATACACTCACTGTCCACATATGTGCTTACACCGTCCACATAAAACACTCACCGTCCACATAAAACACTCACCGTCCACATAAAACACTCACCGTCCACATAAAACACTCACCGTCCACATAAAACACTCACTGTCCACATAAAACACTCACCGTCCACATAAAACACTCACCGTCCACATAAAACACTCACACTGTCCACATAATACACTCACCGTCCACATAAAACACTCACTGTCCACATAAAACACTCACACCGTCCACATAAAACACTCACACCGTTCACATAATACACACACTATCCACATAAAACACTCACTGTCCACATAATACACACACTGTTCGTATATGTGCTTACACGGTCCACATAAAACACTCACCGTCCACATAAAACACTCACTGTCCACATGTGTTTAGACCGTCCGCATAAAACACTCACCGTCCACATAATACACTCATACCGTCCACATAAAACACACACCGTCCACATAATACACTCACTGTCCGCATATGTGCTTACACCGTGCACATAATACACTTACCGTCCACATAATACACATACCGTCCACATAATACACTCACTGTCCACATATGTGCTTACACCGTCCACATAAAACACTCACTGTCCACATAATACACACACTGTCCACATAAAACACTTACCGTCCACATAATACACTCACGGTCCACATAAAACACTCTCACTGTCCACATAATACACTCAGCGTCCACATAAAACACTCACTGTCCACATAAAACACTCACTGTCCACATAAAACACTCACTGTCCACATAAAACACTCACTGTCCACATAAAACACTCACTGTCCACATAAAACACTCACTGTCCACATAAAACACTCACACCGTCCACATAAAACACTCACCGTCCACATAAAACACTCACCGTCCACATAAAACTCTCACTGTCCACATAAAACACTCACCGTCCACATAAAACACTAACGCCGTCCACATAAAACACCTACCGACCACACAAAACACTCACACCGTCCACATAATACACTCACCGTCCACATAAAACACTCACTGTCCACATAAAACACTCTGTCCACATAATACACACACTGTTCGTATATGTGCTTACACCGTCCACATAAAACACTCACTGTCCACATAATACACACACTGTTCGTATATGTGCTTACACAGTCCACATAAAACACTCACCGTCCACATAAAACACTCACTGTCCACATGTGTTAAGACCGTCCACATAAAACACTCACCGTCCACATAATACACTCATACCGTCCAGATAAAACACACACCGTCCACATAATACACTCACTGTCCGCATATGTGCTTGTACCGTCCACATAATACACTTACCGTCCACATAATACACATACCGTCCACATAATACACTCACTGTCCACATATGTGCTTACACCGTCCACATAAAACACTCACTGTCCACATAATACACACACTGTCGACATAAAACACTCACACTGTCCACATAATACACTCACACTGTCCACATAATACACTCACAGTCCACATAATACACTCACTGTCCGCATATGTGCTGACACCGTCCAAATAATATACTTACCGTCCACATAATACACTCACAGTCCACATAATACACTCACTGTCCACATATGTGCTTACACCGTCCACATAAAACACTCACCGTCCACATAAAACACTCAACGTCCACATAAAACACTCACTGTCCACATAAAACACTCACACCGTCCACATAAAACACTCACCGTCCACATAAAACGCTCACACCGTCCACATAATACATTCACCGTCCATATAAAACACTCACTGTCCACATAAAACACTCACCGTCCACATAAAACACTCACTGTCCACATAATACACACACTGTTCGTATATGTGCTTACACCGTCCACATAAAACACTCACCGTCCACATAAAACACTCACCGTCCACATAAAACACTCACTGTCCACATGTGTTTAGACCGTCCGCATAAAACACTCACCGTCCACATAATACACTCATACCGTCCACATAAAACACACACCGTCCACATAATACACTCACTGTCCGCATATGTGCTTACACCGTGCACATAATACACTTACCGTCCACATAATACACATACCGTCCACATAATACACTCACTGTCCACATATGTGCTTACACCGTCCACATAAAACACTCACTGTCCACATAATACACACACTGTCCACATAAAACACTTACCGTCCACATAATACACTCACTGTCCACATAAAGCACTCACACTGTCCACATAATACACTCAGCGTCCACATAAAACACTCACTGTCCACATAAAACACTCACTGTCCACATAAAACACTCACTGTCCACATAAAACACTCACACCGTCCACATAAAACACTCACCGTCCACATAAAACACTCACACTGTCCACATAAAACACCTACCGTCCACATAAAACACTCACACCGTCCACATAATACACTCACCGTCCACATAAAACACTCACTGTCCACATAAAACACTCACTGTCCACATAATACACACACTGTTCGTATATGTGCTTACACCGTCCACATAAAACACTCACTGTCCACATAATACACACACTGTTCGTATATGTGCTTACACCGTCCACATAAAACACTCACTGTCCACATAAAACACTCACTGTCCACATGTGTTTAGACCGTCCACATTAAACACTCACCGTCCACATAATACACTCATACCGTCCAGATAAAACACACACCGTCCACATAATACACTCACTGTCCGCATAATACACACACTGTCGACATAAAACACTCACACTGTCCACATAATACACTCACACTGTCCACATAATACACTCACAGTCCACATAATACACTCACAGTCCACATAAAACACTCACACTGTCCACATAATACACTCACACTGTCCACATAATACACTCACTGTCCACATAACACACTCACTGTCCACATAATACACTCACTGTCCACATAAAACACTCACTGTCCACATAAAACACTCACTGTCCACATAAAACAATCACTTTCCACATAATACACACACTGTCCACATAATACACTCACTGTCCACATAATACACTCACTGTCCACATAATACACTCACTTTCCACATAATACACTCACACTGTCCACATAATACACTCACTGTCCACATAACACACTCACTGTCCACATAATACACTCACTGTCCACATAAAACACTCACTGTCCACATAATACACTCACTGTCCACATAATACACTCACACTGTCCACGTAATACACTCACTGTCCACATAAAACACTCACTGTCCACATAAAACACTCACTGTCCACATAATACACTCACTGTCCACATAATACACTCACTGTCCACATAAAACACTCACTGTCCACATAATACACTCACACTGTCCACGTAATACACTCACTGTCCACATAACACACTCACTGTCCACATAATACACTCACTGTCCACATAAAACACTCACTGTCCACATAATACACTCACTGTCCACATAATACACTCACACTGTCCACATAATACACTCACTGTCCACATAATACACACACTGTCCAAATAAAACACTCACCGTCCACATAAAACACTCACAGTGTCCACATAATACACTCATACTGTCCACATAATACACTCACTGTCCACATAAAACACTCACACTGTCCACATAATACACTCACACTGTCCACGTAATACACTCACTGTCCACATAACACATTCACTGTCCACATAACACACTCACTGTCCACATAATACACTCACTATCCACATAAAACACTCACTGTCCACATAAAACACTCACTGTCCACATAATACACTCACTGTCTACATAAAACACTCACTGTCCACATAAAACACTCACTGTCCACATAAAACACTCACTGTCCACATAATACACTCACACTGTCCACATAATACACTCACTGTCCACATAATACACACACTGTCCACATAATACACTCACTGTCCACATAATACACTCACTGTCCACATAAAACACTCACTGTCCACATAAAACACTCACTGTCCACATAATACACTCATTGTCCACATAATACACTCACACTGTCCACATAATACACTCACTGTCCACATAATACACACACTGTCCACATAAAACACTCAGTGTCCACATAATACACTCATACTGTCCACATAATACACTCACTGTCCACATAAAACACTCACACTATCCACATAATACACTCACACTGTCCACGTAATACACACACTGTCCACATAACACACTCACTGTCCACATAATACACTCACTGTCCACATAAAACACTCACTGTCCACATAAAACACTCACTGTCCACATAAAACACTCACTGTCCACATAATACACTCATTGTCCACATAATACACTCACACTGTCCACATAATACACTCACTGTCCACATAATACACACACTGTCCACATAAAACACTCACCGTCCACATAATACACTCACACTGTCCAGATAATAGTCATACTGTCCACATAATACACTCACTGTCCACATAATACACACACTGTCCATATAATACACACACCGTCCACATAATACACTCACTGTCCACATAATATACTTACATAGTCAACAACATTTTCCACTGATCTTGATAGTTCCAAAGGATGACATGTTTCAGACGGATCATCTACTTGATATTTACTGGCGAACTCGTAAGGTGAAATTACCTTCCCTAAACAAAGATTATTATATGTAAAAATATATGCTGATAACTGAAAGACTGACATAAATTCTATAAATGATGGACATTAGTCATCTTAAATAGTCCAAGTAAATATTTCAGCTTAACAGTACATAATGTTTCAGCCAAAAAAACATATATATTTAAGAGTTTTGCTTATTCCACAGCAAACAATAATTTAATTGATAAAAATGTATTTTTATGTCCCTTTTTATATCTTCCTTGGCTGCTCACCTTATGTTTCAATTAATGAGATTAGACGACTATGATGGACCTCCCTGTGGTCTCGACCAGTACCACCCTATGGCTGATTTGCCCTCTATGCTATGCCCTCTATACCTAATGATGCAGACAGAATCAGCATATGCTGGTCCAGATGAGTATCAATTTCAGTGCAGGGCAAGCTTCAAACACACGTTCACGTGTATTATCACGGGGAAGGAAGGTCGGTCCTGCCAGGGGAGAGCGCAGTTGGTCAGGCAGCTTGAGGTCGGGTCGAGCGGCCAGAGGTCGAGCCGAGGCCGTGGAAGATTGGTTGGGGAGAGGTCGGGCAGGCCGAGGCAGGGAAGGCCAGCCGAGGCCATGGAAGATTGGTCGGGGAGAGATCGGGCAGGCCGAGGCAGGGAAGGCCAGCCAAGGTCGGGCCGAGGAAAGGTTGGGCAGCCAGAGGTCAAGTCGCCGAGGCGGGGGAGTCCGGATTTCGGAACATTTTCCCGTTTCTGGACGACCCCACCACGGATTGACCATGATCAGCCATGATCATATTGAATGGTGGTGCAGGCTCGAAGGGCCGAATGGCCTACTCCTGCTCCTATTTTCTATGTTTGTATGTTTTGATGTTTCACTGTATTATGCCATCAGCAGCATAACCGTTATGAATTAATACTGACAGTAAAAATACACACCACTGTAACAGCGGGGGTAACATTTAACATGAAACAACATTTTTTTTGAATGAAACTTTAAACCAGCACTGAATATTTTCAATTTTTGACACAATGCAGCTTGGGTGCACCTTTGCAAAATTTGTCTCCAATTACTTTGAATCTTTAGTGAGCACCACTCGGCATTCTTTCACAGATTGATTCCCATTGCAATTAATTTGAAATTTGGATTCGCTACAAGACATTACATTTTAAAAATATTGTGTGGCCCAACTTAGATACAAGTACACAATTCTTTTTCACTCCAACTATTTAAAGACAGACATTGACACAAGATATTGAATATAAATGGTTAAATGGAAGAGGAAAAACTCGAGCAGTACAAACAGTTCATGTTCGGTCCTTAACTTGAATTCATGTTTTTTAAGCACAGTAAAATACCAATTTATCTTAGTGTCAGTAACAAGTTAAAATGTGCACTTACGTCCCTGGATAAACTCATTTTGCTGAGGATGACCATTGAAATCCCCACAAAGGCCACACGTTTTGCCTCTATATTCATTTCCAAGCTCAACCTTCAAACAAAAATATAAATAAACACTTTACAATGTGCGGATAAATATACAGCCTCAGTTGGTTTGGGGACAATATGATGCAATGGATTAGACACTGGCCCAGGAGTGCTTGAAATACATGCAACGTTAAAAAGGTGAAGGTATGTTCTAAACCTTGATGCTAACTCCCTTACTTTGATTAAGACAAATATTTATCAAGCAATACAACACGTTTTAATTAATTTGAGCTTATGATATAGGAACAATTCACCGAAGCGAAACCTCAACAGTGTGTGTGGACTGTGAATTCTGTCATGTCCTATTGTCTGAAAAATGTTCCAAGTTTAGTTTGACTTTTGGCAGTGAATGATTTGCACAGTATCTGACTATCTTACCAGATTCAAATCCTCTGTGCTGCTTGAATTCACTGATTTGCAATATTCCCTCTTAATCTCTCCACTGCTCAGGATGTTGTCCTCGTTTCCATTCAGCTTTTGACAAACGTTTGCCTTTATGTCCATTAATACTACTCAGCATCTCTATTTTCCTCTTGCCATAAACTTTTCCTGGACCACTTTCTACCTTCACTCCAGATATTGAAATCAATGGAATGTGATTCAGGCAGATTCTATAATGGGCGTATGATCAGCCCTGGAACATTATTGCCCAGGCAATGAAAACAATAGAAACCACTTTCATTCTTAAATTATATCGGGGTTATGTGCTCCAAGGTTATGGATCTCCACTTCAATGTCACACTATTGCACCAATATAAAAGCACCTTAGTGTGAACAGGTAGAGCTGCTCAGGCAAGTCTTGTCAGTTGCAAGCTGGTGAAAATGTGTCATTATTATTGAAAGTTGGGGATTAAATTGGTTAGCCACAGAAAACGGGTGCGGGGATCATGATGCGCAATTAACCAGCGTCGCTGTGTAGAATGCAGACAGCAAGCCAACTGCAATTTCTGCGGGCAGCCAGTGCTTCCCATGCTGTTCATTGATTGCATACATCAGAAGGGGCCCCAATATAGTTACTAATTTGCACTTCTTAAAGCTAGCCTGCATTGCTTAAAGCTGGCCTGCACCTCTAAAAGAGGAGGTGCATTGTGGCTGCTGTAGGTGCTGGGAGTCATTCTACAAGTGAATTTGATCTGGGACAGCGTGAAGAATGGCTGACCATGGAAGAGTGTAGGCAACCAGGTTTTTGGGTGCTGCCCTGGAGGCCCTGATGGAAAGGAGAAGAGATGTCCTTATTCCTCAGGAGGCCCTCCAGACACATGTTGAGAAGACAGCGGAAACAAATAACTACAGAGGTCAATGCCAGGTGTATAGCCCCAAGGACCTGGATGAAGTGCCAGAAGAAGTTTAATGATCTCACACTGTGGTCAAGATCAACAAATGCATCTTCAAATGCCATGTCCTACCAAATGCACCATTAGCCTCAGTCACTGCTCAATTCAACACACCCCCTTCACTCACCTACCAAAAAACCTATCAAATAGGACATACCCAACAATCATATGCTTCCCTTCACCCTCACACACTTAGGACCTATGCAAGCCTCACATCCACATCTCTCAACTTGCACACATTGGCAGCTATTCAGCCACATCACCAAAACGGATTGCATAATACTGACACACTTCCCTCTCTCTTGCAGGACAAGGTGGTGCACAACCAGAAGCAGCTGCAACTAACTGGGAGGGTGGGAGGGCGGTGGGAGAGGGGCGTCTGCATGTTCTAACCCCCATGGAGGAGACGGTGCTGGCAATTATGGTGAGGGCCATCGCTAAGGCTACAGCCACCAGCAGAGCTGAAGCCATTGAAAATGGCAGTATCCTCATACCTAATCCTACTCCTCGCATCCCACTTCTTCCTCATCCCTCAATCTCTTCTGACTCACAAGCTACAGAGGGTGTAGTCACACACATCTTACTATCTACTCTCCCCTCACCACAACCCAACCCTTGTCCCTTTTTCATTTCAGATCAGCAAAGACTGCATCCTGTCCAGGCAGTAGGTGGAAGAACAGGTAGTCATCATCATGTCCCTTGGGATCGAGGAAGACTTACTTCCACTCAAAATGAGTCCTTAGGTGGCTGAACAGTCCAATACGGGAATTAAAGTCTCTGTAACAGGTGGGACAGACAGTGGTTGGAGGAAAAGGTGAGTGGGACAGGTTTGCCGCATGCTCCTTCTGCTGCCTGCGCTTGATTTCTGCATGCTCTCGGCGACGAGACTCGAGGCACTTCCTCCACTTAGGGTGGTCTTTCGTAGACAGTGAAGATGAAGACACCCTGTCACTCGATTTCACAGTTGCAACCACTAGCTCAGACATGGACAATGCGCATCATTTCGAGGCTAGCATGGAGGCAGGATTTGATGGTGATGAGACACTGGGCACGTGCAGTAGCCAAAGCAGAGGGAAAGGAGAGCGCAGGTAGCCGCTCGCCAGAGGGTGAGGTCGCATATTATTTCTGCTGCAGAGGACTCAGAGAAGGGATTTGATGGGCCAGGCTACAGAGGGTAACTGTTGGATGTGCTGATTGGTGAACACACCAAAAAGCTTTGTGCATTGGAAAGTCTGCCAAATGCTTCATTCAATACCAAGGAGCAAAGGATTCCAGCACTAAATTGGCACAGGCCTTTGCCCATCGTTTCCAGCATGGAATGGGTGTCTACCTCCAATAACACTCTTGTGGAACCTACCATGATGCAGCCTCTGTGGCCAATGTCTTAGCTTCCATTGCAGCACAAAGGTGATTAGTTGTATGCAATATTGCATGATTGCATTTATAAATTTGGATAGGAATGTGTATTTTGTGTTGGCTTTTATTTTTGTATTGTGGGCAAGGGGACGATGATTTGGTCAGAGCCAGAGGAAATGCAAGGAGTACAGGGCTGTTGGACTGAGGAAATTGGGTTGAGGTTACTGGGATCACCCTGGAATTATTTGTGCTGGTACAGCCTGAGCAGAAAGGGACTGTCTTGGTTGCAGCCTCTTCTCCGTGTTCCTGTTCCTCAGCTTCTCGCCTGATCGGTGGTGGCAAAGGCTCTACTCACCTGATATCAAGGCTGTGCAACATACCAGGACACCTGCTCCACCGTGTATCGCAGGCTCCTCCACAACAGTCTTGCTCCACCTTGTACCGCAGAGCTCCTCCACAACAGTCCTGCTCAAACGTGTAGCGTGAAGCTCCTCCACAACAGTCCTGCTCAAATGTGTAGCACGAAGCTCCTCCATAACAGTCCTGCACAAACGTGTACCGCAGAGCTCCTCCACAATAGTCCTGCTCCACCTTGTACCGCAGAGCTCCTCCACAACAGTCCTGCTCAAACGTGTAGCGCGAAGCTCCTCCACAACAGTCCAGGTAGTTGAATTGTTACTTCAGTTTGCCAATAGTCTGCTCGATCAGATTTCATGTGGTAGCTTGGCTCTCGTTGTATGCCTGCTGCGCACGTTTGCATGGGTTGCGCACCAGAGTCATCATCCATGTCATCAGCACATAGCCCTCATCATCCAGTAGCCATCCTTTGGTTTGCCGTGGTGGTTAAAATACGGCCGGCACAGAGAACTGTCACAGAATGAACGCAGTGCGTTTGCTGCCAGGATAGCGAGCACTGAGCCGTTTGATGCTCTGCTGGTGATCACATGTTAGCTACACGTTAAGGGAGTGGAATGCACTTCAGCTTGATACATGCGTAGTTGACCTGAGTCGCACGTAAAGCAATGTGCGTGCAGTCAATGACACCCGGCACCATGGCGAAGCCTGCAATCCTTGCAAACCCTTGTGCTCGCGCTGCCTGCTTCTGTCTGGCAAGAGGGAGTGAGGTGAAGCTGTCTCCTTTGCATAGAGAGCCTTATGCAGCAGTGCACTGCAATCTGCCAGATGTTTCTAATTTCAAAAGCAACAGCCTGGAAGGAGCCAGACGCATAAAAGTTCACGGCCGGGGTCACCTTCCCAGCCACTGGCAATATGGTTCTTGCCCTGCTCTGAGGCTGGAGTTGTGGCAGAAGCAGTTGGCAGATTTTAGTGACGACCTCCTTAGTGAAGCTCAGGCAACTCAAACATTGGTTGTCGCTGAAGTTCAGGTCGGCGGATTGCTCCTCAAATACCCTCTGAGAGCCATTCTTCCCCCCTCCCCTCCTTCCTCCAGCAGCTTGTCCTGCTCAGCTTGGCCTCTGCTCATTCTCCCAGTCATGCTCAGTCCCAAGAGGAATGCTGACTAGTACACCCATGTGTGGAAGCAGCGGGGTTGTACAGAAGCCTTGAAGTCAGCATCTGCCAGACCATTCCCAGCAGACTTCTGAAACTAAACTATTCAAAGCGCCCAAATGTATAAATTAGCAGCAACAGCGGGAAGAAATAATGCAGCAACTAACTGTAAGCAGTTGATGATCCTTTTAAATAGTGCTGGAGGGAGGGTTCTTCATGGTGCTTGATGTAGTGTTCAGCTGTGCGAGGTGAAGAGAGAGCATGGGCTGGAGTGTGGATGTCCAACATGGCAGCGCTGGCGTCAAATCAGTGTTACAAGCTGATTGATGTCATGATTTGCCTGCTCTGCATGCTGCCTTTGGACATTACATGCGCGTGCACCAACCTCTTTATCAATACAGTACCTCATAGCACCCAATAAACGTGCACTACCAAGCCCAATTTCATAAGAACATAAGAAATAGGAACAGGAGTAGGCCACCTGGCCCCTCGAGCCTGCTCCGCCATTTAATAAGATCATGGCTGATCTGATCATGGACTCAACTCAACTTCCCTGTCCGCTCCCCATAACCTTTTACTCCTTTATCGATCAAAAATCTGTCCATCTCCACCTTAAATATATTCAATGTCCCAGCCTCCACAGCTCTCTAGGGCAGAGAATTCCATGGATTTACAACCCGCCGAGAGAAGAAATTCCTCCTCATCTCAGTTTTAAATGGACGACTCCTTATTCTGAGACTATGTCCCCTAGTTTTAGTTTCCCCTATGCGTGGAAATATCCTCTCTGCATCCACCTTGTCGCGCCCTCTCATTATCTTATATGTTTCAATAAGATTACCTCTCATTCTTCTGAATTCCAATTCAGAGGCCCAATCTACTCAACCTATCTTCATAAGTCAACCCCCTCATTTCCAGAATCAATCGAGTGAACATTCTCTGAACAGCCTCCAATGCAAGTACATCCTTCCTTAAATACAGAGACCAAAACTGTATGCAGTACTCTAGGTGTGGCCTCACCAATACCCTGTACAGTTGTAGCAGGACTTCTCTGCTTTTATACTCTATCCCCCTTGCAATAAAGGACAATATTCCATTTGCCTTCCTGATTACTTGCTGTGCCTGCATACTAACTTTTTGTGTTTCATGCACAATGACCCCCAGGTCTCTCTGTACTGCAGCATTTTGCAATTTTTCTCCATTTAAATTATAATTTGCTTTTCTATTTTTTCTGTCAAAGTGGATAACTTCATATTTTCTCACATTATAATCCATCTGCCAAATTTTTGCCCACTCACTTAGCCTGTCTATATCCCTTTGCAGATTTTTGGTGTCCTCCTCCCAATTTGCTTTCCCACCCATCTTTGTATCATCAGCAAACTTGGCTACATTACACTTGGTCCCTTCATCCAAGTCATTAATATAGATTGTAAATAGTTGAGGCCCCAGCACCGATCCCTGCGGTACCTCACTAGTCACTGACCCATTTATCTCAACTCTGTTTTTTGTTAGTTAGCCAATTCTCTATCCATGCTAATATATTACCCCCAATCCCGTGAGCTTTTATTTTGTGCAGTAACCTTTTATGTGGCACCTCATCGAATGCCTGCTGGAAATCCAATTACACCACATCCACTGGTTCCCCCTTATCCACCCTGCTCGTTACATCCTCAAAGAACTCCAGCAAATTTGTCAAACATGATTTCCCTTTCATAAAACCATGCTGACTCTGCTTTATTGAATTATACTTTTCCAAATATCCCGCTACTGCTTCTTTAATAATGGACTCCAGCATTTTCCCAATGACAGATGTTAGGCTAACTGGTCTATAGTTTCCTGCTTTTTGTCTGCCTCCTTTTTTAAATAGAGGTGTTACATTTGCAGTTATCCAATCTGCTGGGACCTCCCCAGAATCCAGGGAATTTTGGTAGATTACAACCAATAGATTACTATCTCTGCAGCCACTTCTTTTAAGACCCTAGGATGTAAGCCATCAGGTCCAGGGGATTTGTCCACCTTTAGTCCCATTATTTTACCGAGTACTACTTCATTAGTGATAGTGATTGTATTAAGTTCCTTCCTCCCTATTGCCCCTTGATTATCCACTATTGGGATGCTTTTAAGTGTATTGTACCGTGAAGACCGATACAAAATATTTGTTCTAAGTCTCTGCCATTTCCCTGTTCCCCATTATTAATTCCCCAGTCTCATCCTCTAAGGGACCAACATTTACTTTAGCCACTCTTTTCCTTTTTATGTACCTGTAGAAACTCTTACCATCTGTTTTTATATTCCGTGCTAGTTTGCTTCCATAATCTATCTTCCCTCTCTTTATTATTTTTTTATTCGTTCTTTGCTGGCTTTTTAAAGTTTCCCAATCCTCTGGTCTCCCACTAGCCTTGACCACTTCTAATGCCTTTGTTTTCAATTTGATACCATCCCGTATTTCCTCAGTTAGCCACGGATGGTTATCCCTTCTCTTATTTCGCCCCTAACGTTTTATGCTTACTAACCACAGAACTCCTCCCACTTCATCTGCTGCTCCCATGACCAGTTCACCTGCAAGGTTGCCTCAACACAACAACATTGATAGAGACAACACTATATTGCTCATTACAAGTCAGCAGTACTATTTGAGATACCAAAAAGTCTGTCAGAAATGAGTTTCATTGTGTGCCTCTGGAGCCAAATGCTGTCAACTTTAAAGCTTCTGTCAACTGTATATGGGCTAGGTTCGTCATTTTGATTTTGTCTGTTTTGGTCATTTCTGGCATGGACACACCTCCAGTTGACATTGAAGAACTTTCTGCTCATCCATAAGTTAACTGCTTTTGAGCAACTCTGCATGTACAGCCATTCCATTGTTGCTGTCTTTCCCTCATGATGTAAATTTCGCACATTAGTACTGATGGGAGCAGCACGTGCTACTGAACAATTAGAAACTATTCTATGGTATAAACAGGGCATTACTGACTGCATTTTAGCACAAGCTAAGAATCAAACCTTTTGAACACTAAGCTCAGTCGGAACTGTTTCAAACTCATTAGAGCATTGCAAGACGTAACCTCTCTACGCAAATGTTCCCTCTAATAACCATTCCCATTAACAGGTCAGTGCTACAGCAGTAAAAGATGGGTATTCCAACAGAGTGTATTAGCAACAATTCTGTATTTGTCTCCTTCTGCCTGAGAAACATCCTTGCAGTAAATAGTCTGAACCGATGTTGAATGTTCAAGTCTTCAATGTAGCAGAGAGTGTAACCTCAGATCGCTACAGTAACTGATTGGATCGTAAACATAGTGGGAAGTTTAGAATTTGCTAAGTAGCAGGTGAGTAGGTCAGACTGAAATTTAGTCTTAAAATTTAGAATTTATCTTAGAACTTTGAAAACTGCAAGGTAGTTAATACTGAGCAGTTAACAATACAAGTCAGGTCAGCAGTTAGTAGTGAAGCAATTAGCAGTAGATCGTGAACCAAGTGGGAAGTTTAGAATTTGGTGAGAGTAAGAATTTGGTGCAGAGGGTGAAGGAGATGCTTTTTTTGTCTTTAATACTTGTTGTGGTTTGTCTAAGCTTGAGGCAATAGGTATTTAGCATTTTGTTCAGAGTTTTAGCCCTTAGTGCAAGTTAGTGTGTAAAAAATAGAACAAGAAATACTCAAAACAGATGAAAAGCTAAATATAAATAAATATGGATAAAGACCAAAGATAAATAACTAAAATACCTAAAATTTTAAAAATGTGACATTTTCCAGTCGCGTCCGGTCGGCTGGGGCAAACAATTCCCGGACCCAGTGATGTCACAGGACAGGAGGTTGGTGATTGGTTGGTGAGAAATACATTTTTCTTTTGCTCTCGGGTGAGTAAATAGTAAGTAATTTGTTTTCTTTAACAAAAGCAGTCTATTTAATTTTAATTCAGGCTATCAATAAACAAATAAATAAAACGGACTAGAGATGGTAGGGAAGGCTATGGTCCTGAAATCGCGGCCCCTGTGGGCATGTCTGAGGTGTATACGTGTCCCTAGGGACCGCGCAAGTTCCAAGTTTAGGTATACGCTGTGCATGCGCCTGAACCCGGCACTTGCGATTTGTCAAGATTTGACAGATCACATGCATCCCCGGGAGAAGGGCCTCCGCGGGCGGAGATTTGGGCTATTTTCCCAACTCCAGCCCAGCAAATGTCCTTCAAATTCTTATACCTGGTAAAAGCAAGAGTAAGGCGTACTTTTACCAGCGTAAGAGTTTTAAAAGATAGAAAAATAAAATGTCACCACAAATTTTTATATTAAAAACCCTGTCCATTATGGTAAGTTTATTTTTACCCATAACATATTTTTAAAAATTTAAAAAAAAATAATTTTGTCTGAAACATTTAATTAAGTTCAATTTCAATTAATATTAAATATGTGATGTGTTTTTTTTAAATTTATTGAATGTGTTTCTGTGTTTTTGGGGGTATCCCCATTCATAGTTATGGCAGCTCCGTACAAACGGAATTACCGGAACTATGAATGGGAATACTCCATTTTGATAAGTTGGCTCAGCTCACGTGATCCCACTGATGTATACAAACACCTACGTTGATGGGATACATGGGCCTCTGCACCTGGCTGCACATCTAGACCCAGGGCCAGAAGTTTGCGTACCTCTGGGACCACCACGTACTTTCGTAAACATTTTTGTGGTCAGAGGCATCCGCCCGCGGGAAGCCTCAGGCCCTGAAATTGCGGTCGATGTATCAGGGCTGTCGTATGTGCGAGTTCATGGACAGCAAGACTGTCCCAGATTCCTATATCTACAGCAAATGGCTCTGCCTTGAGTCACTCCGGCTCAGAGTAATTGAACTGGAGTGCGAATTAGAGACACTCCGAAACACGGTGAGGGACAGGAATTTCTGGATAGTTTAATCCAGAACACAGGCTGAGGGGTGACCTAATCGAGGTCTTTAAAATTATGAAAGGTTTGATAGAGTAGACACAGAGGGACAAAAATTCCGGCTTCGCCGGGTCGTACAAAGTGCGCACAGACCCGAGAGGCCTCACAAAAACCAGTTATCGGGGCGTGATGCACATGAGCCGAAAACCGTCTTTTCCGATCTGTCAAGATTTCTCTGTACAGATCCGACGCCTCCTGGGGAGAAGGACATCCGCGCGGGAGAGATTGGGCTATTGACCCAACTCATGCCCAGCAAATGTCCTTCAAACTCTTACTCCTGGTAAAAGCAGGCACGTGGCTTATTTTTACCGATAGAAGAGTTTTAAAAGATATAAAAATTAAATGTAAACACTCATTTTTATATTAAAAACCCTGTCCATTAAGGTAAGTTTATTTTTAACACTGTTAAAACACATAAAAAAAATTCCAAAAAATATATTTTTTTTCTAAAACATTTAATTACATGTAATTTCTATTGATTTTAATTATGTGAGGTGTTTTATTTATTTATTATGCTGTGTTTCGGTGTTTTATGGGTTTTTCTCATTGACAGTAATAGGAGTCCGTACAAACAGAGTTCCCATTTTTATCAATCAGAATACTGCAGAGTGATTGGTGGTCCAGGCCCATGTGACTCCAGCTTGTACGTATGTACGTACCTGAAAGGCATCTCCCCATGTGCTGCGCAGCAAATCTAAGCCTCTGACCGGGATCTTATGTTCTTCTGGAACCAACAGGTACTTCCGTAGATTTTTTTCGGGTCAGAGCCGTTCGTACGAAGGAAGCCTCCGACCGCAATTTTTCCCACACAGAAAATGTTTCCATTCGTGGGAAAGAGCAAAACTGGAGGTCATCAATACAAGATAGTTACCAAGAAATTCAATTCAATAAGGAATTCAGAAGAAACTTCTTTCAGCGAGAGGGCTGTGAGAATGAGGCACTCACTACCACAGGGAGTGGTTGAACAAATGAGGGAGAGGGGAATAGAAGGTTATGCAAAGAGTTAGCTGAGGAGGCTCGATTGGAGGATAAATGCTGGCATGGACTGGTTGGGCTAAAGAGCCCTTTTCTGTGCTGTATATTCAATGTAATTCTCTGACTATGGCTATCATTTTATGCATGATTTTATTTTGCATCACACCATTTATTGTAAGAATATTGTTTTTAATCTTCTAATACAATGTCTGATATTGTTTCACAGAGTATAACTGTTGGAAGGATTGGGTGCAACAGGGGTTGACAGCGAGCTCTTTTGAATCTGGGACAGGAATGTGAATCCAGCCCACATTAATGGGATGAACATAGAAATAGGAACAGGAGTAGGCCCCTCGAGCCTGCTCCGCCATTTAATAAGATCATGGCTGATCTGATCATGGACTCCAGTCTACTTCCCTGCCCGCTCCCCATAACCCTTTATCCCTTATCAGTTAAGAAACTGTCTATTTCTGTCTTAAATTTATTCAATGTCCCAGCTTCCACAGCTCTCTGAGGCAGTGAATTCCACAGATTTTCAACTCTCTGAGAGAAGAAATTTCTCCTCATCTCAGTTTTAAATGGGCGGTCCCTTATTGTAAGATTATGTCCCCTAGTTCTAGTCTCCCCATCAGTGGAAACATCCTCTCTGCATCCACCTTGTCAAGCCCCCTCATAATCTTACACGTTTCGATAAGATCACCTCTCATTCTTCTGAATTCCAATGAGTAGAGGCCCAACCTACTCAACCTTTCCTCATAAGTCAACCCCCTCATCTCCGGAATCCATCTAGTGAACCTTCTCTGAACTACCTCCAAAGCAAGTATATCCTTTCATAAATATGGAAACCAAAACTGCACACAGTATTCCAGGTGTGGCTTGTTGGTTGTACAACAAATACATTTGGCCCGTTTCAATGTAGTTCAAAAGTGGCTATAATTAGCAATTTCACTCCAAATGCTGACTGGTGTGAGAAATGGAAATGTCCGGACTAAGATTGAGGCACATTGACGGGTGAGAGGCAGGTTTACTCTCCCAGATTTGACCATGCTCGGTATTTTCATTGAATGCCCAAAAGACAAAAGTATTACATTTCACCATGCTAACATCTGTCACCTCACTGAGCACAGCAAATTAAATGCTGTACATAAATCCCTAAAACATTATAAATTATGGGGCCAAAAATTCCTTCGGGATTTCACCAGTCTCTTGCTGTAAAGCTGGCAAGAGACTAGCAGAACCCGGCAGAACATGGCAGAGACCAGAGGTGGGATCGCACTAGACCACAGTTCCCAAAAAACTGAAGTCAATGGGAATCAGGGGGAAAACTCACCACTGGCTGGAGTCACACCTAGCATAACGGAAGATGGTTATGGTTGATGTGGCTAATCATCTCAGCCCCAGGGCATCGCTGCAGGAGTTCCTCAGGGCAGTGTTCTCAGCTCAACCATCTTCAGCTGCTTCATCAATGACTTTCCCTCCATCATAAGGTCAGAAGTGATGACTGCACAGTGTTCCGTGCCATTCGCAACTCCTCAGATAATGAAACAGTCCGTGTCCACATGGATCAAGACCTGGACAACATTCAGGCTTGGGCTGACAAGTGGCAAGAAACATTCGGCCACACTAGTGCCAGGCAATGACTATCTCCAACAAGAGAGCCTAGCCACCTCACCTTGACATTCAACAGGATTACCATTACCAAATCCCGCATTGTCAACACCCTGGGAGTCACCATTGATCAGAAACTTAACTGGACCACCCACATAAATACTGTGGCAACAAGAGCGGGTCAGAGGCTGGGTATTCTGCAGCAAATGTCTCACCTTCTGACTCCCCAAAGCCTTTCCACCATCTACAAGGCACAAGTCAGGAGTGTGATGGAATACTCTCCACTTGCCTGGATGAATGCAGCTCCAGCAACACTCAAGAAGCTTAACACCATCGAGGACAAAGCAGCCCACTTGATTGGCAGCCCATCCACCACCTTAAACATTCACTCCCTCCACCACCAGCGCACCGTGGCTGCAGTGTGTACCATCTACAAGATGCACTGCAGCAACTCACCAAGGCTTCTTCGGCAGCACCTTCCAAACCCGTGACCTCTACCACCTAGAAGGACAAGGGCAGCAGGTGCATGGGAACACCACCACCTCCAAGTTCCCCTCCAAGTCACACACAATCCTGACTTGGAAATATATTACTGTTTATTCATCTTTGTTGGATCAAAATCCTGCAACTACCTCCCTAACAAAACTGTGGGAGTACCTTCACTTCACAGACTGCAACGGTTCAAGAGAAGGTGGTGGCGACCACCTTCAAGCATAATTAGGGATGGGCCTTGCCAGCGATGCCCACATCCTGTGAATGACTAAAAAAAAGCACTGCAATTGTTGAGGCAGGATCCTGTGCATCTATGGAGGAAGGTGCACTCAATGATCTGAGGAATACTGGCACTCACATGGGCACGTGTGGGCCCCACTAGAAGAAACCCACAGGCTGCTGGTAATTTTGACTTTGGGTGATTGGGTAAAGCAGGTGATATCGATCCAGCTGCCCGCTGTACACTGACTTCAATCAAAATAAAAATCGACAGAAACATATAAAGGGCAACTGAATCGATATCTCCTGTTTAACACAATCACCCAAAGTCAAAATTGCCCACATAGCTTTAATGTAATATTTAATGTGAACTTCAAACTGGTGAATTAAATGACGATATTCTGCCTGGACAGGAGACACGTCTATATTTTTAACCATACGCCATTACTTACATCACTGAGTCAAAAAAAATGTTACACACCATCAGATTGTCTATGTTATTCCAGATAACTATTAGATCAAAATCTTTCTGCTTGGCAATCAGTCTGGTGCTGTCTCCAAATGACTTGATCTGTATTCCATTCAAATTGTACGGCAGCTGAACAAATCTGTCAAATAAGATTAAAGATGGAATAATTCAATAAGATTTAAGTATGAACTGCTAATTTTTTTTTAAAACACCAAACTACTCCCAAAGTGATAACACCTGTGCTAATAATCTGTAACAAATTTACCTTTATAGGTTAATTAAGACTATTAGTTTAAAACTGTATGGGCTAGACTTTCCCTAAAGCCCCTCACCACCTGATTGCTGCCCAGAAACACCATTAACGTTCTGCAACCAACGCTGGTGAAAATTTCTACAATAAAGGTAAAAAATACTGCCCATCAAGAAAATGGATCTTACACCAAGATTCTCGGCGGTTAAAGGCGAAACTAGGTGAAACGGGCCGTTCTTTTTTCTTTTTTCTTTACGCAACATATTCTTTATTTTACTGGTGTAATACTTTTAGCTTATACAGGTATTGCACTTAGAAAAATAAATTAATCTAAACCACACTGTTTGTTTTAAAGGAACTTATAATGCCATCCCAAATATTTCATAAGATCTCTTTTCATATATCATTTAAACACTTGTGATGCTAAGAAAAACAAACCAGTGGGGTACTGCTGGGATCAGTGCTGGGACGCACTAATTACAATCTATATTAATGACTTGGAAAAAGGGACCGAGTGTAACGTAGCCAAGTTTGCTGACGATACAAAAGATGGGAGGAAAAGCAATGTGTGAGGAGGACACAAAAAATCTGCAAAAGGACATAGACAGGCTAGGTGTGTTGGCAAAAATTTGGCAGATGGAGTATAATGTTGACAGAAATAATCAAAGAGCAAGTTATTATTTAAATGGAGAAAGATTGCAAAGTGCTGCAGTACAGCGGACTTGGGGGTACTTGTGCATGAAACACAAAAGGATAGTATGCAGGTACAGCAAGTGATCAGGACGGCCAATGGTATCTTGGCCTTTATAAAAACATAGAAACATAGAAAATAGGTGCAGGAGTAGGCCATTCGGCCCTTCGAGCCTGCACCACCATTCAATATCATGGCTGATCAGTCACCTCAGTACCCCTTTCCTGCTTTCTCTCCATACCCCTTGATCCCTTTAGCCGTAAGGGGCTGAGGGCAATGGAGGCCATCGCCCGTCCCTTCGGAACGGCGTATTACAAAGGGGATGGAGTATAAATGTGGGGAAGTCTTGCTACAGTTATATAAGGTATTGGTGAGGTCACACCTGGAATACTGCGTGCAGTTTTGGTTTCCATATTTATGAGAGGTTCACAAGGTTGATCCCGGGGATGAGGGGGTTGACTTATGAGGAAAGATTGAGTAGGTTGGGCCTCTACTCATTGGAATTCAGAAGGATGAGAGGTGATCTTATCGAAATGTATAAGATTATGAAGGGGCTTGACAAGGTGGATGCAGAGAGGATGTTTCCACTGATGGGGGAGACTAGAACTAGAGAGCATGATCTTAGAATAAGGGGCCGCCCATTTAAAACAGATGAGGAGAAATTTCTTCTGTCAGAGGGTTGTAAATCTCTGGAATTCGCTGCCTCGGAGAGCTGTGGAAGCTGGGACGTTGAATAAATTTAAGACAAAAATAGACAGTTTCTTAAACAATAAGGGGTTATGGGGAGCGGGCAGGGAAGTGGAGCTGAGTCCATGATCAGATCAGCCATGATCGTATTGAATGTCGGAGCAAGCTCGAGGGGCCGTACGGCCTACTCCTGTTCCTATTTCTTATGTTCTTATGTTCTTATGTAAGCACTGCACCCTTAAGACAATATTTTAGTGAACTGTTGGGAGTCCACTGTACCGTTCTTACCAGAATGGATAATAAGTATTTAAAATTTAGTCCGATGCTGCAGTTGGGTCTAGGGAGGGGGGGGAAAACTCAAAAAATATTTTTTCACTTAAACAAAAAATAAAAAGTTAGAAAACATTCTCAAGAATGTTTTTAATATAATCGCTGTTTTAGAATTTAAAAGATAACTATAACAACCTTTAACTTACCTTTCCTCACCGGGTACTCACCTACCGCCCTGTTTCCGGCAGCTTTTTGTGGGCGGTTTTGTGAGTGTGTATGGGTCCCTGTTGAGGCCAAACTTAGATCCTGGTGGTTTTCTCGGCGGTACACACGAGTGGTTTGTTCCCCCGTGGTCTTTCTAAAATGTGGGCGGAACTCTTTAAAAAATAAAGAGGAAACTCTCGCTGGGCGATTTTTCATGAAAAAGCGGCCGTACCGCAGAGAAAACCGGCGAGAATGGAGGCGAAAGCCCTAAATGATTTAGCAACTAGTGATTTGGACAATATTCATGATACTTCTGTAAATACCTTAAAAATATCATAAATTAATGCAGTGATGCTGAATGCAAGATGCAGGTCCAGTTCTGGTTCTGCCCAATTCCAATGTGGGTTGCATCAAGCTTGCAGATCCAAACTGAGACTGTGGATTCTCCCAGTGAGGACGGGAGAAATCAGAGGGCAGAGTTGCAGTAAGAAAGTCCCTAGGGCTTGTGGGAGAGCTTGCAGTGGGGTGGTGCCTGTTTAACAAGGTTTTGGCAGCCATTATAAAATCTTGTCTACTGATAGAGCCGTTGCTGTTGATCTAAGCAGCATTGTATTTGCCCCAGCCGCCATACTACAGTCACCTACTCGTATACATGTGACATATACACAGTCAGCTGCAGGTATCATGTCAAGCAGACAAAAAAAGTATTAAAAGGTACAAAAAAAGGAGTGAGCTTACCCTAAAACACTAAGCTTAAAACAAGATAAGAACATACAAGTAGGTGAATATAATATACATCATGGGCCACACCGACCTGTGTGAGAATACCACCGCAGGTCGGGGCTATAAATAGAGCTGGAGCGCCGGGCCCTGGAACATCGTGGACGAAGGTGCGGCCAATGAGGGTACGGGGCACAGAAGAGCCGAGGGCCTGGGGCAGCACGGGCCAGCCCATACTGCGATATGTGTGCGCACTAGGTCCATGCAGCAGAGCAGGTCTCCAGTCGTCCTGGTTAACCCTTGCCACTGGATACAGACCTAGCTCTGTTGTGCCCATGTGGTGGCTGATGTGCAACGTTAAAAAAATCCACGCACAGGCATCTTCCACCCCCTCAATTGGAATTCAGGTCTGGAACATCGGGTCCTTTATTGAAACATCTGTGAACTCTTGTGGAAGCAAGTCATCCTCGTTGGAGGGACCGCCTATGAATGAATGAATGAATGAATAATATGGAATTGAGACAAAGGCCTGAGTTTTAGCCAAGTCCTGAGCCGATGGTGTTGTGAGATCGGGAAACCTGAAGACCCGGCTTCCTGAATGTCCGACACAATTTAACTGTAGGGCTCCTTTAAGTTATGTTCCTGCGCAGAGACAGCTGGATTGGAGGCCTTTCAGACAGGAAGCCTGCTTCACAAGGCTGAACCCTACCAGAGCAGGAAGATGTATCGGTGATGAAGAGATTGCTGGGAAGGGTTGCAGTGGTGTGAGTCCGGATTGTTGGGGAGGAGTGATTGCCAGGAGGGGGTTGGAGGGTAGGGGAGGGGGCCAATGGTGGTCTGGGGCTTCCCAATTGCAGGGGAGTGCTCCAATGGTGATTGGGCAGGGGCAGGGAGAGAGGTTACTGGGCAGCGTGTTGGGCCTGCTGGAGGACTCCTGCTCCTCCTGGTCCACGAGCAGTGATGTAAAGGCACTTACCTCATGGATTGAGCTCTTCTTGCCTACTTTCAGCTGCCGAGATTCCCTGTTAAAATGAAGTCAGGCAGCCTCATTATAATATTTAAATGACCAACCCACTTCCCACAAGCAGATTGGTTACCCACCTCCGTTAAAACCGGAAGTGGGTGGGTTCAAGGAGTGTTCAGATCCTGTTCCAGACTTCTTGCATTTGAACCTCTGACTCGACCCCAACCCACCTGTTTTGGGGAGTTCAGATTGAGCCCAAAATTTTGCTGAGATTCTAAATTCAATAGGAATGGCTCTATCACTAGGAACTTCCTCCCTAACAGCACTGTGGGAGCAGCTTCACCACACGGATTTCAGCAGTTCAAAAAGGCAGATCACTATCACCTTCTCGAGGGGCAATAGGGATGGGCAATAAATGCCCGCCTTGCCAGCGATGCCCACATCCCAGGAACAAATATAAAAAAAAAGCTGAAAATTTATGATGGCAGCCAACTTCCTGGTAAACATCATCATTATAGGCAGTCCCTCGAAATCGAGGAAGACTTGCTTCCACTCTAAAAGTGAGTTCTCAGGTGACTGAACAGTCCAATACGGGAATTACACTCTCTGTCACAGGTGGGACAGATAGTCGTTGAGGGAAGGGGTGGGGAGCCTGGTTTGCGGCACGCTCCTTCCGCTGCCTGCGCTTGGTTTCTGCATGCTCTCGGAGACGAGACTTGAGGTGCTCAGAGCCCTCCCGGCTGCTCTTCCACCTCTTAGGGTGGTCTTTGGCCAGGGATTCCCAGGTGTCGGTGAGGATGTTGCACTTTATCAAGGAGGCTTTGAGGGTGTCCTTGTAACGTTTCCTCTGTCCACTTGGGGCTCGCTTGTCATGTAGGAGTTCTGAGTAGAGCGCTTGCTTTGGGAGTCTTGTGTCCGGCATGCGGACAATGTGGCCCGCCCAACAGAGCTGGTTGAGTGTGGTCAGTACTTCGATGCTGGGGATGTTGACCTGATCGAGAACACTGACGTTGGTGCTCTGTCCTCCCAGGGGATTTGCAGGATCTTGTGTATCTTGGTAAACAGACAGCTACAATGCGTCAAGCTACACCAGTTATTAAAAAAGTAGAATTATACCTGGGAATTTAAGCAGCGAGTTAACTGACACATAGTTATATAAATGTAGCACATGCATGGTCACTGAACCACAACTTGATGGCAACTGTGTTGAATGCAATTATTCTTAAGAGTCAAAACTGAGGGCTAACTAATATTGAGTCAGCCACACAAAAAGCAACAATTTGATAAATCAATACAAGTGGGGTGAGAACTTCAGCTGTGTATAATTGTGGATTTGATTATCGTCAGCAATAATTCTAGTTTCTTTTAATGAAATAGTCTTCAAAACATACCCATTATCATTCACTGTAATTTTTGCATTCTCAATTATGATCAAGATGCCCCAGATGTTGATTGAGATTCTTTTAATATATCCATGTTTTCCTCTACGAATCTGAATGTTGAAACCTCCAAAGTTTTCAGAACAATCACTGACAAAGATATAGTTGCACGTTGATGAAAAGTCATAAATAAAATTGTCAAAGGTTTTGAAATGTTCAAAACCCCATGTGGTACACGTTGCTTTGGTCGGAGCTGTGAAGAAACATGTTGAGAACTGTGTTACTTATTTTATACATCTATATCTTAATGGACAATTTTGTAATGACTCAAGAGAATTGTACATCCACCTCCAACCTTCCCCATCCATCCTGGAGGCATGGTCACTGGAATCCCTCGGATATGCTATCCAATTGGCCATTCCTGTCGCTTATGTGCAATGTGCAAGTTTATTCTACATGTACTAGCAGCCTACTTACTGTAAAGAACAAAGCCAAGCTGAGATCATTTATCAGCACGCACTTTCCTTCAAGAATAGCATCCACTAGATTGAAGTCTGATCTGTTTGGCTCAGCAGTACGTCAGACAGTGTAATGGGACAAAGGTTAGCTTTGTGTTTCAGTTTTGTGTATGGATAAAGGCTGCCGTCTTGGATAATAGACTGCGTGGCTCAAGTTTTTACCTGAAGTGATTCCTATTTGTTACGATTATCTCTAAATTTAACCAATCTCTGCAATATTGGTAAAAAGCCACCTACATTGTCTAATTCATTAGTTCCACAAAGGTCATGTTCGAAAAGAATCAGCTCAGATGAATCTCTAACTTTTAATAAACTACAATTAAGTATATGCAGTTAAAAAATGTCCATGGAAATTAATTTCGTCAAGGCTTCTAGCACTCCACTGCCAAAACCTCATCAGAAGTTCCATTCAATTGCATATCATGGATTCCGCCAAACTGAAGTTATGGTGGCCAAGCAAAGGAAGCTGCAAGGACATTCACTCTGCATGTGCGATTACTGTATTTGTCTTTATGAAACTAATGAATTTAATATAGAGAGTGAAAGTCTTCTTATAATGAACTCTTTACTGTGTAATTAATGTTGGTGGAAATATGTAGCTTTAAAACAAAACCAATTTCTGCGCACAATCTTTCATTAGCAGGTTATTAATGATCCTTCTGAGTTTTTTTAATGAGAAGCATTTTATCCCCTATATTTTATCGCACAGCAATTGCAATAACAGCAGCATTTGGCAGCACCCCCGTTCAAATCCTAGCCGATAGTTCACTTTGCCTACCAAATACTTTATACGTTTCAGAACACTTTCTAAGGTATTTAAATACTCACAATAATAAAGCCGTTGTCCTTGAACAGAGACATACATCGTGGAGCTTTCATCTATAAACAACCAAAGATTTTTAATTTGAAATGGTGAATTATTTAAAACATTCAATTTAGTAATAATTTAACGAAATTTCTAACACAGAAATCAAAGAAATGGCAGCCATTTGGCCGAGGGAGCAATTACTGATATTTATTTTCTTCAGTTGGAGCTTCTTATTCTAATTTTCAGAATGGCACACAGTGACTAGTGCGGTACCGCAAGGTTCTGTGCTGGGGCCCCAGCTGTTTACAATGTACATTAATGATTTAGACGAGGGGATTAAATGTAGTATCTCCAAGTTTGCGGATGACACTAAGTTGGGTGGCAGTGTGAGCTGCGAGGAGGATGCTATGAGGCTGCAGAGTGACTTGGATAGGTTAGGTGAGTGGGCAAATGCATGGCATCTGAAGTATAATGTGGATAAATGTGCGGTTATCCACTTTGGTTATAAAAACAGAGAGACAAACTATTATCTGAATGGTGACAGATTAGGAAAAGGGGAGGTGCAACAAGACCTGGGTGTCATGGTACATCAGTCATTGAAGGTTGGCATGCAGGTACAGCAGATGGTTAAGAAAGCAAATGGCATGTTGGCCTTCATAGCGAGGGGATTTGAGTACAGGTGCAGGGAGGTGTTACTACAGTTGTACAGGGCCTTGGTGAGGCCACATCTGGAGTATTGTGTACACTTTTGGTCTCCTAACTTGAGGAAGGACATTCTTGCTATTGAGGGAGTGCAGCGAAGGTTCACCAGACTGATTCCCGGGATGGCGGGACTGGTATATCAAGAAAGACTGGATCAACTGGGCTTGTATTCACTGGAGTTCAGAAGAATGGGAGGGGATCTCATAGAAACATTTAAAATTCTGACGGGTTTAGACAAGTTAGATGCAGGAAGAATGTTCCCAATGTTGGGGAAGTCCAGAACCAGGGGTCACAGTCTAAGGATAAGGGGTAAGCCATTTAGGACCGAGATGAGGAGAAACTTCTTCACCCAGAGAGTGGTGAACCTGTGGAATTCTCTACCACAGAATGTTATTGAGGCCAATTCACTAAATATATTCAAAAAGGAGTTAGATGTAGTCCTTACTACTAGGGGGATCAAGGGGTATGGCGAGAAAGCAGGAATGGGGTACTGAAGTTGCATGTTCAGCCATGAACTCATTGAATGGCGGTGCAGGCTCGAAGGGCTGAATGGCCTACTCCTGCACCTATTTTCTATGTTTCTATGTAATCTTATTTCTCCGCATCTTTTTGTATTCTTCCTTTTGAAATATTTATCCAATCCCTCTTTAAATGATGTTTCAGTCTCTGCCTCAGTAGCCACATGTAGCACAGAAAACATCTAATAATCCTCAGGAAAACATTTCTTCCAACTTCCACCTTGATTTTACACTCTGATCATGCATAATCTAAAGTATAATCATCATTGTTTTTCTACTGATAAGCCATAATCCAGGCCCCATTTTAACAGTTTACCAAGCAGTGAAATCAATATTTCATTGTTTATCATCTCAAAATCTTTCATAATGTTGAAAGACTCTACTTGGTCCCACCTCGACCTTCTGTTCCAATGAGAAAAGTCCCAATTTTTGCACCTTTTTCCACAACGATAACCTCTCAGTTCTGCTATTATTTTGGTGAATGTCCAGTGTTATGTCTTTGGATGCTCTGATAATGACTCCACGAGGCAAAGTATTGCACTTGAACTGTAGTGACCTTAGTCCGTTTAATATAACTCCAGAGTGAGGATACCACATAGTGGACTCCCTTTTATACCTGGGTACCTGTGGTGTACAGGTGACCCCTGGGCCTCCACCAGTTGCACCATCTAGTGGTGCCAGCATAGTGTATACAGTGTGAACCTTGTTGATGATACCTCCGGTAAACAAGTCTCCATCTTATGCAACTATACAGAGAGTATATCTATAGTATACATATATAACATCACTCTCCCCCAAGTCTTTTGTGTCAATACCTTCGCATTACGTGCTTTGGCTTGGCTCTCCCCAGACTTAAGTGCCAATAGCCCTTGCACCTTGGCTGTGCTTTGGCTTGGCTCTCTCCTTGTTAACCCTCAAGTCCTTATTGCCACAACGTTGGGTAGTGGTTACCAGTTGGGATGATTCAATGGTGCAGTGGGACTTCAGTGGGTTCTGGGTGTGATCCATGTGTGTGTCCATGGCTACATGCATCCATTTTCCTCCCCACATGTAGATCATGCCGATGGCTCATCACTTTCATGAACATTCATATGCATTCAAGTCCAGAAAAGGAAATTTGCATTTACATCATTGCATTTGTGGTATTGTTGAGAGGCAAGTACATTTGACTGGTGAGATACATTGATGGTACATCTTTAGGATCAGTACTAGGTTCAGCACCGATGCATGAGGACAAGCTAGTTCCAGAGCTGCTGGATGGTGTCCAGGTAGCCTGGTGGTGGCACATTGCCCGGTGCTGGCATTGGGAACCCGATTGGCTCGAGTTGCCTGCTCTCGGGGCCTTTGCCATTGCTCATAGCGTTGGGCAGGTTCACAGATGTCTGTGACCTCCCTGTCCTCTCCTTGTGCCCCGGGTCGCTGCTGCTCCCTGAGGAGCAGTCGTCTAGCAGTACACAGGGAACTGCTAACTCACTTGCCTGGGCGTTATTTGGTTTGGGATCCTGGCTGACCCCAGTCCCAATTGGGAGAACAGCCACGGGTGACCCCTTGCTCCCGCGCATAGTCTTGGCGGTGATGGGATCTGGGGGCTGCGCCTTAGCGCAGTTTGCTCTTTCAGGCTCGTGGTGGTTGGTGCCATCGGGTGCCTGAGAGGTGGAGCCGATCAGGGGCAGGGTATCGATACCGGTGCCGTTGCCCTCCTGAGATCGCTTGCACTGCAGCTTGTCTATTTTAGCTGCTTGTGGCCACAATCTGTGGTGCATCACCCTGGGTCCCAGGGGTGCAGGCTATAGCACCAGTTAGCCCGCTGGACCTGTGTGCTTCCGATGGGTGTTTGCCCGCTACATAATCAGAATACCGTTGAAATCCTGCATCGCACAATGTTTCATTGCTTATTGTAGATAAACTGTAGCTCCGATCACAATTGCCCAACTTTTCTTTGCTTATCACATGTATAAACCTCTGATCATCAATTACAAGCTTTATATTTAGCTCACAGTTGTTATTACATTGTGTGAGAATGTGGGACTGTCCCTTTAAGTGTGGTGGGTTGCTGGCCTCCTTTAAGAGAGCCTTGCTATCTTTATCCCAATCCTTTTCTTCGTTTGGTGCCACGTGTTGCTCCATTAGTGCTGCACCTCGTAGTCTGGCCGCCGCCATCTTTTCCTTCAGCACTTCACCTCGTGGCTTGGGCGCCATCTTTCTTCCATCCATGATGTCGGCTGCTGTGATCCTCTTCTCCCCGGGTTCTGCCACCAAAGTTGGGACGTCGCCTTTGAACCCAATGTTCTTCCTCCGGAGTCCTGCCACTGGAGCCTGGAAGGTGCGTTCGGGTCGTCTCAGCTGGATCATCTCCACGCAGTCGTGCTGAATGGTCTGTGCCTCGGGTGCTGTGCTGGTCTGCTCTCTGGTGCCAGATCCAACCTCAGGTGAGGGCTTGCTTTGCCTCTGAGCGCGGGGGACGTCGATCACTGGAGGGCTGAAATCTTCCCAGCTCCAATGGAACTTCTCCATCTACCTTCTTCCGAGTAGTGTTGGTCCATCACCTGCAACAATCCACAGTGGTAATTTGTGCACCGCGCCATCATGGAGTACCTTTACATTCGCACTACCAATGACTGGGATGAGTTCATTGGTGTAGGTGCGCAGCTTTGCTTGAACTTGGGTCATTCAGTTTGATTGTCCCATAGCCTCTCAAAGGCTTCTTGATTCATTACTGACTGGCTCGCCCCCGTGTGCACTTCCATGAAGACTGGAACGCCATTTATCTCGACTTCCATCCTCAACGGTAGTGCAGGTAAACATTCCGTCCACCTCATCATGGGGCTGAGTTTCCTCTCTGACTATCGTTTCATAATCCGCCCTGGATTCATGGCCATCTGCAGACTCTTCAACACGGTGAGTCCTATTTCATTTACACATTCGTTGGAGGTGGCCCTTTGTGCTGCACCCTTTGCAAACATAGTCTTTAAAACGGCACTAGTGAGCCCTGTGATTTCCTCCGCAACGCCAGCATGGTGCTAACTGATTAGCCCTCCTCGGCGGACTCAGAGTTAAGGCACTCGGGGGCCTGTTCTCTCTCCCCTGAGGAGATTCATGTTCTACAGTCCAGCCTCTAAAAGGCACCATTCTGTGCACAGTACTTGCCGGGTTTGAGTCCTGAGGATGAGTCATCTGCCTAGAGCCGCAGGTCGAGGTCATGAATGCCTGGCTCACGGTGATGACCTTCTGCAGTGTGACTGTGGTATCCGCAGATAGTAGCCTGTGAAGAAGGCCCTCATGGCCGATTCCGATGACAAAGATATCCCGCAGCGCTTCGGTGAAGTGTTCGCTGAAATCACACGGTGCCGCCAGCCTCCTGAGGTCTGCAGCATATTTCATGATTTCCTGGCCTTCGGGCCGTCGGTGGGTGTAAAACGGTGTCTGGCTGTGAGGATATTCTCTTTGGGCTTGAGTTGTTCTTGGATCAGCGTTACAAGCTGGTGCCAGCAAGTCCCTGACGAGGCCATAGACGGTGGGCCCACAACTGGTGAGCAGGATAGCTCTGCACTTATCAGCCAGTGTGGCGGGATCATCGCCTGTCAGGTGGTTTGCTGTGAAGAAATGGTCGCGCTTCTCCACAAAGAGATCCCAATCATCCCCATCGGCGAACTGCTGCAACATACCAAAGTTAGCCATTTTCGTGTGAAAGTCCATAATCTCGTCGCCAATTGTTATGTCTTTAGATGCTCTGATAATGACTCCATGAGGCAAAGTATTGCACTTGAACTGTAATGATCTTAGTCCATTTAATATAACTTCAGAGTGAAGATCACACATGATGGACTCCCTTTTATACCTGGGTACCTGTGGTGTCCAACTGGCCTCCACCAGTTGCGCCCTCTGGTGACGCCAGCATAGTGTATACAGTGTGAATTTTGTTGATGGTACCTCTGGTAAACAAGTATCCATCTTATGCAACTATACAGTGACTACACAGAGAGTATATCTATAGTCTGCATATATAACATCCATTGTCTCCTTTCTGTGGCTTAAATATTTCTCTTATAAAGGGGGCAACCTGTACTTCATGCAATAATCCAACTGTACACTAAAAAAGCAATGTCTTGTAAAAAATAAATCACCATCACGTCCTTGCTTTTATATTATAATGCCCTTGTCAGAATTGATGTTATAAATTGTTGTCTGAGACTGTGAAAGCCATGACATCCATTGATATGTTTTTCAGCATTTCCTGAGATGAAACTTGTTTTTGCCATTAAATGTAAATAATTGCATTATATTTCACCATTGAAAACTACCTCCCTATCATCAAGAAAGAGTTATTGGTATGTTGTTGACTAACAATATTTAGTCCATTTTTATATAAGTTGCTGTTTGCATTTAGATAATGTATTGTTTTCAAATGTAACAGAAAATATTTAATACTTCAGCCCTTTAATTAATGTGCTGAAGTATTAGAGTCTAGAATTAGAAAAGACCACTTGGATCATCTATTCTTTCCAATCTGTCCCATCCTGGATTCCGTATAATCTAATGAACCTCTTAAGGCATACCACCAATTGCAAGTAAACTCTCTAACACTCTAGCCAATAAAACTCTGAAATATTTTCCTAATCATGGAACTCCTGGCTAACAATTCAATCTTACAAACCACACTGTTCAATTCTCTTTTGGATAATACAATCAGATTCTCAACAACACAGGAGCCATTGTTTACATTTGTCACCATCACCTTCAAAACTTTCATATATAAAGTATTTAATCAGTTATTTTCTACTCTAATCAATGATACATTAACTGCCTTTATTAAACTGCCTTTAAGCTGTTCATCTAAACACCATTCATCCTAAACAGACCATTTATCTGAATCCGCTAGATCTTTTAGCGCACAATGTGCACAATTATTACAAGGTGCTGCACATGAATTCCCATGTTGAATTTGTGCAACAGCAAACAATTTCAATATTCACCACACTCACCTATAGTTGCAAGTTGCATGTCTTTGGTAAGTGCTCTCTGATAAAGTGAATTTAATTTCAGAGTTGTAAGTGATCATAGCCATATCCAGTTTGTTTTTGTATTGTTTTACCCTTCATTATATTCAGTACAAGGTACTTGTCAATCTATATATCATCACTTCACTGTTATCAAGACTCTGTGACACTTGTAATCATTTGCCAAGTGCCTTATCTACCGATCAGTCAGAGCAATACTTGGAAGAACATGGATTAATAAATGACAGCCAACACGTATTTGTTAAAGGCAAATCGTGTCTGGCTAAAATTATTGGGATCTTTGATGAAATAACAGAGGGCTGATGAAGGTAGTGTGGTTGATGTTGTGTATAAGGACTTTCAAAAGGAGTTTGATAAGTGCCACATAATAGACTTGTTAGTAAAATTGAAGGCCATGGGATTAAAGGGCAGTGACAACGTGGATACAAAATTGGCTGCGAGACAGAAGCAGAGAATATTAGTGAACAGTTGGAGGGAAGTGTTCAGGGGTGTTCCCCAGGGGTCGGTGTTGGGACCACCGCTCTTTTTGATATATATTAATGACCTGGACTTGAGTATACAGGGCATCATTTCAAAGTTTGCAGGTGACACAAAGCTGGGAAAAATATTAAACAGCGAGAACTTCAGTAGGATGTAAAAAGCCTGGTGGAATGGGTAGACACATAACAGATGAAATTTAATGCAGGGAAGTGTGAAGTGATGCATTTTGGAAGGAAAAATCAGCAATATAAACTACATGGTACAATTTTAAAGAGGGTGCAGCGACAGTGAGACATGGGAGTTTACGTACACAAGTCTTGAAGGTGGCGGACAACTTGATAAAGCATATAGGATACTGGCTTTATAAATGGGGGCCTAGAGTACAAAAGCAAGGCAGTGATGGTAAACCTTTATAAATCACTGGTTAGACCTCAGCTGGAGTATTGTGCCCAATTCTGGGCACCGCACTTTAGAAAGGATATCAGGGCCTTGGAGAGGGTCCAGAGGAGATTTACTAGAATGATACCAAGGATAAGGGAATTCACTTAGGTGGATAATCTAGAGAAGCTGATTGTCCTTCGAGCAAAGAAATTTAAGGAGAGATTTAATAGATATTCAAAATTATGAGGGATTTTGGTAGAGTAGATATACACAACCTGTTTCCACCAGCAGGGGGGTTGCTAACCAGCGGACACAGATTTAAGATAAGAACATAAGAACATAAGAAATAGGAACAGGAGTAGGCCCCTCGAGCCTGCTCCGCTGATCCGATCCACTTCCCCGCCCGCTCCCCATTACCCCTTAACCCCTTATCGGTTAAGAAACTGTCGATCTCTACCTTAAATTTATTCAATGTTCCAGCTTCCACAGCTCTCTGAGGCAGCGAATTCCACAGATCCACAACCCTCTGAGAGATGAAATTTGTCCTCATCTCAGTTTTAAATGGGCGGCCCCTTATTCTGAGACTATGTCCCCTAGTTTTAGTTTCCCCTATCAGTGGAAACATCCTTTCTGCATCCACCTGTCAAGCCCCCTCATAATCTTATACGTTTCGATAAGATCACCTCTCATTCTTCTGAATTCCAACAGATAATGGGTAAAAAAGCCAGGGGGTAGATGAGGAAGCATTTTCTTATGCAGCGAGTTGTTATAATCTGGAATGCGCTGCCTGAAAGGGTGGTAGAAGTGGAATCAATAGTAAATTTCAACAGGGAAGTGGGCATAAACTTAAAAAGAAAAAATTTGCAAGGAAATGGGAAAAGAGCAGGGGAATGGGACTATTTGGATAGCTCTGTCAGAGATGGGCTAAATGACCTCCTTCTGTGCTGTATGATCCTTTGAGCTCTGTCAATCCCTTTGAATATTATATTAATGTATAACTGGGCTGGCCCTACATATAGGCAGCAGCCCCAATGCAAACTGATTATTTTAAAAAGCACAGTCTACCTGCAAACAAGTTCAGTGTCTCATTCAATAATGATTTTTTTTTGTGCGATCTTAAATCAGAAACGTTTGCTTACAATACTCGACGCAAGGACATCAATGAAGTTGTTCATGTCTTATGCTGCTTTCACGTTGCAATACAAAAAAAAGCTTATCTTCAAAATCCACAAATAATGGATCAGCAATTGTCTACTACTGGGAAAGAGTGGTGAAGCGACAGGCCTTATAAAGAGTTAATCCTGGCATGTTCTGTGAGGCACCAGTCTTGCTGTTGATCATAAAAAATTCTAGAATTTACCTCAGAATTATTGGCCCCGATATTCTCTCAGAGGCGTTGGGAGCGGGGACGGGGCGGGGTCCGATATCACGCGGGAAGCTCAGAAGTAAGTTCAGCTCATTTGTCAGTGGCATTTTAACGCAGTCATCTCATTACCATTTTTCTTCCATGTTTGACTTTGATTGCACGGCAGCAGGCGTGATGAGGACCCACATGAAGCGATCTCAACTCTAGGCTGTAGAAATGCAAAACATTGCAAGTCCGAGTCGCTGGGAGAGTTATGAAACCAAGATGTTAGAGGTGTAATGGTAACCATACCGCCCAACAGTGTTGATTCAAGTGGGCAAGATGCTACCAGTGCCAAAGGACACAGTGCAGCCGCATGTAAATCCAAGGACAGGCCCAACAATAATCAAAGACTTCACCGGGTGGAAACCGATCAGAACTGTCATGTATCCAGACATGTTTACTGCTTGTACTATTACATATGATGTGCCACTAGAGGGCACCACTATGGGAAACTTGTACACCAGCTGTATGGTCACTAAGGTGTGCCACCAGAGGGCACTGCAGTGGGAGACTTGTAAGTTACCTGTACAGGTGTGCCAGGCCTAGCATAAAAGGCAGACCACCATGTGTGATTCTCACTCTGGAGTTATATTAAATGGACTAAGGTCACTACAGTTCACGTGCAATACATTGCCTCGTGGAGTCATTATCAGAGCATCCAAAGACATAACAATTGGCGACGAGATTACGGACTTTCATGCGAAAATGACTAACCTTGGTACGATGCAGCAGTTCGCCGATGGTGATGATTGGGACACCTCTGCAAAGAGGCTCAACCATTTCTTCACAGCAAACGACCTGGCTGGCGATAATCCGGCCACACTGGCTGATAAGTGCAGTCCTATCCTGTTAACCAGTTGTGGGCCCACCGTCTATGGCCTCGTCAGAGATTTGCTGGCACCAGTGAAGACAATGAGTAAGACGTACGAGGAGCTTGTAATGCTGATCCAAGAACAACTCAAGCCCAAAGAGAGCATCCTCACAGCCAGACACCGTTTTACACCCACCGAAGGCCAGGAAATCGTGAAATATGCTGCAGACCTCAGGAGGCTGGCGGCACCGTGTGATTTCGGTGAACACCTCACCGAAGCGCTGCGGGATATCTTTGTCATCGGAATCAGCCACGAGGGCCTTCTTCACAGACTACTATCTGCGGATACCACGGTCACACTGCAGAAGGCCATCTCCGTGAGCCAGGCATTCAGGACCTCGACCTGCGGCTCTAGGCAGATGACTCCTCCTCAGGACTCAAACCCAGCAAGTACTGTGCACAGATTAATGCCTTTTAGAGGCTGGACTGTAGAACGTGAATCTTCTCAGGGGAGAGAGAACAGACCCCCAAGTCCCTTAACTTAGAGTCTGCCAAGGAGGGCTAATCGAGTAGCACCATGCTGGCGTTGCGGAGGGAATCACCGGGCTCACCAGTGCTGTTTTAAGGACTATGTGTGCAAAGACTGCAGCACAAAGGGCCACCTCCAGCGAATGTGTAAAAGAAATATGACTCACTATGTTGATGAAGAGCTGCAGAGGGCCATGAATCCAGGGCAGATTGTGAAGCGATAGTCGGAGAGGCAGCTCAGCCCCACGATGAGGTGTATGGAATGTTTACCTGCACCACAGAATGTTCCCCGTTGAGGATGGAAGTTGAGATAAATGAGATTAAAGTCTTCATGGAAGTGGACACAGGGGCAAGCCAGTCAGTAATGAATCAAGAAGCCTTTGAGAGGCTATGGGGCAATCAAGCTCAACAACCCAAGTTGGTCCCGGTTCAGGCAAAGCTGCGCACCTACACTGATGAACTTATCCCAGTCGTTGGTAGTATGGATGTAAAGGTACTCCATGATGGCGCGGTGCACAAGTTACCACTATGGATTGTTGCAGGTGATGGACCAACGCTACTCAGAAGAAGGTGGTTGGAGACGATCCATTGGAGCTGGGAAGATTTCTTCCCTCCAGCGATCGACGTCCCCCGCACTCAGGCAAAGCAAGCCCTCACCTGAGGTTGGATCTGGCACCAGAGAGCAGACCAGCACAGCACCCGAGGCACAGACCACTCAGCACGACTGCGTGGAGATGATCCAGCTGAGACGACCCGAACGCACCTTCCAGGCTCCAGTGGCAGGACTCCGGAGGAAGAAAATCGGACCCAGAAGCGACTTCCCAGCCTCGGTGGCAGAACCCAGGGAGAAGAGGATCACAGCAGTCGACATCGTGGATGGAAGAAAGATGGCGCCCAAACCACGAGGTGAGGTGCTGCGGAAAAAGATGGCGGCGGCCAGACCACGAGGTGCAGCACTAATGGAGCAACACGTGGCACCAAACGGAGAAGAGGATTGGGGTAAAGATAGTAAGACTCTCTTAAAGGAGACCAGCAACCCACCACACTTGAAGGGACAGTTCCACATTCTCAATCAATGTAATAGCAACTGTGAGTTAAATATAAAGCTTGTAATTGATGATCTGAGTTTTATACATGTAATTAGCAAAGAAAAGTCATGCGATTGCGATCGGAGCTACAGTTTATCTACAATGAGTAATGAAACATTGTGCAATGTAGGATTTCAACTGCATTCAGTTAATGTAGCGGGCGAACACCCATCGGGAGCACACAAGTCCAGCGAGCTCCCGAATGCTGTAGCCTGCATCCCTGGGACCAGAGTGATGTACCACGGAGTGCGGCCACAAGCAGCAATATAGACAAGCTGCAGAGCAAGCGATCTCAGGAGGGCAACGGCACCGGTATCGACTCCACCTCTCAGGCACCCGATGGCACCAACCGCCATGAGCCTGAAAGAGCAAACTGCGCTAAGGCACAGTCCCTTGACCCTATCACCACCAAGGCTACACCTGGGAATGAAAGGTCCGCAATGGTTCTCCCAAATGGGACCGGGACCAGCCAGGATCCCAAACCAAATAACACCCAGGCAAGTGAGTCAGCAGTTCCCTTGCACTGCCAGACGACTGTTCCTCAGGGAGCAGCAGTGACCCGGGGCATAAGGAAAGGACAGGGAGGTCACAGGCATCTGTGAACCTGCCCGATGCTAGGAGCACCGGCAAAAGCCCCGAGAACAGGCAACTTGAGCCAACCGAGTTCCCACTGCCAGCACTGGGCACTGCGCCGCCACCAGACTACCTGGACACCATCCAGCAGTTCTGGAACGAGTTTGTCCTCACACACCGGTGCTGACCCCAGTACTGATTCCAAGTATGTACGTCACTAGTCAGATGTACTTGCCTCACAACTGTACCACAAATGTAATGATGTAAATGCAATTTTTTTTTCTGGACTTGAATGTATATGAACATAATGAGCCATCGGCATAATCTCTATGTGGGGGGGAGAGAATGGAATGGTCACGGACTCACAAACAGAAACCACCAGCACCTCTTCAGCCAATGAAACACCACCTACTCACCCAAGATCGAAACCACCCTCCAAGAGTCAACCAAATAGAGAAAAGCCCAGGGCACAGTCAATGCATGAAGGCAATTTGAACTAAAGACTTGGGGGAGAGTGATGTCATGTATCCAGACATGTTTACTGCTTGTACTATTACATATGATGTGCCACCAGAGGCACCACTATGGGAAACTTGTACACCAGCTGTATGGTCACTAAGGTGTGCCACCAGAGGGCACTGCAGTGGGAGACTTGTAGGTTACCTGTACAGGTGTGCCAGGCCTAGTATAAAAGGCAGGCCACCATGTGTGATCCTCAGTCTGGAGTTATATTAAATGGACTAAGGTCACTTCAGTTCAAGTGCAATACATTCCCTGTGGAATCATTATCAGAGCATCCAAAGACATAACAAGAACAGTGTAGGTGTTGATGTATATGCAGTGAAGGGCAAGGCGGAACATTCCTTGTCAGGATTTCAGAACATTAGTCGATGGATTAATATGACTATACGGCGGCTGATCGCTCAATAATGAGTCAGGATGTGTATCACAAGAGTTTTAGGGGTATACCACTAAAGGCGAGATCAGCAGAGATGAAAACATATTCAGGGGAAAAACTGTAGATGCTTGGACAAATGGAATGTATAGTACAATACCAAGGGCAACAAACAAGATGACCTATTATTGTAGCGAACTATGTCAATCAGTCAACACTTATGGGCAAAGATTGGCTAAGAGTGCTTTGTTTGAAGAGAAAAAGATTAGTGAAGACTAATGTAGGTCCCTTGCAGTCAGAATCAGGGGAATTCATAATGGGGAACAAGGAAAGGGAAGACCATTTGAACAAATACTAAGGAAGACACGAATAACCTCCCGAAAATACTAGGGGACTGAGGATCTAGCGAGAAGGGGGAACTGAGGGAAATCCTTATTAGTCAGGAAATGGTGTTAGGGAAATTGAAGGGACTGAAGGCTGATAAATCCCCAGGACCTGATAGTCTGCATCCCAGAGTACTTAAGGAAGTGGCCCTAGAAATGGTAGATGTATTGGTCATTTTCCAACATTCCATGAACTCTGGATCAATTCCTATGGATTGGAGGGTAGCTAATGTAACCCCACTTTTTAAAAAACGAGGGAGAGAGAAAACAAGGAATTATAGACCGGTTAGCCTGACATCGGTGGTGGGGAAAATGCTGGAATCAATTATTAAAGATGTAATAGCAGCGCATTTGGAAAGCAGTGACAGGATTGGTCCAAGTCAGCATGGATTTATGAAAGGGAAATCATGCTTGAAAAATCTTCTAGAATTTTTTGAGGATGTAACTAGTAGAGTGGATAAGGGAGAACCAGTGAATTTGGTGGATTTCAACTTTCAAAAGGCTTTTGACAAGAGATTAGTGTGCAAAATTAAGGCACATGGGATTGGGGGTAATGTATTGACGTGGATAGAGAACTGGTTGGCAAACAGGAAGCAAAGAGTGGGAATAAACGGGTCCTTTTCAGAATGGCAGGCAGTGACTAATGGGGTACCGCAAGGTTCAGTGCTGGGACCCCAGCTATTTACAATATACATTAATGATTTAGATGAAGGAATTGAATGTAATATCTCCAAGTTTGCAGATGACACTAAGCTGGGTGGCAGTGTGAGCTGTGAGGAGGATGCTAAGAGGCTGCAGGGTGACTTGGACAGGTTAGGTGAGTGGGCAAATGCATGGCAGATGCAGTATAATGTGGATAAGTGTGAGGTTATCCACTTTGGTGGCAAAAACAGGAAGGCAGGTTATTATCTGAATGGTGACAGATTAGTAAAAGGGGAGGTGCAACGAGACCTGGGTGTCATGGTACATCAATCATTGAAAGTAGGCATGCAGGTACAGCAGGCAGTTAAGAAAGCAAATGGCATGTTGGCCTTCATAGTGAGAGGATTTGAGTATCGGAGCAGGGAGGTCTTGCTACAGTTGTACACGGTCTTGGTGAGACCACACTTTGAATACTGTGTGCAGTTTTGGTCTCCTAATCTGAGGAAGCACACTCTTGCTTTTGATGGAGTGCAGCGAAAGTTCACCAGACTGATTCCGGGATGGCAGGACTGACATATGAAGAAAGATTGGATCGACTAGGCTTATACTCACTGGAATTTAGAAGAATGAGAGGGGATCTAGCGAGAAGGGGGAACTGAGGGAAATCCTTATTAGTCAGGAAATGGTGTTAGGGAAATTGAAGGGACTGAAGGCTGATAAATCCTCAGGACCTGATAGTCTGCATCCCAGAGTAATTAAGGAAGTGGCCCTAGAAATTGTGGATGCATTGGTAGTCATTTTACAACATTCTATAGACTCTGGTTCAGTTGCTATGGATTGGAGGGTAGCGAATGTAACCCTATTTTTTAAAAAAGGAGGAAGAGAGAAAACAGGGAATTATATACCAGTTAGCCCGACATCGGTAGTGGGGAAAATGTTGGAATCGGGTATTAAAGATGTAATAGCAGTGCATTTGGAAAGCAGTGACAGGATCAGTCCAAGTCAGCGTGGATTTATGAAAGGGAAATCATGCTTGACAAATCTTCTAGAATTTTTTGAGGATGTAACTATTGAGAGTGGATAAGGGAGAATCAGTGGATGTGGTGTATTTGGACTTTCAAAAGGCTTTTGACAAGGTCCCACACAAGAGATTAGTGTGCAAAATTAAGGCACATGGGCTTGGGGGTAATGTATTGACATGGATAGAGAACTGGTTGGCAGACAGGAAGCAAAGAGTAGGAATAAACGAGTCCTTTTTAGAATGGCAAGCAGTGACTAGTGGGGCACCACAGGGTTCAGTGCTGGGACCCCAGGTATTTACAATATACATTAATGATTTAGACGAAGGAATTGAAGGTAATATCTCCAAGTTTGCAGATGACACTAAACTGGGTGGCAGTGTGAGCTGTGAGGAGGATGCTAAGAGGCTGCAGGGTGACTTAGACAGGTTAGGTGAATGGGCAAATGCATGGCAGATACAGTATAATGTGGATAAGTGTGAGGTTATCCACTTTGGGGGCAAAAACAGGGAGGCAGATTATTATCTGAATGGTGAAAGATTAGTAAAAGCGGAGGTGCAACGAGACCTGGGTGTCATGGTACATCAGTCATTGAAGGTAGGCATGCAGGCAGTAAAGAAAGCAAATGGCATGCTGGCCTTCATAGCGAGGGGATTTGAGTATAGGAGCAGGGAGGTCCTACTGCAGTTGTACAGGGCCTTGGTGAGACCACACCTTGATATTGTGTGCAGTTTTGGTCTCCTAATCTGAGGAAGGACATTCTTGCTATTGAGGGAGTGCAGCGAAGGTTCACCAGACTGATTCCCAGGATGGCAGGACTGACATATGAAGAAAGACTGGAATTTAGAAGAATGAGAGGGGATCTCATAGAAACGTATAAAATTCTGATGGGATTGGACAGGTAAGATGCAGGAAGAATTTTCCCGATGTTGGGGAAGTCCAGAACCAGGGGCACAGTCTAAGGATAAGGGGTAAGCCATTTAGGACCGAGATGAGGAGAACCTTCTTTACTCAGAGAATTGTGAACCTGTGGAATTCGCTACCACAGAAAGTTGTTGAGGGAGTTGGATGTGGCCCTTACAGCTAAAGGGATCAAGAGGTCTGGAGAGAAAGCAGGAATGGGGTACTGAAGTTGCATGATCAGCCATGATCTTATTGAATGGTGGTGCAGGCTCGAAGGGCTGAATGGCCTACTCTTGCACCTACTTTCTATGTTTCCATGTTTCTATGGTACAGCGTCTGTAGTATAGAAATGGTTAAGTCTCTGCTAGATACTCTGCTAGAGAAATATGCTAACATGATTGAGGACTCATATGAGGGCATCAAGGGATACAATGCACATATTCATATTAGTTTGGATGTGAAACCTGTTTTTTGTAGACCAAGGCTGGTACCATATGCATTAAAATAGTAGGTTGAGCGAGAGCTTGATAAGTTGGTGAAAAATTGAGTTTAATGAAGACGGATAGGAGTGACTGGGCCACCCCATTAGTTCTTGTTCTGAAGGCAGACAAAACGGTACGGCTCTGTGGGGAATGGATCACAGTTTGTGCAATCAGGATGATGTGTTGTTAGCCCCCGGCACAGAGAGGGAAAACCTGGAGATCTTCGAAGAAGTATTCAGACGGTTCAATGACCATAATCTGCAGCAGAATAGGAGTACATGTGCATTTATACAACGTGAGGTGGTTTATCTGGGATTGCGGGGAGATGAAAATAGTCTCCAAGCTGTTAAGGAGAACGTGCAAGCCATCATGATGACACCGGAACCGAAAAACTTTATTGAATGATGATCCTTTTAAGGCATGGTCCAATATTATGTTCATTTTCTTCCTGGACTAGCAACGTGCTCACACCATTTCATTATTTATTAAAGACAGATGTACTGGGAGGGCAACAGAATGCATACGACACATGTAAGTGATGCTTGAGCCGTAGTGCTCTTCTCGTCCATTATAATCCGACTCGTGAACTAAGATTAGCATGTGATGTCTCTGGGTCTGGTGTGGGAGCAGTGATCAGCCTCTGGGCATGGTGTGGGAGCAGTGATCAGTCTCTGGGTATGGTGTGGGAGCAGTGATCAGCCTCATGGTGTGGGAGCAGTGATCAATCTCTGGGCATGGTGTGGGAGCAGTGATCAGCCTCTGGGCATGGTGTGGGAGCAATGATCAGTCTCTGGGCATGGTGTGGGAGCAGTGATCAGTCTCGGTATGGTGTGGGAGCAGTGATCAGTCTCTGGGTATGGTGTGGGAGCAGTGATCAGTCTCTGGGCATGGTGTGGGAGCAGTGATCAGTCTCTGGGCATGGTGTGGGAGCAGTGATCAGTCTCTGGGCATGGTGTGGGAGCAGTGATCAGCCTCTGGGCATGGTGTGTGGGAGCAGTGATCAGCCTCTGGGTATGGTGTGGGAGCAGTGATCAGCCTCTGGGTATGGTGTGGGAGCAGTGATCAGTCTCTGGGCATGGTGTGGGAGCAGTGATCAGTCTCTGGGCATTGTGTGGGAGCAGTGATCATCCTCTGGGCATGGTGTGGGAGCAGTGATCAGCCTCTGGGCATGGTGTGTGGGAGCAGTGATCAGCCTCTGGGTATGGTGTGGGAGCAGTGATCAGCCTCTGGGTATGGTATGGGAGCAGTGATCAGCCTCTGGGCATGGTGTGGGAGCAGTGATCAGTCTCTGGGCATGGTGTGGGAGCAGTGATCAGCCTCTGGGCATGGTGTGGGAGCAGTGATCAGTCTCTGGGCATGGTGTGGGAGCAGTGATCAGTCTCTGGGCATGGTGTGGGAGCAGTGATCATCCTCTGGGCATGGTGTGGGAGCAGTGATCAGCCTCTGGGTATGGTGTGGGAGCAGTGATCAGCCTCATGGTGTGGGAGCAGTGATCAGCCTCTGGGCATGGTGTGGGAGCAGTGATCAGCCTCTGGGCATGGTGTGGGACAGTGATCAGCTTCTGGGCATGGTGTGGGAGCAGTGATCAGCCTCTGGGCATGGTGTGGGAGCAGTGATCAGCCTCTGGGCATGGTGTGGGAGCAGTGATCAGCCTCTGGGCATGGTGTGGGACAGTGATCAGCCTCTGGGCATGGTGTGGGAGCAGTGATCAGCCTCTGGGCATGGTGTGGGAGCAGTGATCAGCCTCTGGGCATGGTGTGGGACAGTGATCAGCTTCTGGGCATGGTGTGGGAGCAGTGATCAGTCTCTGGGCATGGTGTGGGAGCAGTGATCAGCTTCTGGGCATGGTGTGGGAGCAGTGATCAGTCTCTGGGCACGGTGTGGGAGCAGTGATCAGCCTCTGGGCACAGTGTGGGAGCAGTGATCAGCCATGTTATGAAGGATGGGCAGGAAAAACCGGTTGCCTTTGCATCGCCCACGTTCAACAAAAGCGAACAAAGTTATGCTCAGAAAGAAAAAGAGGCTTTTGCGATTATATTTGGTGTTAAAAAGTTTCACCAGATTCTTTTGGGATGCCAATTCAGACCAGTAACTGATCACAAACAGTTACTAGCTATCCTCGGCCCAAAGGCGGCAATTCTATCTATGACAGCTTCCAGGATGCAAAGATGGGCTATTTTATTGTCTCAGTACGATTACAGAATCGAGTATCGCACGTTGAAGCAGAATGCCCTTTCAAGGTTGCCTGATGAAGATTCTGAAATTGGCCGCGAACAGTCAATCTTCACTCTCGATGTTGTTGATGAGGATTTTCCGGTCACTACCTCTGTTATTGCAGAGCTCACACAGAAAGATGTCACGTTACAGCGGGCCTATGAGCACACCCAGCGAAGGGGGTCTGAAGATCAGCTGCATTTAGACGAGGGGATGAAGCTCTTTTATCATTGTTGACACGAATTATCATGTGAGCAGGGATGTCTAAAATAGGGCCTGAGAGTAGTCATTCCCAGTGCACTATGGGCCAAAGTGTTGATGGAACTTCACGGTGAGCATACTGGCATCGATGGCATGAAAACGGTGGCCTGAAGTTTTGTTTATTGGCCTGGGTTAGATAAAGATTTAGAAGTATTAGTGAGTAAGTGTACCATCTGCCAAGACTGCAGGACCATGCCAGCTAAAATGCTGCAGCAAACATGGATTTGGCCAATGAAACCATTCCAAAGAACACATATTGATTCTTGCGAGAAGGTCAGTGATAATTTTCTGGTTCTAATCGATAGTCTTTCAAAATGGCTGGAAGTACGGCATATGGGATCATCTACGACGACAGAGCGTACATTGGATGAATTATAGCACATTTTTGCATTCTATTGCCTGCTCACAGAAACAGTATCAGATAATGGGCCACAATTTCAGTCAATGCAATTTGCAAACTTTGCCAGACTCAACGGTATCAAACACACATTGGTAGTGTTATTTCTTGAATAAAGAGTTAGACCAGATACAGCGAGCTCAAAGTAAGGTGTGACCGCAGTCCTTTATTACAGATCTGAGAGTGCCTCTCCAGCCTGTGAGGCCTCCTTATATACAGGTGCTCCCAAGGGATTGTGGGATCCCTTGGGACTCCAGGGGATAAGCCCTCTGCTGGTTAGACATGGTATTTACAGGTTTACATACATAACAACACTCTCCCCAAAGTCAATAGTGTAACTATTTATAATGTGAGTCAATCTAGGGTCTTCCTTTCCCTGGTTGATTGTCTCAGTGCAAATGCCGGTTTTGGTGAGTCGTTTGTTGGGCCCTCGCTGGGCTGCTGCGCAGCTGGCCTTGCTGGGCTGCTGGGGGTGGTGAGTCCTGCTGGGCTACTGCGGGTGATGGGTTCTGCTTCGTGGTCAACCGCTGGGTCAGTTGCCACTTGTGTGTGTGTTGGAGGGTCGAAAAAGGTGGAGTCTATTGTGGGTTGTTCTGGATAGTCCGTGAATCTGAGTTTGGTTTGGTCCAAGTGTTTCCTGCAGGTGAATCCATTTGAGAATTTGACCACAAATACCCTACTCCCCTCTTTGGCCATGACAGTGCCAGGAAGCCACTTGGGACCTTGCCCATAGTTCAAAGACAGGATCATTTATCTCAATTTCGCGTGATACATTTGCGTGATCATGATATGTTGAAGCCGCCTGCTCTCTACCTGTTCGTGTAGATCAGGGTGGTCTAACGAGAGCCTTGTCTTAAGTGCCCTTTTCTTGAGCAGTTCAGCGGGGGGGGACCCCAGTGAGCGAGTGGTGTCTTGTGCGTTAACTAAGCAAGACTTGGGATAAGCGAGTCTGCAGTGAGCCTTCAGTTACCCTTTTCAAGCTCTGCTTGATTGTTTGAACTGCTCGTTCTGCCTGACCATTGGACGCTGATTTAAACGGGGCAGATGTGATATGTTTAATCCCATTGCGGGTCATGAACTCCTTGAACTCGGCACTGGTAAAGCACGGCCCATTATCACTTACAAGGACATCAGGCAGGCCATGCGTGGCAAACATGGTCCATAGGCTTTCAATGGTGGCAGTGGTCGTGCTTGGTGACATTATCACACATTCAATCTGTTGTGTATCTGTAAAGCATGCACTCCCATGTTCTGCCACCAGGGAGCGCATCTCCTGAAGTCCCAAGGGATCCAAGCATCCCTTGGGAGCACTGTATATAAGCTGGCCCCTAAGGCCTGTTCCTCACTCTGGAGCGTCTTAATAAAGACTGAGGTCACTGTTACTTTAACCTCCCTGTGTGCAGTCTCATCTGTGTTAGGAACACAATAACTGGCGACGAGTATACGAATCCAACACAAAGTCGCAGCAAACTGTAGGCATCCTGGAGAAGTTCTCAGAGGGTGAGGACTGGGAAGCCTATGTCAAATGGTTTGTAGTTTGTAGCCAGCAAGCTGGACGGAGAAGGAAGCGCTGCAAAAAGGAGAGCGGTCCTCCTCACAGTCTGCGGGGCATCGACCTACAGCCTCATGAAGAATCTTCTGGCTCCAGTGAAACCCACAGATAAGTCGTATGAGGAGCTGGTTCAGGAGCATCTTAACCCGAGGGAGAGCATGCTGATGGCGAGGTATCAGTTCCACACGTGCCAGTGATCTGAAGGTCAGGAAGTGGCGAGCTAAGTCACCGAGCTAAGGCAACTGGCAGGACAATGTGAGTTTGATGGCTACCTGGAGCAGATGCTTAGAGATTTTTTTGTACTGGGCATTGGGCACAAGACCAACTATGAAAACTTTTGACTGCAGAGACACCGACCCTCAGTAAGGCCATTGCGATGGCACAGGCGTTTATGTCCATCAGTGATAACACCAAACAAGTCTCTCAGCACACAAGTGCTAGCAATGTTCATAAATTAACTGGAACTGTATTTGCAAGAAGAAATGTACAGGGCAGAAACCACGAGTCTGCAACTGTCAGCAGGCCTCAGGTGACCCAGATGACTAAGAGTCCGCAACAAAGAATGAATGCAAGGCAATTCACATCTTGTTGACGTTGTGGAGGCTTCCATTCAGCCTATTCATGCCGCTTCAAAAGGGTATGTTTGCAAGAGCTGTGGAACCTGCTAACCACCATGTGGCAGGGGAAGATCGGTCTATAGTGGATCAAAGCAATTTCGAGCCTCAGAGAGAGGAAGCAGAAGCTGAAGTACACTGGTTGCAAACATTTTCGATGAAATGTCCACCTATAATGCTAAATGTAAAATTGAATGGCTTACCCGTAGCCATGGAACTGGACACTGGCGCTAGCTAATCCATCATGAGTAAAAAGATAAAAAAATGTTTGAGAGACTGTAGTGCAACAAGGCATTCAGACCAGCCCTGAGCCCCATCCACACGAAACTGAGAATGTACACCAAAGAGCTCATCACTGTCCTGGGCAGTGCCATGGTCAAGGTCACCTACGAGGGCACGGTGCATGAATTGCCACTCTGGATTGTCCCGGGCGATGGCCCACACTGCTTGGAAGAAGCTGGCTGGGCAAAATCCGCTGGAACTGGGATGACATCCGAGTGCTATCACATGTCGAGGAGGCCTCATGTAACCAGGTTCTTAACAAATTTCCTTCCCTTTTTGAGCCAGGCATTGGAAACTTTTCTGGAGCGAAGGTGCAGATCCACTTGGTCCCAGAGGCATGACCCATTCACCACAAGGCGCGAGCGGTACCTCACATGATGAGGGAGAGAGTGGAAATCGAGCTGGACAGGCTGCAACGCAAGAGCATCATCTCTCCAGTGGAATTCAACGAGTGGGCCAGCCGATTGTTCCAGTACTCAAAAGTGATGGCAAGGTCAGGATTTGTGGCGATTCTAAAATAACTATTAATCGTTTCTCGTGACAGGACCAATACCCGCTACCTAAGGCAGACGACCTATTTGCGATGCTGGCAGGAGGCAAGACATTCACAAAGCTCGACCTGACTTCGGCCGACATGACGCAGGAGCTGGAGGAGTCTTTGAAGGGCCTCACCTGCATCAACACGCACAAGGGACTGTTCATCTACAACAGATGCCCGTTTGGAATTCGGTTGGCTGCAGCGATCTTCCAGGGAAACACGGAGAGCCTACTCAAGTCGGTACCACACACGGTGGTTTTTCAGGACGACATATTGGTCACGGGTCAGGACAAGGTTGAGCATCTACAAAACCTGGAGGAGGTCCTCCAGCGACTGGATCGCATAGGGCTGCGGGTGAAGAGGTCGAAATGCGTCTTCATGGCAACAGAAGTGGAGTTTTTGGGGAGAAAGATCGCGGCGGACGGCATTCGGCCTACAGACGCCAAGAGAGAGGCTATCAGGAATGCGCCCAGGCTACAGAACGTCACGGAGCTGCGGTCGTTCCTGGGACTCCTCAATTATTTTGGTAACTTCCTACCGGGGTTAAGCACCCTCTTAGAGCCCCTACATGTGTTATTGCGTAAAGGTGAGAACTGGGTATGGGGAAAATTGTATAACCCTTGTAAAAGACTTGTGCTAGCATGTGATGCGACGTTGTACGGAGTCGGGTGTGTTACAACAAGTTAACATTGCGGGAAAGTTGCAACCTTCTGCCTATGCCTCCAGGAGCTTGTCGAAGGCCGAGAGGGCCTACAGCCTGATTGAGAAAGAGGGATTAGCGTGTGTGTTTGGGGTAAAGAAAATGCATCAGTACCTGTTTGGCCTCAAATTTGAGCTGGAAACCGATCACAAACCTCTCATATCCCTGTTCACTGAAAACAAGGGGATAAATACTAATGCCTCAGCCCGCAGACAAAGGTGGGCATTCACGTTATCAGCGTATAATTATACCATCCGCCACAGGCCAGGCACCGAGAACTGTGCGGATGCTCTCAGTCGGCTACCATTGCCCACCACGGGGGTGGAAATGGCGCAGCCTGCAAACTTGTTGATGGTGGCGCAGCCCGCAGACTTGTTGATGGTCATGGAAGCGAAAATGATAAATCACCTGTCATGGCCCACCAGATTAGGACTTGGACCAGCCAAGATCCGCTGCTGTCACTGCATGGGAGCTGGGCCAGCATCCCCGTTGAAATGCAAGAGCTAATCAAGCCATTCCAGCGGCGAAAGGACGAACTGTCCATTCAGGCAGACTGCCTGTTGTGGGGTAACTGCGTAGTACTACCCAAAAAGGGCAGGGAGACGTTCATCTCGGATCTCCAAAGTATACATCCAGGTATAGTAATAATGAAAGCGATAGCCAGATCACACGTGTGGTGGCCCGGTATCGACTCTGACTTAGAGTCCTGTGTACAGCAATGCAGCATGTGTGCTCAGTTGAGCAACGCGCCCAGAGAGGCACCACTAAATTTGTGGTCCTAGCCCTCCAGACCATGGTCGAGGGTCCATGTCGACTATGCGGGCCCGTTTCTTGGTAAAATGTTCCTGGTGGTGGTGGGTGCTTTTTCAAAATGGATTGAATGTGAAATAATGTCGGGAAGCACCACCACCGCCACCATTGAAAGCCTGAGGGCCATGTTTGCCTCCCGCGGCCTGCCTGACATACTGGTCAGTGACAACGGGCCATGTTTCACCAGTGCCGAATTTAAAGAATTCATGACCCGCAATGGGATCAAACATGTCACCTCGGCCCCGTTTAAACCAGCCTCCAATGAGCAGGCAGAGCGGGCAGTACAAACAATCAACAGAGCCTTAAACGAGTCACAAAAGGCTCACTCCAAACCCGCCTATCCCGAGTACTGCTCAGCTACCGCACGAGATCCCACTCGCTCACAGGGGTGCCCCCGGCTGATCTAGTCATGAAAAGGACACTTAAAACCAGGCTCTCGCTGGTTCACCCCAACCTGCATGATCAGGTAGACAACAGGCGGCAGCAACAAAATGTAAACGATGGTCGCACCACTGTGTCATGGGAAATTGATCTGAATGACCCTGTATATGTGTTAAACTATGGACATGGTCCCAAGTGGATCGCGGGCACGGTGATAGCTAAAGAAGGAAGTAGGGTGTTTGTAGTCAAACTAGACAATGGACGAATTTGTAGACAGCACCTGGACCAAACAAGGCTGCGGTTCACAGATTGCCCTGAACAACCCACAGCAGACACCACCTTTTTCGAGCCCACAACACATACCCAAAGGATCAACGAGACCAGCCCAGACAAGGAAATTGAACCCATCACGCCCAACAGCCCAGCAAGGCCAGGCTCACCCAGCAGCCCTGCAGGGCCAACAACACGCCAGCCCAGCGAGGGCACAGCCAACACACCAGAACGGACATTTGTACCGAGGCGGTCCACCAGGGAAAGAAAGGCTCCTGATCGCCTCACCTTGTAAATAGTTTTCACTTTGACTTTGGTGGGGGGAGTGATGTTGTGTATCTGTAAAGCATGCATTCCCATATTCCGCCACCAGAGAGAAATCCCAGCATCCCTTGGGAGCACTGTATATGAGCCGGCCCCTAAGGCCTGTTCCTCACTCTGGAGTGTCTTAATAAAGACTGAGGTCACTGTTATTTTAACTCCCTGTGTGCAGTCTAATCTGTGTTAGGAACAAAATTCAATCCATTTGGAGCACGCATCTACAACCACTAAGAAAATTTTTCCCAAGATTGGGCTTGCATAGTCAACATTGACCCTGGACCACGGTTTGGAGGGCCAGGACCATAAACTTAGTGGCGCCTCCCTGGGTGCATTGATTAACTGTGAACATGTGTTACATTTATGCACGCAGGACTCGAAGTCTGCATCGATACTGGGCCACCACATGTGGGATCTGGCTATCGCTTTCATCATTACTTTGCGTGGGTGGGTGCTGTGGAGATCACTGATGAAAGTGTCCCTGCCCTTTTTTGGCACCATTACCCGATTACCCCATAGGAGGCAGTCTGCCTGTATAGACATTTCATCTTTGCGCAGCTGGTACGGTGTTATTTCCTCCTACATCTCTAACGGGACACTAGATCAGCTCCCGTGGAGCACACAGTTTTTTACTAGGGACAGTAAGGGGTCCTGGCTTGTCCAGGTTCTAATCTGTCGGGCGGTAACAGGTGATTGTTCACTCTCGAATGCTTCCGTTACCATGACTAAATCTGCGGGCTGTGCCATCTCCACCCCTGTGGTGGACAATGGCAGCCTACTGAGAACATCGGCACAGTTTTCTGTGCCTGGCCTGTGGTGGATGGCGTAGTTGTATGCGGACAACGTGAGCGCCCATCTCTGGATGCAGGCCGATGCATTTGTATTTATCCCCTTGCTTTCAGAAAAGAGGGATATAAGCGGCTTCTGGTCGGTTTCCAATTCAAATTTGAGGCCAAATATATATTGATGCATTTTCTTTACCCCGTAAACACATGCTAACGCTTCTTTTTCGATCATACTGTAGGCCCTCTCGGCCTTAGACAGACTTCTGGATGCATAAGCAAACGGTTACAATTTCCCAAATTCATTAGCTTGTTGCAATACACACCTGACCCAGGGTCATAGAAACATAGAAACACAGAAAATAGGTGCAGGAGTAGGCCATTCGGCCCTTCGAGCCTGCACCGCCATTCAATGAGTTCATGGCTGAACATGCAACTTCAGTACCCCATTCCTGCTTTCTCACCATACCCCTTGATCCCCCTAGTAGTAAGGACTACATCTAACTCCTTTTTGAATATATTTAGTGAATTGGCCTCAACAACTTTCTGTGGTAGAGAATTCCACAGGTTCACCACTCTCTGGGTGAAGAAGTTTCTCCTCATCTCGGTCCTAAATGGCTTACCCCTTATCCTTAGACTGTGACCCCTGGTTCTGGACTTCCCCAACATTGGGAACATTCTTCCTGCATCTAACCTGTCTAAACCCGTCAGAATTTTAAACGTTTCTATGAGATCCCCTCTCATTCTTCTGAACTCCAGTGAATACAAGCCTAGTTGATCCAGTCTTTCTTGATATGTCAGTCCCGCTATCCCAGGAATCAGTCTGGTGAACCTTCACTGTACTCCCTCAATAGCAAGAATGCCCTTCTTCAAGTTAGGAGACCAAAACTGTGCACAATATTCCAGGTGTGGTCTCACCAAGGCCCTGTACAACTGTAGTAACACCTCCCTGCCCCTGTACTCAAATCCCCTCGCTATGAAGGCCATTATGCCATTTGCTTTCTTAACCGCCTGCTGTACCTGCATGCCAACCTTCAATGACTGATGTACCATGACACCCAGGTCTCGTTGCACCTCCCCTTTTCCTAATCTGTCACCATTAAGATAATAATCTGTCTCTCTGTTTTTACCACCAAAGTGGATAACCTCACATTTACCCACATTATACTTCATCTGCCATGCAATTGCCCACTCACCTAACCTATTCAAGTCACTCTGCAGTCTCATAGCATCCTCCTCGCAGCTCACACTGCCACCCAACTTAGTGTCATCTACAAATTTGGAGATACTACATTTAATCCCCTCGTCTAAATCATTAATGTACTATGTAAACAGCTGTGGCCCCAACACAGAACCTTGCGGTACCCCATTAATCACTACCTGCCATTCTGAAAAGTACCCATTTACTCCTATTCTTTGCTTCCTGTCTGCCAACCAGTTTTCAATTCACGTCAGCACACTACCCCAATCCCATGTGCTTTAACTTTGCACATTAATCTCTTGTGTGGGACCTTGCCACATCAACTGGTTCTCCCTTGTCCACTCTACTGGAAACATCCTCAAAAAATTCCAGAAGATTTGTCAAGCATGATTTCCCTTTCACAAATCCATGCTGACTTGGACCTATCATGTCACCTCTTTCCAAATGCGCTGCTATATCATCTTTAATAATTGATTCCATCATTTTACCCACTACCGATGTCAGGCTGACCGGTCTATAATTCCATGTTTTCTCTCTCCCTCCTTTTTTCAAAAGTGGGGTTACATTGGCTACCCTCCACTCCATAGGAACTGATCCAAAGTCTATGGAATTGGAATGTTGGAAAATGACTGTCAATGCATCCGCTATTTCCAAGCCACCTGTGGAAAGTATTTTTATCTAAGCTGATACCATACGGTATTTGTGTGCCTTTTGATTAAAATGGAGTCCTGGCCCTTCCAGAACTTTCTGCATTTTAGCAGTCAGCTTGCATAAACAGCTAAACCTGCTGTTAGATGGCTGATGGCCATCAGACAGCTAGGAGACAAGTCATGCTGAGACAAGTAACCCCCCATGGTGCTCTCCTATTGTCTACACTACAGGAGTTCCATGTCACCCCACCTTTATCTTCTAGCCATTATCTCTTTCCGAGACCTCATCCATTTGATGCAAACAGATAAACTGACCAGGAAATTGAAACAATCCTGACACAATACAAGACAGGTGATAGCCCATTACCTATGACTCATGGAGTAATGGCCGTTTGGCGTCCTGATTACCCTGACAAAAGGAAAAATCTGGACACCATGTCAGGACCAGGATATAGTAATTAACTCTTTATCTGTATTCACTGACTGTGAGACAGAGCAATACAAAGGGAGAGGCCAGAACTTTGGTTTTACTGTATAAATATCTTGTTAAACTGAACCATTTCGGAGGTGTTCACTTAGCCCTTGACTGAGTGTGACCTACCCCTTGCGAGCAAGTAAATTAAAGAATCTTCTACCGGAGCTGTAAGTGTCGGAGTCATTTTTTTCGGAGGTCGAGATTTCGACAGTTATAACTTGGAGGTTCCACCGAGATGCATACTCTCTGTCCTGTGAGTAAAACGGATACGGGCATAGTGCCTCTCCAGTGAAAGGCTTCAGTGGCCAAACAAGGTGAGCCTTTTGCTCACAAGAGGTTTCTTCACTGTTGAATCGCATATGTAATCTGTTGTCCACAGCGGAGGTACTGCATCTACAAGACTCGGCATTTAAAAGTTAAAGGTATTTTTTTTTTATAACCATTTCTTTCTCAGCTCGCCAGCAGAAGAGAACAGGTTCTGGAAAAAAATCTCGAGACAGCCCGGGGAAGGTTTCAGTAGGTAAGGGAGCGCTAGTCGATCGAAAAGGGTTCCAGGTTCTTATGTGATAAGATTTTTATTGTTTTTAATTCGGAAGGGGTTCTTATGTGATAAGACTATTAAAAAAAAAAGAGAAAAAAGAAAGCGCTAATCGATCGAAGGTTCTTATGTGATAAGATTTTTATTGTTTTTAATTCGGAAGGGGTTCTTATGTGATAAGACTATAAAAAAAAAGAAAGTGCAATCGATCAAAGAGTTTGGGTACGGAACCTTAAGTTTTATCAGTTTTTATTAGGATAAGTTAAGGACTCGGTCTGTAGTGGCGTACAACGCAGACTGAGAATTTGTTTAGAGGTTATGATTTGTGTACTCGCGGGAATATTGTTTGTTGTCCTTGTATTACTGTCGTATGCAATACCTTTGTGAGTCATTGTCATTAGAGAAACGGGAAGAGTCACTAGGGAAAGTTGTGATTCGGAAAAAAAAACACAAGGATTGATCAGGAAAAGAAACAGTAACTGATTGATCAACTACGATTGGTTCGTGCCAACATATCTCACACACCCAGACTGAGCCCGAATTAAGAGCCTTTTCAGGCCACGTAACGGCCAGGAGAAGTGGGCGTAGAGAACTCGGTTGGCCGAAAGGATTGTGAGATCAGAAACTGTGGAAAAATCTTAAATCATCCAGAATGGGGGCTGGAGCAAGTAAACCACCACCAAAAGGGACCCCAGCCCATTTTATGCTCCAGAATTGTGGTCACTCTTCAATTGACCACCTAAGAGAATGGGTAAAATGGACCAAGGGTGAAAACAGGCCATTTCCACCCGATGGTTCATTCAATTTAGAGAGAATAACCTGTCTAGAAGAATGCCTTATAGACAGAGACCCAGGTAGAAGAGGGGGAAAAAAAGTGAATTGGTCAGCGTTTGGAGATTGGAAAAGGGAAGCTGAGGAACGACACGAGAAGAGCCTAAGAGTTAGCAAGCAGTGTACTAGAGGGAGAAAGCAGGGGGATGAACGGGTAGAGCAGGTGAATCGCCCTCGACATAACAAACACCCATCCGTTATGGTTGCTAAAGAGACAAAGGCACACTCACCTAGGGCTCCTGAGGGTTGGGATAAGGATGAGGATGAGGACTGGGATGAGGATTGGACTCCCTACAGCCATCGACCACCGCCGTATGTTCCATCCCCGGGGGGTGCTCCAGGCCAAGGAGGAGACGATCCTCGGGCCGGAGTACAGGGAAACGGGGTAACACCCGCTCCCAACAATACAGGTGCGGCTGCAGGAAATATAAGTCAGTCACAAGGGAATCAATACCGTGACGGCCCTGCAGGGGGCACACGAAGTCTTACCCGTGGACCAGAGCCCGTTGCCCTGGAGCCATCATCATCTGCATACCCAGTAAGACTTTTTCCCAGTCCACTCTCTGGGGGGGCTCCGGTCCCTATTTATCGACCATGGTCACCAAGTGAATTAAGAATAATTGTGGAAGGATTGGCAGACCCCAAAACCAATATTGAAAAGGCCATAGACCAGTTAAAAGTAATCATCTTGTGCCACGAACCCAGTATATTAGATGGTCAAATCTTACTGAAAGCATGGTTAAATTTGCCGAACTTGAGATAAAATTCAAAGATTTTAAAACCCATCGAGAGGCTCCGGATGCAGATCCCAGCACGAAGCCAGGAGAGGGGTTCTGGGGAAGATGTTGGGAAGCCTTACATTCGGTGTTCCCGAGGAAAACGAATTGGTCCAAAATTATGGAAACTACACAAAGAAAGGAGGAGGATGTTGAGGATTATGTAGAAAGAGTGCGAGAGATCATGAACCAATGTTCAGGCATGAAAATGGAGGAGATAGAAGCTCCTATGATCAGCGCCGTGGTAAACGGGCTACGACCCGAACTCAGAGATCCCTTTCAACTAGTTTGTCTCGGATGGCGACAGGAATCGCTATCCAAGGTTGTATCTATGTTAAAGGACATACAAGAGCGAAATAGAGAATCTAGAAGCAAGGTCACCATGTTTGTAGGACAAGCAGCTCCAATAACACCCACCCCGGTGACACCGTCCTACGCCCCCCCCCAGGGTAGAGGAAGAGGGCGAGCCAGAGGAGGATATTACAGGGGAAGAGGGAGAGGAGGTGCAGGGCAGGAACAATATACCTGTCACAATTGTGATCAGATTGGACACTGGGCTAGAACTTGCCGGGCAAAACAGCAACAACCAAATCATGATTGGACTCAACAGAGCACACCCTCCCCCTTCAGAACCCAACCCGTATGCGACCCAAGTCCAGGTACATGCTAGACCTCAGACTAATTTCTCTGTGCAAGATCCATTTGGATCACAGAAGCAAAAGCAATTCGGCCAACCACCAAATTGCCCGTATAATGATCAATGTCGCCCAATCCCAGACCCGAGTGCTGCGAACAAACAGCTACCCGTCGTTTCGTTAAATGCCATAGGAGAACCTGAAGTAAAAATACGAATACAAGGAAAGGATATCCCATTCCTAGTGGATACTGGTGCCACCTATTCGGTCCTTTCAAGGGAGGATACGAGGGGAATTCCCACTTCCACTAATCAAACCTCAGTGATTGGACTATCTGGACACGCACAGCAAATGTTTTTCTCCAACCCTATCAATGTACAATTAGAGGATTACGAAGATAATCATTCATTCCTACTGTCTAAGGAGGTTCCAGTGAATCTGTGTGAACGTGACCTGTTATGTAAAATGAATGCCACGATCCTCTGTTCCCCAGCTGATATGGAGGTTCGAGTCCCCATAGATAAATGTGGCGCATATCCACTACTTCAACCCACAACTCCCATATTGTATGCCTGGAAAAATTTGGACCCCACACTAAGCAAAACCCTATCCTATTTGGTTGGTTCATATTGGTGTGTAACAAGGTTAATCACAGACTACCTCAAATCTCAAACCTTGGGAAATTGGTACGAAACATTACACTGCACAGCATATTGTGACAACACGGGATCAGACGCTACAGCACAAATCTTTTATCAACCATTCCTGCACCAGAAACATCAATTGATGATCGAAAAAATCTTTATCGGACCCGAAGGGATAGCGGCAGGGGTTGAATTATCCTCCCAAAGTCGGAGCTTGTTTAGGGTTAAAGGGAGCGTTCCACACTGCACCCTTGCGGTTGCAGGCACACATAAACCCCAGGATTTAGGACGAATGGTTAAAAGAATGCAAGGATCCCCAGTACAAGAGGAATGGCACACACGTAATGGAACTTTGGGGCAACATGAAAGGGGGGGAGGCTATTCTGTCAAGTTGAATGGGAAAATATACTTCGATGCTGTCTTAGAAGAAAGGATGCTCTCAGTCACTAGCTTCCCAGTACGACAAAGCACAACAGAGCTTCTTGCTAAAGTTCCAGAACAACTATGGTCTACACACGCTAATGAAGTAGGAAGGATGCTCACCGCACAACCCTATAAGGTAGCGATCAATTCAACCGCCCCGCTCCCCAAGAAGCCTCAATACCCCTTGTCCCCAGCCGCAGAACAAGGTATTGAGCCAGTCATTAAGTCCCTGCTGGCCCAGGGAGTAATCGTTCCAACTAGAAGTCCATGTAACACACCGATCTTTCCGGTGCAGAAGCCCAATAGTGACAAATGGAGATTTGTCCAAGACCTACGAGCCGTGAATCATTCGGTATTCCCAACTTATCCAGTGGTACCCAACCCGGCAATTATACTTGCCAGTATTCCGGCATCATCAACGTATTACACAGTAGTTGATCTGTGTTCAGCATTTTTCTCAATACCCATTCACCCAGAGTCCCAATTCCTGTTTGCCTTCACGAATAAAGGATGCCAATATACGTGGACAAGACTCCCGCAGGGATTTACCGAGAGCCCTACCATATTCTCACAATGCCTAAAGAGGGATCTGGAAGATGTAATTTTACCAGCAGGTTCTACACTTGTGCAGTATGTTGACGACTTATTGCTCGCCTCACCCTCCAAATTGGCCTGCGAAACGGACTCCCTTGTGTTATTAAAAGCTCTGGCCTCGAAAGGACACAAGGTGTCAAAGGCAAAGTTACAATTTGTCTCAGAAAAGGTTCGGTATCTAGGGCATGAATTGGTCAGAGATACGAGACAATTGACACAAGACCGAGTAAAAGCAATCTGCTCTGCCCCACTACCAGTAACCAAGAGAGAAATGAAACACCTGCTCGGCATGACAGGATACTGCCGGCAATGGGTTACGAGTTATTCCGAGATCGTTAGACCACTGTTAGACATGTCCATGCCCGCACTACCAGAGAAGTTGATTTGGAATGAGGTATCCCGGAATGCTTTTCAGAACCTTAAACAGTCCCTCACTTCAGCACCCGCCTTGGGATTACCAGATTACACTAAGCTATTCAACTTATTTGTGCATCACAAGTCGGGTTTTGCACAATCTGTTTTGACTCAGTTACATACAGGCAGCGACCGGTAGCGTATTTCAGTACCCAACTAGACCCAGTGGCACGCGGACTACCAGGATGTCTTCCTTCGTGGGCAGCAGCTTATTATGCTTTGCAACAGGCTCAGACAATAACTCTAAATCATCAGACCATTTTGTATATCCCACACTCTGTCGAGATTTTACTTACTAAATGTGCCACCTAACACCTAACCTCCGCAAGAACCACTAAATACGAGGTCGAACTGTTATCAAATCCGAACCTTATCATCAAAAGATGTACTACCTTAAATCCAGCCACTCTACTCCCCACGGAAGACGACGGCGAACCCCATTCATGTGAAATGGTAACCGAATTAGTGACTAAACCACGTATCAATCTAACAGATGTACCAATGTGTAACCCTGATCTAGTGTACTATGTTGACGGATCAGCCTTACGAAATGATAGGGGCCAACCTAGAGCGGCTTATGCAATTGTAACTCAGTTTAATGTTGTCGAAACAGCCTCTCTTCCAGACTCCTTTTCAGCCCAACAAGCCGAATTGTTTGCGTTAACTCGAGCCTGTATTCTGGCTGAAGGACACACAGTTAATATCTACACTGACTCCAGGTATGCTTTTGGGGTATCACATGACTATGGACAAATTTGGAAGATTCGCGGGTACCTGACTTCTTCAGGAACCCCTATCAAAAATGCAGAACAAGTGGAAAATCTCCTGCGAGCCATTCAATGCCCTTTGAAACTTGCCATTATCAAATGCCAAGCACATACAGGCCAGTCGAATGAGGTGGCACTTGGGAATGCCAGAGCTGATAATGCAGCTAAGTCAGCAGCTCTGTCGAAAGGGGGGATGCAGGTGTCATTGTTCCCACTAAGGAACAGTAATTGCTCAGACCCACCACCCACTATTAATGACATGCTGGCCTTTCAGACACAGGCCAGTACGGAGGAGGTGGTGACCTGGACGAAGGATCAATGTTATAAAAATCCAGAAGGAATATGGGTTCACCATGACGGCCGCGTGGTGGCCCCTCGATCCTTACTTCCATGGATTGCCCGATGTGTTCATACATTCACACATGAAGGCAAAGGGGGATTGGCAGATTATATTTTGGCAACTTGGTATGCACCAGGTATTTCGGCAATTGCAAAACAAATCTGTGAAAATTGTGTTACCTGTCAGACAATGAATCCGGGTAAGACGGAAAAAGTAGAATCTGCCTCCCACCCAAATCCAGTCGGGCCTTTTGTACATTTACAAATGGATTTTATTGAATTACCTATGTGTATGGGATTCAAGTATGTATTCGTTATTGTAGATGTGTTCTCTAGATGGATTGAAGCCTTTCCATGTAAAAAGGCCGATGCCACTACTGTTGCTAAATGTTTGTTAAAAGAAATTGTACCGCGCTTCGGAATCCCTGCTAAGCTTTCCAGTGATAACGGGTCACATTTCACGGGAACTGTTATAAGAGAAATGTGTAAAGCTTTACAGATTAATCAACGTTTTCATTGCAGTTATCATCCACAATCAGCTGGACTTGTTGAAAGATATAATGGAATGCTTAAAAATAAGCTGGCAAAACTATGCAATGACACTGGACTGAAATGGACAGAACTGCTGCCCTTAGCTTTGATGGTAATGCGATCTGCAACCAACAGAACAACAGGCCTGTCACCGCATGAGATAGTTATGGGACGTCCCCAACGACTACCTTTTACAGCACCATTTACTGCAAAACAGATGGACATCCACAAAATGGAGCAAAATATGTTGAATTATTGTATTGCACTAACCAAATGTATTTCCAGCTTTCATTCACAGGTAAAGGAAGCCCAAGTCAAGCCAGCGGAAGGGAAGTGTCATAACCTGGAGCCAGGGGAATTCATTTACATCAAGATTTTTAAAAGGAAAAGCAGTCTACAGCCAAGATTCGAAGGATCATACCAGGTCTTGCTGGCGACCAATACTGCAATCAAGGTAAAGGAAAGACCAACATGGATCCACGCATCCCATTGCAAACGGGCACCCGACCAGGAGGAAGGGACGAAGGAATCAGAGGAACAGAAAAAGGAAGACTGAATAAGGAACTGTATGGACTATGGGGACTGATGGTGCTGGGCTTGACAGGGTTTTACTTCACATTATTGATTACACCAGGGGTACAGACCCGCCACCGAAGGGAATTGCACGTAAACGTATTTATGGCACTGAGTCATAGGTATGCTCAAGAAAGAAACTTGTCGAGTTGTTGGATATGTTCCCATGTACCTGTCCACTCCAGGGGGGGTATTCCCCTTTAACGAATCAGAAATGGTAGAATGGTTGACAGTGCAAAACAGGACAAAACTAACTAAGGGGCCAGAAACGAAGGAGCAAACAGAATGGAGGTCGGCAGGGTATAAACTTACAGCCTTCCAGGGATGGTACTAGCCCAATTATGATAATAACCATCAGCCTCCCTTCCTAAGCATTACTCCCAGAATAAGAAATCCTGAAGGTATAATATGCCTAGTGAGTAATGAAACTAAAGGACCAGAAATGGGACGCAGCAAGTGTTCCCAAATGACTAAATGGCAAGCCACAACTAATCCCACTGAGAGAAAGATAGCAACCGTTGGCTGGACAACGGTCCATAACAAAGCCCCGGGTGAAGGGTGGGAAGGTGAGACCACTCGAGTAGGGATAGTGCGAAAGGACCAGGAGCTGACGCCCTATAATTGCACCTACTTTATTTGTGGCCATAAAGCCTACCCATGGTTACCAGCCAACTGGACAGGGTCCTGTTACTTAGGATATGTGGTACCCCTTATCAGATCAGTAAGGACTCTAAGGGAGGCCTATGGAAGCCACAGATTTAAACGGGATTTGACGTGGCTAAACGGAATATTCAAGGTAATGGTGCCACCCTATGGAATAGCATCGACCGAATGGCAGTTACGGGAACTGGCTAACTTAGTAGAATCAGTAGCCAACGCAACTTCCCAAGCCTTTGAAGGGATAAATGACGAAATGGTAGCTATTCGAACAGTGGCTCTCCAAAATCGTATGGCCTTAGATTATCTCCTAGCCAAGGAGGGAGGAACATGCGCATTAACAGGTGAAGAATGCTGTACGTATATCCCAGATAAATCAGAAGATATCGGCAGTCTAGCTGAAAACATCAGGAAAAAGGTAATAGAGTATAAACAGACAGTTGGCCAGGACGGTATCACCTTGTGGGGTTGGCCATCAGGATGGTTGGGAGCCCTGGGGAAATCTGTGGTACAGGGTTTGATCATATTCCTGCTGATAGTCTTCGCCCTGTATCTATTATTTGTCGTCATTAAGTGTTGCTGTGCCAGGGTGGGAGAAACTATGTTACCTACCGAGACCACGGCTAGAGTTATGGTAGCAATAACTGCTGAAGGCTCTTGTGTGGAAATGGAAATGGAGAGACTGTACAAGATCAGAATGGATTGAGTTGTCCTTGTGAAGGACAAAATGGGGGAATGTGGAAAGTATTTTTATCTAAGCTGATACCATACGGTATTTGTGTGCCTTTTGATTAAAATGGAGTCCTGGCCCTTCCAGAACTTTCTGCATTTTAGCAGTCAGCTTGCATAAACAGCTAAACCTGCTGTTAGATGGCTGATGGCCATCAGACAGCTAGGAGACAAGTCATGCTGAGACAAGTAACCCCCCATGGTGCTCTCCTATTGTCTACACTACAGGAGTTCCATGTCACCCCACCCTTATCTTCTAGCCATTATCTCTTTCCGAGACCTCATCCATTTGATGCAAACAGATAAACTGACCAGGAAATTGAAACAATCCTGACACAATACAAGACAGGTGATAGCCCATTACCTATGACTCATGGAGTAATGGCCGTTTGGCTTCCTGATTACCCTGACAAAAGGAAAAATCTGGATACCATGTCAGGACCAGGATATAGTAATTAACTCTTTATCTGTATTCACTGACTGTGAGACAGAGCAATACACAGGGAGAGGCCAGAACTTTGGTTTTACTGTATAAATATCTTGTTAAACTGAACCATTTCGGAGGTGTTCACTTAGCCCTTGACTGAGTGTGACCTACCCCTTGCGAGCAAGTAAATTAAAGAATCTTCTACCGGAGCTGTAAGTGTCGGAGTCATTCTTTTCGGAGGTCGAGATTTCGACACACCTCCTTAAGTACTCTGGGATGCTGTCCATCAGGCCCTGGGGATTTATCAGCCTTTAATCCCATCAATTTCCCCAACACAATTTCCCGACTAATAAGAATTTCCCTCAGTTCCTCCTTCTTACTAGACCCTCTGACCCCGTTTATATTCGGAAGGTTGTTTGTGTCCTCCTTAGTGAATACCGAACCAAAGTACTTGTTCAATTGGTCTGCCATTTCTTTGTTCCCCATTATGACTTCCCCTGATTCTGACTGCAGGGGACCTACGTTTGTCTTTACTAACCTTTTTCTCTTTACATATCTATCGAAGCTTTTGCAGTCCGTCTTAATGTTCTCTGCAAGCTTCCTCTCGTACTCTATTTTCCCTGCCCTAATCAAATCCTTTGTCCTCCTCTGCTGAGTTCTAAATTTCTCCCAGTCCCCGGGTTCGCTGCTATTTCTGACCAATTTGTATGCCACTTAATACTATCCCTGATTTCCCTTGATAGCCACGGTTGAGCCACCTTCCCTTTTTTATTTTTACGCCAGACAGGGATGTACAATTGTTGTCGTTCATCCATGCGGTCTCTAAATGTCTGCCATTGCCCATCCACTGTCAACCCCTTAAGTATCATTCGCCAATCTATCCTAGCCAATTCACGCCTCATACCTTCAAAGTTACCCTTCTTTAAGTTCTGGACCATGGTCTCTGAATTAACTGTTTCATTCTCCATCCTAATGTAGAATTCCACCATATTATGGTTACTCCTCCCCAAGGGGCCTCGCACAACGACGCATCACATGCTAGTACCAAGCGTTTACATGGATCGTACAACACAAGCAATTTGTTTGAACATAACAGCTTCCTAGCTTTCTCAAAAGCATTTTCTTGGCTTTTACCCCATACCCATTCAATTCCTTTACGCAGTAAAGAATGCAGCGGTTCTAACAATGTGCTAAGATCCGGTAAGAAGTTACCAAAGTAGTTCAGGAGTCCTAGAAATGACCGCAGCTCCGTCACATTCTGTGGTCTCGGTGCGTTCTTGATTGTCTCCGTCTTCAAATTGGTGGGCCTGATGTCGTCCGCCGCAATTCTTCTCCCCAGGAACTCCACTTTAGTGCTAGGAAAATGCACTTCGAGCGTTTTAGCCTGAGCCCCATACGATTAAGCCGACTAAGAACCTCCTCCAGGTTCTGCAGGTGCTCGACGGTGTCCCAACCTGTAACCAAGATGTCGTCCTGGAAGACCATGGTGCATGGGACCAACTTCAGCAAGCTTTCCATGTTCCTCTGGAATATCGCCGCAGCCGATCGAATCCCAAACGGGCATCTGTTGTAAGTGAAGAGACCTTTGTGTGTGTTGATGTAGGTGAGGCCTTTCAATGATTCCCTCAGCTCCTGCATCATGTAGGCCAAGGTCAAGTCCAGCTTTGTGAACGTTTTCCCTCCAGCCAGCGTTGCAAATAGGTCGTCTGCCTTCTGAAGTGGGTATTGATCCTGCAGTGAGAAATGATTGATAGTTACTTTATAATCACCACAAATTCTGATGGTGCCGTCTCCCTTGAGGTCTGGAACAATCGGACTGGCCCACACATTGAATTCGATCGGCGAAATGATGCCTTCTTGTTGCAGCCTGTCCAGTTCGATTTCCACCCTCTCTCTCATTATGTAAGGTACCGCTCTCGCCTTGTGATGGATGGGTCGTGACCCCGGAATCAAATGGATCTGCACTTTTGCTCCTTGGAACTTCCTGATGCCTGCTTCGAACAGCGAGGGGAACTTGTTTATGACCTGGGCACATGAGGTGTCGTCGACGGATGAAAGCGCTCGGACGTTGTCCCAGTTCCACCTCCAGCCAGCTCCTGCCGAACATCGTGGGGCCATTGCCCGGTACCACCCAGAGTGGTAACTCGTGCACTGCTCCATCGTAGGAGACCTTTACGGTAGCACTGCCGATTACGGGAATCAGTTCCTTTGTGTACATTCTCAGTTTAGTATGAATGGGAGTCAGGACTAGCCTTGAGGCCTTGCTGCATCATAATTTGTCTCAAGTCTTTTTGCTCATTATGGACTGGTTTGCACCCGTGTCCAGCTCCATGGACACCGGGAGTCCATTTAATTCAACCTTCAGCATTATTGGGGGACACTTTGTGGTAAGCGTGTGCACCCCATATACCTCTGCCTCGTCGGTCTGAGGCTCTGGTTCGTCATGATCCACCGTGGATCTGTCCTCTTCTGCAACATGGCGGTTTGCAGGATTAGCAGGGTTTGCAGCTCGTCTGCACATACGTTGGAGGTGTCCCATTGTTCCACAGCCCTTGCAAACGTATCCTTTGAAGCGGCATGAATGGAAACGATGATCACCCCCACAGCACCAACAAGGTGTTAATAGCCTTGTATTCACCAACCTTGATGGTGGACTCTGAGTCATCTGCGGACCTGCAGCTGCAGGCGTGTAAGTCCTGCCAAGTAAATTTCGTTTAGAAAAAAATGTTACTTTGTTCACAGTACTTGCAGCAGCACTAGTGTGCTGAGAAATTTGTTTGGTATTGTCACTGGTGGTGATAAATGCCTGGGCTATCGCTATGGCTTTACTCAAGGTTGGGGTTTCTACAGTCAAAAGTTTGTGAAGTATTACTTCATGGCCAATGCCAAGTGCAAAGAAATCCCTGAGCATGTGCTCCAAGTGTCCTTCACACTCGCAATGTCCTGCAAGGTGCCTTAGCTCAGCAACGTAGCTCACCACTTCATTGCCTTCAGACCTCTTGTACGTGTAGAACCGATACCTCGCCATGAGAACGCTTTCCTTCGGGTTTAGATGCTCCTGGACCAGTGCGCACAACTCATCATATGACTTGTCTGTGGGTTTTGCTGGAGCGAGCAGATTTTTCACGAGTCAATACGTTGGTACCCCGCAAACGGTGAGGAGGATTGCCCTTCGTTTGGCAGTGTTCGCTTCTCCTTCCAGTTCGTTGGCCACGAAGTATTGGTCGAGTTGCTCCCTGAAGGTTTCCCAATCATCTCCCTCTGAAAATTTCTCCAGGATGCCCACGGTTCTCTGCATTGTTGTGGTGGGGTTCGTCATTTGTATCTCGTCGCCAGTTGTTATGTCTTGAATAAAGAGTCAGACTAAATACTGCAAGCTCAAAGTAAGGTGTGAACTTAGTCCTTTATTACAGATCCCAGAGTGCCTCTCCAGCCTGTGAGGCCTCCTTATATACAGGTGCTCCCAAGTGATTGTCGGATCCCTTGGGACTCCAGGGGATAAGCCCTCTGGTGGTTAGATATGGTATTTACAGGTTTACCTACTTAAGAGGTAGCACCATATCATTCTGCTTCAAATGGTGCAGCTGAAAGGTCAGTCAGGATTGTCAAGGAGACTTGACAGAAACAAGTTCTACAGACTGGATCATCGGTGAGCATGAAGCACAGGTTAGCGAACTTTCTTTTCAAATACAGAACTACGCCTCATTCTACAACAGGGTGCACACCTGCCGAATTATTGCTGAAGCCTAGGCTGAGGACACATCTCAGTTTATTGCAACTGAACTTGTCTAATAAGGTAGAGAAGGAACAATCGGTGCAGAAATCATTATCATTCCAGTATTAAAGAGCGGTGCTTTCAGGAGGGCGATCCGGTCAGAGTTCTCAGTTCCTCAAAAGGGGGATGTCCACGCAAATGGGACATTGGTACAATTATTCGGTACCAAGCAGTACCTGGTCCATATTGGTGAATACAACAGGATGGTTCATGTGGATCAAATGTTTCTAGCGAGTGATGCACCTTTGGTACTACGAGAAGATGATTATGAGTCTGACTTGGACGATGATCAGAGTGAGGAGTCAGGTCCAAGTACTTCACGAACACAATGTTCTCAATCTCCATGTCCCCACCAACTCAGATGCAGCCGACTGTGGGTATGGGACAATCTTGCAGAGACTCTGTATCTTCCGAGGGGGGAGGTGGAGTTGGGGTTCAGTTTAGAAGATCAATGAGAAAAAGTAAACCAACTGGACAGGATATTGATAACTGGGAATATCAAGATCTTAGGACCAGGTCAAACACCCTGTTGGTAGGATGTGGAACACAGTAGAGTGGAGAGGAAGGAGATAACCGACTATTGGGCAATACAGCCCCAAAACAGACAGGATCAATCCCTCTGTGAACAGCATCCACAGCAAGGCAAAACACTGGGCACATCCTGACTCCCACACACCACAGGAGCCGAGCCATGATCAATTGCCGAAACATCGGGGGCTGAATCGATTAATCCAACACAAATCCAGGTTTACCTTGAGGCAGCATCAATGCCACTATGCAGCCAATTCGGCTCCCCCACCAGACACATACGAACATAAGAAATAGGAACAGCAGTAGGCCATATGGCCTCTCAAGCCTGCTCCGCCATTCAATAAGATTATGGCTGATCTGATCATGGACTCAGCTCCACTTCCCTGCCCGCTCCCCATAACACCTTATCCCCTTATTGTTTAAGAAACTGTCTATTTATGTCTTAAATATATTCAATGACCCAGCTTCCACAGCTCTCTGAGGCAGAGAATTCCACAGATCCACAACCCTCAGAAGAAATTTCTCCTCATCTCTGTTTTAAATGGACGGCCCCTTATTCTAAGATCATGCCCTCTAGTTCTAGTCTCCCCCATCAGTGAAAACATCCTCTCTGCATCCACCTTGTCAAGCCCCCTCATAATCTTATACATTTCGATAAGATCACCTCTCATTCTTCTGAATTCCAATCAGTAGAGGCCCAATCTCCTCAACCTTTACTCATAAGTCAACCCCCTCATCTCCGGAATCAACCTAGTGAACTTTCTCTGAACAGTCTCCAAAGCAAGTATATCCTTTCGTAAAAATGGAAACCAAAACTGTATGCAGTATTCCAGGTGTGGCCTCACCAATACCTTGGATAGCAGTAGCAAGACTTGCCTGCTTTTATACTCCATCCCCTTTGCAATAAAGGCCAAGATTCCATTGGCCTTCCTGATCACTTGCTGTACCTGCATACTAACCTTTTGTGTTTCATGCACAAGTACCCCCAGGTCCTGCTGTACTGCAGCACTTTGCAATCTTTCTCCATTTAAATAATAACTTGCTCTTTGATTATTTCTGCCAAAGTGCATGACCTCACACTTTCCAACATTATACTCCATCAGCCTGTCTAGCACAACAGCTGACAGAACTGAACATGGAGAAGTGCACTGGGCCTGATAACATTCCGGCCGTAGTGAAAGTCTGCACGACACAACGGTCCAGCCACAGGATGAGCGGAGACAGCGTGCCCGGGACAACATGCTGTAAAGGCGGGCGGCAAGTCAGGATCAGTGCAAGGAGCAGGCAAGTTCATAGAAACATAGGTGCAGGAGTAGGTCATTTGGCCCTTCGAGCCTGCACCGCCATTCAATAAGATCATGGCTGATCATTCCCTCAGTACCCCTTTCCTGTTTTCTCTCCATACCCCTTAATCCCTTTAGCCATAAGGGCCATATCGAACTCCCTCTTGAATATATCCAATGAACTGGCATCAACAACTCTCTGCGGCAGGGAATTCCACAGGTTAACAACTCTCTGAGTGAAGAAGTTTCTCCTCATCTCATCCTAAATGGCCTACCCCTTATCCTAAGACTGTGTCCCCTGGTTCTGGACTTCCCCAACATCGGGAACATTCTACCCACATCTAACCTGTCCAGTCCCGTCAGAATCTTATATGTTTCTATGAGATCTCCTCTCATCCTTCTAAACAATGTATAAAGGCCCAGTTGATCCAGTCTCTCCTCATATGTCAGTCCTGCCATCCCGGGAATCAATCTGGTGAACCTTCGCTGCACTTCCTCAATAGCAAGAACATCCTTCCTCAGATTAGGAGACCAAAACTGAACACAATATTCCAGGTGAGGCCTCACCAAGGCCCTGTACAACTGCAGTAAGACCTCCCTGCTCCTATACTCAAATCCCCAAGCTATGAAGGCCAACATACCATTTTCCTTCTTCACCGCCTGCTGTACCTGTATGCCAACTTTCAATGACTGATGAACCATGACACCCAGGTATCGTTGCACCTCCCCTTTTCCTAATCTGCCACCATTCAGATAATATTCTGTCTTCGCGTTTTTGCCCCCAAAGTGGATAACCTCACATTTATCCACATTATACTGCACCTGTCAGACATTTGCCCACACACCTAACCTGTCCAAGTCACCCTGCAGCCTCCTAGCGTCCCCCTCACAGCTCACACCACCACCCAGTTTAGTGTCATCTGCAAACTTGGAGATATTACACTCAATTTCTTCATCCAAATCATTGATGTATATTGTAAAGAGTTGGGGTCCCAACACTGAGCCCTGCGGCACTCCGCTAGTCACTGCCTGCCATTCTGAAAAGGAACCGTTTATCCCGACTCTCTGCTTCCTGTCTGCCAACCAGTTCTCTATCCACGTCAGTATATTACCCCCAATACCATGTGCTTTGATTTTGCACACCAATCTCTTGTGTGGGACCTTGTCAAAAGCCTTTTGAAAGTCCAAATACACCACATCCACTGGTTCTCCCTTGTCCAGTCCATTAGTTACATCCTCAGAAATTTCCAGAAGATTTGTCAAGCATGATTTCCCTTTCATAAATCCATGCTGACTTGGACCGATCCTGTCACTGCTTTCCAAATGTGCTGCTATTTCATCCTTAATAATTGATTCCAACATTTTCCCCACTACTGATGTCAGGCTAACCGGTCTATAATTAGCCGCTTTCTCTCTCCCTCCCTTCTTAAAAAGTGGCGTTTCATTAGCTATCCTCCAGTCCATAGGAACTGATCCAGAGTCGATAGACTGTTGGAAAATGATCACCAATGCATCCACTATTTCTAGGGCCATTTCCTTAAGTACTCTAGGATGCAGACTATCAGACCCCGGGGATTTATTGGCCTTCAATCCCATCAATTTCCCTAACACAATTTCCTGCCTAATAAGGATATCCTTTAGTTCCTCCTTCTCACTAGACCCTTGGTCCCCCTGGCACATCCGGAAGGTTATTTGTGTCTTCCTTCTTGAAGACAGAACCAAAGTATTTGTTGAATTGCTCTGCCATTTCTTTGTTCCCCATTATAAATTCACCTGAATCCGACGTTTGTCTTCACTAATCTTTTTCTCTTCACATATCTATAGAAGCTTTTGCAGTCAGTTTTTATGTTAAGGCTTCACACCATCATTCAGCACTGAAAACAACAAGTGGTGCACAGTCATATTAACACCTGTGTCCTCCCAGATAGAGCCAGACCAGCAATGGAAGAAAACAGTTCATCCCCAAACAGGAAAACCGATTAAACCAGGGCAAACCAACGCCATTGGAAAGCATCCTGCGAATGGCCCATCACCAAGTAGAGGCTCAACCAATCAGAAGAGCGGCTGCCTGCCACCTCGCGCATCATCATAGGCGATCCCTCGAACGAGGATGACTTGCTTCCACGAGATTTCACAGATGTTTCAATGAAGGACCCGATGTTCCAGTCCTGAGCTCCAATTGAGGAGGTGGAAGATGCCTGTGCGTGGATTTTTTTAACGTGTGGTGGCTGTTGCACACCAGCCACTACACGGGCTTGACAGAGTTAGGTCTTGGCGCAGTGGCAAGGGTTAACCAGGATGACTGGAGACCTGCTCTGCTGCACGGACCTAGTGCACTCACATATCGCAGTGTGGGCAGGCCCGTGCTGTCCATGGGCCCTCAGCTTTCCTTACCCTCACCTGCCACACCTCCGCCATGATCTCTTGCCGCTCTTCCGCCAGAAACATTCACTGCACCTCCGCCACGATCCCTCACCGCTCCTCCGCCACGAACTCTCGCCCTCCTCCGCCCCAATCACTCGCCGCACCTCCGCCACATCCTTCCCACTCCTCTGCTGTACCAGGGCCCCGCCGATGTTCCTGCCCATGCTCCAAACTGTGACCTGGGTCCTGATAACATCACCAAGTCGCCCACCTCGACGCCGTCGCACACTTGGAGCAGCTCGCGCTGGACGTTGTAGTGGTATGCCGCTCCAGCTCTCTTTATAGCAATGACCTGCCAAGGTGTTCTCACTTAGGTCAGGGTGGCCACCGTTCAAATGAGCCCAGGTTCCAAAAACCGTTAAATTGTCGTCAAGCGCCAAGCACGCCAACCAATCAGGAGATGGCAAGAAGGATCCGTGCCGCTCACAGCCCGCCCCAGCAGCCGGATTTGAAATAAAACAACACGCAACCCAATCTCTGTGTTCCACGCATCTTCTGCTCGTCTTACCCGACCCATCCGCGACACTGCATCTTCCTGACTCTCCCACCCCTTCCCACTGTCCCTGCTCCTTTCCTTCCTGTCCAACTACCTCTACCCCACCCGTGAGCCACGCAACACACCCCACCCCACCCCTCTCCACCTCCAAACTCTCCAGCCCCTCCCCACCCACTCTCCAGTCCCTCCCAATCCACTTTACAGCACCCCCCCACCCACTCTCCAGCCCCCCCCCTACTCTTTAGCCCCTCCCCACCCACTCTCCAGTTCCTCCCCACCCACTCTCCAGTTCCCCCCACTCACTCTCCAGTCCCTCCCCACCCACTCTCCAGTCCCTCCCCACCCACTCTCCAGCCCCACCAGCCACTCTCCAGCCCCTCCCCACCCACTCTCCAGCCCCCCCCACCCACTCTCCAGTCCCTTCCCACCCACTCTCTAGCCCCTCCCCACCCACTCTCCAGCACCTCCCCACCAGTCCCTCCCCACCCACTCTTCAGCCCCCCCACCCACTCTCCAGTCCCTCCCCACCCACTCTCCAGCGCCCCCCCCACCCACTCTCCAGCCCCCCCACCCACTCTCCAGCCCCCCCCACCCACTCTCCAGTTCCTCCCCACCCACTCTCCAGCCCCTTCCCACCCACTCTCTAGCTTCTCCCCACCCACTCTCTAGCCCCTCCCCACCCACTCTCCAGCCCCTCCCCACCCACTCTCCAGCCCCACTCCCACCTCCAAACTCTCCTTTCTTATGCCTCCAGTCTCTTGTGCATACCTCAACTCCCTCACCCCAAGATTTGTGGCCATGCTGTCCATCAACCTAGCCCCATGTTCTAAAATTCTTACAGTAAACCCTTCAGCCTCTTCACCTCCCTCTCCTTCTCTAAAACCTCTTTGAACAAGCTTTTGGTCGCTCCTCCTAATAGCATCGTTTGCTCAGGTTAATTAATTCTCTTTATTGTCTAATTTAGCAGTTAGTATCGGGTGACAGGCCAAGCTACCGAATTAATTTCCAGGGAACTTGTTGGGTGGGCTGGAGAGAGGTTTCGAGAAAAGCAGACATGCAGATGTCTGGTTGTGACCTATATAACCAACAAGCTCGAATAGAAGAATTCTGACGAAGGGTCACCAACCTGAAACGTTAACTCTGTTTCTCTCTCCACAGACGCTGCCTGACCCGCTGAGATTTCCAGCATTTTCTGTTTTTATTCCAGATTCCAGTACCACAGTATTTTGCTTTTGCACTAGAATAGACTGCATATGGCTGACAATTTGTCCAGGGAGGCGGGCAGAGGTAACGTTGTGATGTCAAGATAAACTTTGTCATGGAGAAAAGTAATTAACCAACAGAAAACTTCTTGTGTGGGCATCCTAATTGTACGTAGCTCCTCATCATTCATACACCGCGTGAACAGGGTGAAGCGTTTCAGCTTCAAAGGCGATTTTCTGAGATAATGAACTTAATTTAGTCTGTGCCATGATTTGCATTCCCATTTTGCAGAGAGGAAAGCTTACAATGCCTATTGCAGTGACCTGTAACTCATGGAGGGAGAGTTGGGAGGCCGATCATTCCAACCAAAGGGCCCGAAATTGATGGGCATACCACCCGTGGACCGCCCACATACCGCCCAGCGGGAAGTTCATCAGCGACATACCACAGGGCGGTGGCAGTATGCATAAAGTCCGCCTCTGCATACCACCGACATACCGCCCCAAATCGCCAAATTCATCACTTACCACCAACATACACCGACCCTGCAGACCGTCCTGGAACAGGTGGTTTTAAGTCGATTTTCAGTCAGCGGTATGCATCTTCACCTGTGAAATGTTTTTATCTGTCACCCCCCCAGTCTCTCCCACCCCCCTATCTCTTCCACCCCCCTCTCAGAGACCTCCCCCCAAGAAGCGACCCCCCCTTTACCTGCACAGTGCTCTCAGGCCAGTAGTCTCTGTGGATTCTGGTCTGTGTCTCTCGGGGGGCGGAGCTTCGCAGCAGCATGCTGTGCGCAGAACTCGGGACCCGAAGATTCCCAAGTGATGCGGACTCACCGCCCGCATACCGCCGGCTGCACTCCGCTCTGCACGCCGCTCGGCATTCTGCCGAGAAAAAAGTGCTGTAAACCGCGCACACACCGCCCCGGTGATACCCGGCGGTTTGAAACAACATACCGCCGAGAAATGGGCGGACGACCAATTTCAGCCCAAAATCTGTTCGTGGGTAGGTTCAGATGAAAGTATTTTCAGTCAGTATCTAAAAAAAGAACCCACTTCAAAGTAAAAACAGAAATCCGATGGAAATTTGTGGGACATAAATTAAAAATAAAACCTTGAAATAATAAAGAAATCTGGGCTGTGGGGCACGCTAATAAAAGACAAAATATATCATTTGAGCAAGCTTCCTTAGCAACACTGAACTTGAATAAAATATCAGGTGGAACATTACCTAGCCTGGAAAAACAGGACCATCATCATTTACATAAGAACATAAGAAATAGGAATAGGAGTAGGCCATACGGCCCCTCGAGCCGTTTAATAAGATCATGGCTGATCTGATCATGGACTCAGCTCCACTTCTCTGCCCGCTCCCCATAACCCCTTATCCCCTTATTGTTTAAGAAATTGTCTATCTCTGTCTTAAATATATTCAATGTCCCAGCTTCCACAGCTCTCTGAGGCAGCGAATTCTACAGATTTACAACCCTCTGAGAGAAGAAATTTCTCCTTGCCTCAGTTTTAAATGGACGTCCCCTCATTCTAAGATTATGCCCTCTAGTTCTAGTCTCCCCCATCAGTGGAAACATCCTCTCTGCATCCACCTTGTCAAGCCCCCTCACGATCGTATACGTTTCGATAAGATCACCTCTCATTCTTCTGAATTCCAATGAGTAGAGGCCCAACCTACTCAACCTTTCCTGATAAGTCAACCCCCTCATCTCCGGAATCAACCTAGTGAACCTTCTCTGAACTGCTTCCAAAGCAAGTATATCCTTTCGTAAATATGGAAACCAAAACTGCATGCAGTATTCCAGGTGTGGCCTCACCAATACCTTGTATAGCTGTAGCAAGACTTCCCTGCTTTTATACTCCATCCCTTTTGCAATAAAGGCCAAGATACCATTGGCCTTCCTGATCACTTGCTGTACATGCATACTATCCTTTTGTGTTTCATGCACAAGTACCCCCAGGTCCCGCTGTACTGCGGCACTTTGCAATCTTTCTCCATTTAAATAATAACTTGCTCTTTGATTTTTTTTCTGCCAAAGTGCATGACCTCACACTTTCCAACATTATACTCCATCTGCCAAATTTTTGCCCACTCACCTTAGCCTGTCTATGTCCTTTTGCAGATTTCTTGTGTCCTCCTCACACATTGCTTTTTCTCCCATCTTTGTATCGTCAGCAAACTTGGCTACGTTCACTCGGTCCCTTCTTCCAAGTTGTTAATATAGATTGTAAATAGTTGGGGTCCCAACACTGATCCCTGTGGCACCCCACTAGTTACTGGTTCCTAACCAGAGAATGAACCATTTATCCCCACTCTCTGTTTTCTGTTAATTAGCCAATCCTCTATCCATGCTAATATATTACCCCCAACCCCGTGAACTTTTATCTTGTGCAGTAACCTTTTATTTGACACCTTGTCAAATGTCTTCTGGAAGTCCAAATACACCACATCCACTGGTTCCCCTTTATCCACCCTGTTCGTTACATCCTCAAAAAATTCCAGCAAATTTGTCAAACATGACTTCCCTTTCATAAATCCATGCTGACTCTGCCTGACCAAATTTTGCTTTTCCAAATTTACTGTGCAAGAGGAGTTCATTTTTTCTGTTGTGCTTCTGCTAGCTCTTTGCTACAATAATGAAAATTAATTTCACTGCCTCCTGCCTGCATACAGCCTAGTATATTTCTGAGCTTCAAATATTTATCCATTTTTTTAATAAGATGCAATTGATCTCTGCATTAACCACTTCCTGTTGCAAAATATCACATGATCCAACATGTCTGTTAAAGCTATGGGGGTAGATTTGTCCGATTGACCGTCCGTTATAGAAAGCACCCAATTTTCATTTCCCCGATGGAAATAAATATTGTCCGTGTCTATAAACAGGGGCCAATCCACCAGGCCAGCTTTACGCCAGTGCAACAAGTTGAAAATCTGCTCCGTGCTTTCTCAAGTCGATGGGTTTACTTGGTCGAGCTGTTACTATTTAGGGACCCATTTAACATACTGTTAGTACATTGCTGTCCAAAGTCATTTTCTGCTGAAACGCCCACTTGTTTAACCACTATGGAGGCTAAACTCAATACAATAGTGCAAGAAAACCCACTGTGAATTGTGTGTACTGTATTTTAATGTACATTGTATTCAGTTTCCCACCATTAACATTCCCATTGCTATTGACTTCTAACTCATAGAGGGAGAATTGGGAGGCCTACATTCCCAACCAAGCATTGAGAGCCTTAAAACAAATATTTTTTTAAAACAGGTTTCGTATTCATTTAAGAATTACATTTGTGTTCCTTTTGTGAAATTATGGGGAAACATAATGTTTGCTTCATATTCTGCAACTGATGCGAGGAAATCGAGCTTTAATGAGAGTCTTTATCTGAGTTTTAATCACAAGCTCTTTGACACTTTAGATTTGTTTGCCTCAGTTGAATGAGCTTGATCTGTTATCAGCTGGATCATCTTGTTCCGTGTTGTGCATGAAATCACACTTCTGATCTCATTCCATTTGGAGCAGATATTAAATCATGCAATCAGGTGGTGTCGGGGAGCAACACCGACTGCGATCATTTATACACCTGTTAGATGTAGCCAACAATAAGAATATTTACATTTTTAACAACATTTTTAACATGAGTGGTTGCATTACCAACAGAGCCGTGTTTTTCGGGGAAGCCTGATACCACACTCCTGTGGCTCTATAAATGCTGTGGCGTTCCAGGTTTTAGAGAACTTAAAGTAGTCTGCAAGAGCTGCTTGAAGTAAAGGTGGAAAATACAAAACATTATATCACACAAAATTAAAATGAATCTGTGGCTTTTGAGGAACGTTAGTCACCAGACTACATTGGTGTTCCTCCGTATGATGTTATCTCGAAAGTTAATGTTTTTGTCTACAGTTAACTCCTGCTAAGAATAAATAATCAGACCATTGATCAACAATGAATAAAGCTGCATTCATTTCCATGTATTTTCTTGATTCAGTGGTTGAGCAAGAGAACACAGCCAAAACAGCTGTAATGAGAACAGATGTCTCACCAGATTATGGTACTGACCGAACAGAAAGTTCTGGATATTTTAGGCAGCAGTGTCAGATGCCAACATCATGCTCTCATTGCTCAGAAGCAAGTAATGGTTAACGCTGGACCTGAATCGCTCCCAAAGGTTCAGGGGTAAATGAATGCTCAATGCCGTTTCAAACCATGCAGCGCATATTGACTTAAGTTTCATCTTTTATCAGCACTGAGTTAATTGATGACATGTGCCTCATTGTTTATGGGCCAGATTCCTGCTCCTGGTCACTTTGCAGCACAAATTACTGACAATGGGATATGTGCTGCAACTTTGATGTACACCTTTTCCCCATGCTTAAATAGCCTGTCGACTGTCACTGTCTGGACTCACACATAGTGACCACTTGGAAACAGTACTGGAGGGCATGCAGTACCAATCGTCGAGGAGGGAAAAAGCAAATCTCCCACCCCAATTTTTATAAGGGACATAGCGCAGGCAACAATAATGGCCCCAAAAATTGCTGTCCAAATAATGGCAAAGCTAATGCTGCTTATCGCTATTTATGTGCAAATGCCACAGCAACTTCAGGCGAGGGCAGATGTGTGATTCAAGACGCCAATCAAAAAGTTTCTGTTGGAGATGCGTCGCTTTGACGTTAGATTCACAAAAATGGCATCTCGCTGTTTGGCTCCCCATTCAAATGTATTGAGCGCTGTGAAGTTCCTGCACTTGCATGGTAGATACAAAGTAAACTCGTCACATGCAGATAAGTCAAGTCATTTCAAATTTTTGCAAATAATTTTGAACGGGTTTGTTGGCCGGTACATAACTGTTTGGCCCAACGTTGGGGAGTGGTTACATACAGTGGGGTCTTTCAAAGCTTACTACTTGCATTGCAAGTGAACTTTTGGACAGACATATTGTTCAGGTTCATAGCCAGTGCAGCTGATACTTGTGGTGTAACATCATAGAGATCTGATTAGCAATCACCTTCATCTATGTTAATGTCCATACATTTCCATACACGCATTTACTGGTACGTAATGGTGAACCACTGCACTTACCTTTGTCTATGATGTCACCATTGTTATCGAGGGCATCATGATTGCTTTGTGTATTACCTGCAATTAAAGGAAAACATTTACATTTATTACTGAAAATTTTGCTCTTGGGGAAATATGTAAGTTAAATCAGAGGTTTCCAAACCTATTTTGCTAAATCCCCCTTTGAAGATTCATGTCCTAGGTGAGCCCCCCTCTTGGAAGAAACAGTTTTTTTGTATAGAACAAGAGGATTTTTTTCTCAGCTAATATATTGCATAAGACAGAAAGTAATTTTCAGCCCAAAATTGGCCAGGAGTTGCTCCGTTTTTTTTGGAGCAACTTGATTTTTCTGGAGTATCTTAAAAATCCCCATTTTGCACATTTAATTTGCGCCAGTGTAAGTGAGTTAGTTAGGATTTTTTTAGTTTAGTTTAGTTTTTTTCAAAAGGTGGCGTTACCAGCCACCTACACGTGTTTTGGCCATTTAAGCCAGTTTGGACAGCTAATAGTTGCTCCAAACTAACTTAGGCCAGCGTATGTGGCCACTTGTGGCCGCACAGAAAACCCTTGTGGAGAGTTAAGAAATCAGCGCAGGTAGCCAGGGATGGGGAGGGGGGGGGAGGGAAGCGGAGAGGACCTTGCAAAGCATTAAACACCTTCACAACCACATTCAAGAAGCATAAAAACCATCAATAATAAATAAAAACTTAAGTCCTACCTTCCTAACTCGGCCCGGGAATTCAGCGGGCCAGCCGATGCGAGAGGCCACTCGGCCGGGGATAGGTTCGGACGGGACTACCGGGTGGGAGAGCACAGGGAACTGGCCACAGGCTCACAGAACACACACACAGGCCGGCTGAGCTGGGCTCACACAACACACAGGCTGCTGGCTGCAGGAATCAACCAGGCTGCAACAGGCTGGGGGAGGTGGGGGTGGGCCGGTGGTGGACGAAGAGGGGGAGAGAAGTCACATGACAGAAGGAGGGAGGGAGAGAGAACAAAAGACCTTTGGGTGTGATCCATTTACAAACCTTGGAGGGAGGGAGGGGTGCAAAACTCTTCTGTGCTGCTATTTTTCACCTTCTTTGACCGTTGAAAGTTTAACTTTTACTTTAAGTATGGGTGCAGCAATATCAATGCCACGAATTTTGCAATGGTGCGGCATCATTGTGCCACGTAGGGGAGAATTGATTAGAGCTCATCACATCAGGAACATCAGAGCCCATATGCTGCTGGGCAGGAGGCCTCACCCACCTCGGCAAAATCGAGTCAGGCGTTCGTACCTGGACCTGAGTGATGCAGATTGTGTCAGAAGGCTGCGTTTCCGCAGAGAAGTTGTCCGTGAGATCTGTGAGTTGCTGAGACCAGACTTACAACCGAGAAGCAGCAGGTGGACTACCTTGTCTGTTGAAGTGAAGGTTACAGCTGCACTTTCCTTCTATGCCTCAGGATTGTTTCAAGCTACAACTGGAGATGTGTGCACCATCTCTCAACGTGCAATACATGCCTGCGTTTACCAGGTCACGGCTGCACTGTATGCACGGAGGAATGACTTCATCAAGTTCCCAATGACCATCCAAGCAATCCATGACAGGGCTATGAGGTTCTCAAGGATTGCTGGCTTCCCAAAGGTACAGGGCTACATTGATTGTACCCACGTCACCTTGCGAGCCCCTTTGGAGAATACCGAGCTGTTCAGGAATAGAAAAGGTTTCCACTCCATTAATGTGCAGCTCGTGTGTGACAACATGCATCGCATCATGTCAG